>NW_024425230.1:11425034-11499856 GCF_017311325.1 Ursus maritimus | reverse complement strand
ATATATATATATATATATATATATATATATATATATTTAATTAATACAGATATGTAGCTATATAAATGTAGAGACATATGAATTTATAGTTTTAGAATTTCCACTTGGTTCTCTTTTGTGGATTTTGTCAGTATAGTGTATCTTTTCTTTTACTGTGAGCATATTTTGTTTTACCTTATCAAGTATTATCATATCACTGCTCTAAAATCTTTTCCTAACTCAAATATCTTGTCCATCTCAGGGTTTGTGTCTATTGATTGTCTTTTCTCTGAAGGATAGGTTTAATTGTGTTTCTATTTTTGTATTTCCTGTAGTTTTGTATTGTGTACTAGACATTGTGAAGGATGTTTTGTAGGAGTTCTATATTTTCTCTTATTCTTTTGAAGAGGACATTTTTTTTTAAATTTTAAGCAACCAGTTAATTTGGCTGAAGTGGAACTAGTCTCTGTTTTCCCTGAGGAGAAGTCAAATCTTATCTTAGTTCTTTTAGACTTAGCTCGAGTGCTTAGATTTTACCATGTACATGTATATTTCAGGGGGTCAGCCAGAGATTTGAACAGAGTTTATGCAGAAAATATGGTTTTTATCCAAGATTCTCCAGGACTCCTTGTTGCCATTAAGCTCCAATGTTTGCCAGTGCCCTAGTCTCTGACCCCTGGTTTATCAAACTACTAGGGCTGTGATAGTCCCATCAGAGTTTTAGCTATGTCATGCGGTATAGACAGAAGTCTTCTCCTGGGTAAAAAGTTGTGAAACTAAGAAAATCACCTTGTTTTGTTTCCTTTCTTTAAGTTTCAACTCTCCTCACATTTCTGCTTCCTTCTCTTCAATCATTAGTGCTTACATGTGGTTGTTTTTTAAAATATTTTCTCTAAATGTAATGTTATCTGTTGGAGCTACTTAACCACATTGGAAGCAAAAATATCTGTATCTTCTTAAAGTTCGTGTTTTTGATTCTAAATACAGTACAGAGAGAGGCAATAGATATTTGATGAATTGATGAATAAATGAAACAACTGACAATTAAATGAATGATTAAAGAAATTAATCAATGAGAAAATTTAAACTGTGCCCATTGACACCTAAAACTATGTCCAATATCATATGTTGTTATATTTCATCTTTTTTATGCCTATTTGTTTCAACTTTGACTGCACACCTCCATTCATCTGGTCTACAGAGGAGAGAAAAATCATCCATTTCATGTGGGAACTGGAGGAGAATAAAAAAAAAAAGGTAACTTAGCTTGGGAATATAGCAAGTCATCTCATATCCATGACATTTTCTTCAGTTCACAAAACCCTTATAAAGGCTGGGCAATTTCCACAAGTTATAGGAGAGCTGGAATTCTGTTACACAAAATAGTAGAGCTAGTCAGATATTTAAAAATGAATAAAAATTGTGCAAGGTATCATCCCATAGTTGTAAGAAAAAATCCTGAAATGTATTTATTTAAAAAATTTTGGACTTGCTTTGCAGTTTGATGCTTTTCTCATTGAGTTAGGGCCACTGATTCAGGACAGTCATTTGACTTTTCAGAATATATTCTTCACTTCTTGTACCATTTCAGTCTTCCTCACTGTCATTAAAGTAATTGTTTTAAAACACAGGCCATATAATATCTTGTCCCTCGGTAAGCACCTATAATGGTTTTCAGCTATGTAAAGAACACAATCTTAATGAATTGAATTGGCAAGTAATATTCCTCACATTGTTACCCCAATTTGCTTCTTCAGATGATCCAGTCATATACATAATCTCAAACACCTCTATTTTATATCTGTACCTGCTTTTGAACATTAAAGCTCTCGTCATAGGGGTGCGTGGGTGGCTCAGTCAGTTATGTGTCCAACTCTTGATTTAGGCTAGGGTCGTGATCTCAAGGTGTGAGAATGAGCCCTGCAGAGGTCTCTGTGCTGGGCATGGAGCCTGCTTAGGATTCTCTCTCACCCTCTCCCTCTGCCCCTCCTCCTGCTGTCTCTCTTTCTTTCTCCCGCTCTAAAAAATGTAGAATAAAATAAAAATAATAAAACACTCATCATATTTTTCATGATTTTCTGTCCCCCCTGTGAAGAGGTTTGCTGTTGTTATTTGTTTATATGTTTGTAGTTAATCCCCCTGGCTTAGTACAGGATCCAGTGTTGGGAATTTTCAAATTGATGTTTATGTAATTATTAAATTCCCTGCAGGTAATTATGAGTAAAAATAGTACAATCATCAAAACTTAATTTCTTTTCTTCTCAGAAACATATATTATTTGGACCACACCAATAATTTTTTTCAGTCATGCTTTCCATCATCTTGCTAGGTGTTGAACCATGACTTAATATTTTTTTTAAATTATTTTCACCTTTTTTTTTTTTAAGATTTTATTTATTTATTTGACAGAGAGAGAGACAGCCAGCGAGAGAGGAAACACAAGCAGGGGGAGTGGGAGAGGAAGAAGCAGGCTCATAGCAGAGGAGCCTGATGTGGGGCTCGATCCCAGAACGCCGGGATCACGCCCTGAGCCGAAGGCAGACGCTGAACCGCTGTGCCACCCAGGCGCCCCATGACTTAATATTTTTGGGTAAAAGAAATCTGACCAAAAAAGACCTTAGAGGTATGCAGGGACCAATAGGATATGAGCACCATTGCTTATTAGAGACCCTGATTATGGAATTTGCAACATAAAAGAATGACCCTTTAAGAGCACATGACTTTAGGGATATTCCTTTGTATCTCAGTGATAGAAGGTCGAGAATCATATAGTTCTTGTTTCCAGAGGTTTATCCAGATTTTATGGAGATTTAACTTGTAAAATCTGGAAGACTCCTAAGAAAAAAAGAATCTAAAATTATGAATGAAGAAATAGGTACAAAATCAAATATTTGTTCCACATGAAAAAAGAAATCATAACAAATTATGAATTTTAAAAAGCTGAGAAATACCACAGACACCACAAAATCAAACCGATAACAGAACATTTGTATTAACTGATCTCCTGGCACTCCTATATAATATTCCTCCATTTTTGGTTACATTAATATTTTGTTGTTTCATAGCTTAGAGAATTCTTTCCAGACTTACAGACTATCCTTGATTGTGTCATGTAATTTTAAGGGTTCTTGTCAAAATGGGAAAAACTCTACCAAGTTCATCTCATGTATGTATGTGTTGCCACAGATTTCCCCGTAATGGTACTACTTCAGATCCGTGTCCAACAGACACAGGGATGCTGGTGCATTTCATTCTGTGAAAATCTCATTAAAAAAAAAAAAAAAAGAAACAATATTTCCTGCCTTTACAATGAAGTGTACTATATTCTCAGTTATATAACTGACAGAATAAAAAATTTGTTCTCACTAAACATTGACAAGAAAAAAATCCATTGCTTATGGCTTTATATGTTTACTGATTTAAAGAAGTTCTCATAGGGGTGTCTGGGTGGTTCAGTCGTTAAGCATCTGCCTTGGGCTCAGGGTGTGATCCCGGTCCTGGGATCGAGCCCCGCATCAGGCTCCTCCACTGGGAGCCTGCTTCTTCCTCTCCCACTCCCCCTGCTTGCGTTCCCTCTCTCGCTGGCTGTCTCTCTCTCTGTCAAATAAATAAATAAATAAATAAATAAATAAATAAATAAATACAAAGAGATGGAAGGAGACAGGGACTGCTAAAGGCCTTAAGGAAAAACGAGTATGACCCCTTTAAAAAAAAGAAAAAAAAAAAGTTCTCATATACTAATTTCTGGTTTCGTGTACTTCAAACCTTGTGCCCTTGCTCTAGCTACATAGTTTAGGTGCTATAAGACTTGTTCATACCAAGATAGGTCCTCTGGACTGACCTCTGTGTCACAAAGCTTGGTGAATTGACAAAATGGGATACAGAAGTATCCTTGGAAGCCGTTCCAATAATAGTACACTTATACCTAAACACGGAGGTAGTAGTTGTATATATAAATATACATATATATACACATGTACATATTTTATATATATTAAATACATATGCACACATATATGTATATATTTTATATATTAAATATATATACTTTAAGCAGATGAAATATATAGAGAGAGATTTATATATGTATATTTCCCATTAGGCTCAATCTAAATGAACCCACCACACGCAACTTTCCTTTAATCAAATCCCCCAAAATGCCCACGGACCCCTCAGCTATTTTATAGCCATAGGGAAACAGAGGATGCAATGGAAAGTAATAGCCAATTGCAACTGAAATTTCTTTTGCAAATTTTACAAAAAAAAAAAAGATCATACAGACAATTTGCTCTGAAATTTGTGTTTTTTTGTTGTCCTGTTTGTTTGAGCTCCACAGTAAATCCACTTCTGCTTGTTTTATCTTTTTGTGCCACTAAGTTTCTGTCTCATTAGGGAAAGGAGACAGCACTCAGTATATGCTCATTGAAGTCTGTTTAATAATTAACTAGTTAATCAATCAATTAATTAATTAATGATGCTTGGGGGCATTTTGTCATTTTCATGGACTCCAATTCCCTTTCCTGTGATTTTACATTCAGTAAGTTTTATATGTTTTGCTCGCTATGTTCCGAAGATAAAGAAATGTTTCTCCTCCTTACTCTTCAAAATAATTTGTAAAAAAGTCATTAGACTCACAAATGAAAATGTGAATATCCCATCATAAGGCTCTGGACGTCAACGTGTTTCTGCTTTTTGACTAAGAACAATGAGAAAAGGCAAGAAAGAGAGCTCAGTTTCATTTTCTCCGTCTTTGTTTATCACTTGTCTCACTCATCATTCTGTACCCCTGTCAGTTTATAAGCTCTCGCCCAAATAGGGAAACAGCAAAGAGAAAGAATACTGATGGAGCGGCAGATGTGATTAAATCTAAACCCTGGCCGCAGTGCCTCGTTTCACTGGATACACACATCACATCTTGTGCAGAGCACTGCTGGTTAGATTGCAATGAGCTCTGTGTGTTTTACCCATCTCTTCAACTTAACTCCATGTTGAGCGCACAAGCCTCCCTACTTGGATGTTTGATCAAAACTCTTACTAACTAGGGAACGGAACGACTCCCACTGGGGTACAGTAGCCACAGAGATTGCTGCTAAATTGCCACCATTTTTACCCAATCACCTTCCAGATACCATCTCTCCAGTCTGGCACCTGAAAAGATATTAAGCAAGGAAGCAAAATGAGTCAATGTATCTCACTGGGGGCCAGGTCACCCGGCCTGAGGCAGTGAACTGAATTCATCTTCTGTCAAGTCTGGAGACCTTCTGGGAGGCATTGCTGTGAAGGGAGCTGATAGCAGACATCCAGGCTTGTTGAGTGTAAAACTGCCTTTCCCTGTAGTGAATGTGAACGATTTTGTCAAAGTAACTGCTTCTATGAAATGACTCAAATTATGCTTTTACTTTTTTGGTGCTTTTTTTTTTTTTTAAAGATTTTATTTATTTATTTGAGAGAGAGCACAAGAGAGCGCATGAGCTGGGGGGGTCGGTGGGGGGGAGAGGCGGACAGAGAGAGACAAGCAGACTTCCCACTGAGTGCAGAGCCAGATGCAGGGCTTGATCCCAGGAGCCCAAGATCATGACTTGAGCCAAAGTCAGATGCCTAACTGACTGAGCCACCCAGATGCCCCTTTTTTGATGCTTTCTAAAAGCATAATTGATTACAATTTTAAAAGTTTTAGCATGCATGATATTTAAGGGTGAAAGCTAATTTCGTGGGATTACCTGTTGTCAACCAACTTGACTCTGAGGCCAATTCATAAATATAAAAGCTTAAGAGAGCCATTGGTAACATTCAGATTTTATGTGCTCCATATTATAAAATACTGGCTATCTAATTAAAACTTAGGATTCATTGCAAAAGTTATTTAAAATGGGACTGGTTTAGTGGGTCAATATTGTAGCTAACAGAGTAATATTTGGTTTTAGTAATCACTCAAATATTAAGATATTTCATGTCTTGTTCTGTATTAGCAGGTTAGTGACTACTTTTTGAATAGAAAGATGCTATCTACTAAATGTATACTCACTCAATTTGTGTTATTTAGTATGTAAATATGCCATATTTAGGACAAGGGCAATCAAACAAAGGAATGTGCCCCTTTTTGTGAACTTTCTATTATTAAAATTACTTTGAGGCTTGAAGGTTCTTTTTTTTTAAGATTTTATTTATTTTATTTTTGAAAGAGAGAGAGAGAGCATGAGTGGGGGGAGGGGCAGAGGGAGATGGAGAAGCAGACTCCCTTCTGAGTAGGGAGCCCTATTTGGGGCTGATCCCAGAACCCTGAGATCATGACCTGAGTCCAAGGCAGATGCTTAACTGACTGAGCCATCCAGGCGCCCCAGAATCTGGGTTCAATAAGAGCAGACTACTTTCTCTCTGTCTTGTTTGAGCCTTTCTGAATCTCGGATCCCTCATCTTTAAAATAACACAGTACTCCCTTCACTGGGTCATTAGGAAGATGACATGAAAGTACACATTAAGTTCTTTGCATAGTATTTGGCAACAAGAAGCACACAACAATTTGGTCTTCCTCCTCCACAGCTTTGTCAGTTAGTTTCTTGAGTAGGGCTGCTTTACTGTGTTATACTCAATAACTATGAAGATTGTGTGTACAAATCTCCTCTTAGAAGAGCGGCTCCATTTTTCTTCCAAAGTGGGAGTACACACGCACACATGCAAACATTTAAAACTTCTCCCCGCTTTCATCCATCCACTTTCTTGGGTTTATCATTGCCTTAATTCATTCTTACTCCAGTACCTACTTCAACCATTTAAAACACCTTTGGTTTGTGTGCAGGTTTTTTGGTTTTGTTGTTTTTTTTAAATTTTAATTTCCGTGTAGTTAACATACAGAGTTATATTAGTTTCAGATGTACAATAAAGTGATTCAACACTTCCATATATTGCTCATGAGCTATCAAACCATGCAAAGAAATGAAGGGACGTTAAATGCATCTTACTCAGTGAAAGAAACCAGTGTGAAAAACCTACACACTATCTAATTCTAACTCTATGAAATTTTGGAAAAAGACAAAGCTATAGAGACAGTAGAAAGATCAGTGGTTGCCAGGGGGCTTGGGGAGGGGGAGAAAAGGGATGAATAGGTGAGGAACAGGGAATTTTGGGGGTGATGACACTTTTCAGTATGATACCATAGTCATGGTACATGTCATTACGCATTTGTCAAAACGCATAGAAATGTACAACACGGAGGAACCTTAATGTGAACTAAGAACTTTAGTTAATAATCATGTATAATAGTTGTAATGAATGCAGGAAGGCAAGATGTTCATAATAAGGGAAATGGTGAGCTGAGATAGGGGGGTGGGGTGGGGATGTAGGTGGCACTCTCTACTCTCCACTCAATTTTTCTGTAAAACTAAAACAGCACTAAAAATTAATTTTAAAAAATACAAAAAGACAAAAAAGTCCACAGTAGCTTTGGTCTTCTAGTTCCATTTGAAATGAAAGAAAAACACAACTGCTACGAGCTTATAATGAATACTACAAATGGAATTCAAGAATCAGAGACAGCTTAATAAATGGGAAATCTCCCTCTGATATCTTAACCAGAAACATTTGTTATACAGCAAAAACACAGTTTGTTTTCATTTTTGTTTTTTAGGTTTATTTATTTATTTGAGAGAGAGAGAGAGCATGAGCAGGAGGGGTAGAGGGAAGTGGAGAAAGAATCTCAAGCAGACTCCATGTTGAGAGTACCGAGCCTGACTCAGGACTTGATCTCAGAACTGTGAGATCACGACCTGAGCCAAAGCCAAGAGTCCGATGCTTAACTGACTGCGCCACCCAGGAACCCCAACAGTTACAGTTTTTTAACAGGAAAATACGGCATGGACGTGACAAATAAGTTACATTTGCATCTCTCAGACTTCAAGCTCCTATTAAGTTTAAGCTGGGAACAATGATCGCCATGGGGAAAAAGCAATGCCTTAGGATGTGAGGTCTAGAGTCCAGATGCTTGGCTTTCCCACTCACTGCCTGTGTGACCTTGAGAAAGTTTAATTAACTTCCCCATGCCTCAGTGTCCTTTTCCCTTAAAGGCAATAATAATCGTATCTACCTGTCAGGGTTGTTTAAGGGTAAAATGAGATGGTGATGTGAAAAGCTTAAGGTAGGATCTGGCTACATCAAGGTTAGTTGTTTTTCTTCAAGTTATGGTTATACCACTTCATACTAAATAGTATTAATTTTCTCTCATAGACACACCAGCACTCAGGTAACACACCAGTAAACAAAATAGATTCAAATAGTCATTTGAAATGTAAAGTTTCATTCCCTGTATTTTGTTTTGTCAGAGTAAATAGGTGGTTGTATTTGAAATTCAAGACAAAGGCAATAAGCAGAACAAGAGAGAATTTAAAACAAAAATTTAGGTGGGCAAATGCAACTCTAATTTCCTGGAAGATATGAAAGGGCAACACTAACTTAGATTATTAAATAAGTGTTTAACTATGATTTAGATTTAATAAAACAATTATGTACATTAACTTATAATTGATCATTATTAAATGTATAATTAGTGAGATTGAATAACCCAGGAAAAGATAAAAGTCTATCTTTAATCCATTGTTCATTCTCAATATGTAAGATTCTAATAATCATTGGCATATAATATAATTATGAAGTTATAAATATAAATTAGATTACGTGAAGGATGGATTTAAAATTCTTATGCATTTTATCTAATTACTATAAATTTGATTATGGATAAATAGCTAAACTATAATATGGTATTTGAGAGTAAAGCTTTTCTGACTAAAACCTTGAATGCTAATCTCAAGCTGTTCAATTTTATAATGCTTGAGCAGCTGATGGCAAAAATTAGAGAGCAAGACAAAAATGTAAATAATAGATTATGGCTAAATTTGAGTTTACATGCAGCAAGATAAAAACTCTGGAAAGATAAGACTGAGAGAGTCTTACGAAGTTAAACTATTTTTTTTATTTTTATGAAAGCTCTGGATGGATTACTCCTTTTGATATCAGCAAGCTCCACATTATAATTAAACTGATGATATTCCCTACCACGATAATGCCTACAAATAAGGCAGCATGACCCATGATGTAGCCCACACCATAGCAAAGTAGTGACAATTTCAATATCTCTTGATCATCAAAGGGCTCCAAAAATATAGTATGCACTTTCCCCTTTGGTACCGAACCCCCCATTTCTTAATACATAAATAGAACTTTTAAGAAACTATAATTAAGTAGAAATCTTCACATTAATTTGAGTTATTTTTATTTCAACTATTTTTTTTTCCATCCATAGGAAGAAACTTAAAATTCGTTTTAGGTGAGTAATCTAACCCATAGTTAAAACCTGTAATCAGAATGGGAATAATGGAAAAGTTTTCACTCCCATCTAGTAAATTGATCTGCTACTCAAAGCGAAGTGAATCAGTCTCTGCCTGGAGGGGCGGGTGGCTCTCACTCTCCTACAACAATCAGTGCAATGGCTTTCAGCGGGAGAGGTGGGAGAGACACTGTGGAATGCCATTCCTGGCCATGTTCCCTTCCTGGGGATGTAAGAGTAACTCACATTTGTTGCTGTGAGTAGCAAATCAAGTATGTACTTCAAGCTCCAAACACTGTGTTATTAGTATATGCAATTGCCCACTTAAAAGTAGTGAAATTCCTGTGATTATACCTTCCTCCAGCCTTCACGTCTTGAGATGTTTATTAAGAGGGATAATGCGAGAGGAAAACAGATACCCATTTTTCCTACTTCTGATCTGTCAGGTTTAATAAATTCTGTTATCATCGTTATTTCTAATACTGTACTGTCTTAATTACTGTAATTTATAATGTTTTGCTTTGAAATAGAACAATTTATTTTTCTTTCTTATTACTATCATGTCTACTTTTAGGCTTTTATATTTTCAATATAAGTATTTAAACCCATTTATAAAGTTCTACATACACACCCTGTTAGTATTTGATTAGAATTTAATTGAATCTATAGAATAATTTAGTAACAGTTATATATTTACAATAATGAGTGTTTCAGTACATAAATACGTTCTATTATACATTCATGTTGTACTTTTTATGTATGTTTTACAGTTTTCTTTATAGATGACTTGCACATTTTTTATTAGAATCATTTCTAGCAATTTAATATTTTGATGCTATTATAAATCATATCTTTAAAAAATTTCCTTTTCTAACATAGTGGTGTATGAATTCACATTTTATGTTTGTATATTGAGCTTACTTACAGAAAACTAATAATACACTGCTAATATAATATCTGTATTTTTAATTACCATGTAAATATATGCATATTAATATAATAATATAGATAATTGGTTTATTTATTGCCATAATTATATCCACTGCTAATAATGACTTTTTGTTTCTCTTCTGTACTTTAACCTAGTATTGGGTAGGACTTTTTGTATGATATTTAAGAGATGGGAAGATCATAGATATCCTTGTTCTTTACCCCTGATTCTAGAGGAACATTACTAACATTTTATCATTGACTACATTTGCTGTAGGTTTTGCAGATAGCATCAGTCAGATTTAGAAAGTGCCTTTGTATTCCTAGGTTGCATATGATTTTTGTAATGAATGGATCTTAACTTTTATCAAATATTTTTACTGAATTTTTGAGGGTGACAATATAGGATTTATTTCTTTTATCATCTTGCTTAGGTCCACTACATTGAGTAGTTTAAAAATGTTAAACCATCCTTGCATTCCAGAAATAAAGTCAACTCGGTCTTATACATTTATCTCCTGTATTGTTGGGTTGAATTTACCAATATTTTGTTTTGCTTTTGTGGATCTATTTTTATGATGACCTACTATGAATTTTCCCATTTTGACTGTCCTCAGGTTTGGAATTAAGGTTATAGTAGTCTCACTGTATAAGTTAGAGAATTTGTCCTTATTTCTACTTTCTGGAAGATTTAGCGAAAGAGTGGCATTAAAAATTTCTAGTAACATTAAAATTCTATCGGAAATCAATTAGCCATTTGTATCTTTTATTTCTTATATTCTGTCTATATTCTTTGCTCGTTAGTTTTTCCCTATGGGAGACTTTACTATTTATTGACAATTTAGTAAATAAAATTTATATTTCATATATTAATATAAACATACATTACATATATATTTTTAACTTCTTATATATTACAATGAATAGCTCTAATGCTATCATTCATGTAAATTTATTTTTCAATTTTGTTTTTTGTAAATTTAATAACAATTACTTGAAAACATAAAAATGTAAACAAAAGTACTGTAAAGGGGAAAAATCACATTTATTGACTAATCTACATTTCTTCAGAGATTTTATATGCCAACAGTCTTTTTTTACGACTGTTACTTTTTATGGAGTAATTTGAAGTTACTAATTTTCCTTTCTCTTCTTTTTTTTAAAGATTTTAATTACTTATTTAAGACTGAGAGAGAGAGCATGAGTGGAGGGGAGGGGCAAAGGGAGAGGGAGAAGCAGACTCCCCGCTGAGCAGTGAGCCCAACAGGGGGATCAGTCCCAGGACCCTGGGATCATGACCTGAGCCGAAGGCAGACACTTAACCAACTGAGCCTCCCAGGTGCCCCTTCTTTATTTTCTTAATTAAAATATTCTTGTTAACCTCATGCTCCTCTTCCAGATACTCTCTAAATTCTTTAGTTAAATATTTTATTACTGTAAAAGATTTCTTCATAATTAATATATTTAATATTACAATTTACATGCTGTGTATAGTTTTGGTTCTAACGTAATTTTGGATCACATTAGCTCTGATTTTTCTTGTTTTAATTCTGCAGATGTAGCTTGAATATACTCCTGATTTGTTAGATATTTAGAAAATGTTCTTCAGTTTAACATTTGAAAGGTTATAATTTTGGTGCTAGAAAAAGTTATCAGTTTCTAGCTCTCTTTTCTTTTGTAATGTGTTCATCTGAATTTTCCTGTATAATGTGTACTTTGAGGCTTCTGGCATAGACAGACCCGAGTTTGTATATTATTATAGCATTTGTTAGCTACCCAACCCAGGGAAAATAACTGATCTCTCCAGCCTCAGTTTTTTTTTTTTCCTTCATCTGTCAAACAAACATAATAGAAATAATGTTCTCAGATTGTTATGAACACCACCTTGCATAACCCTCACTGAGCAGACCTTCAGGCAATCTTAACCCTTATTTGTATAGGGTACTAAGGAGTAATAAATATATATTAAATCAACCTTAGTATATATCTTGCATTTTCTATATAACAGTGTTTTTCTTTGGGGGAGGTATCTATTTTTGAAATACCTAAAAATGTGTTTCAACATCTCCCACAATAGGTGTGTTTCTGTTCATTTTCCTGTATCTCTGATAATGGATTTGCATTTTGTTCTGTGTTATTTGGCATACGATTGTTTATTGCATTTATGGCCATGGTAGATGGTACCTTATATATAAATACAAAATGACTTCTTTCTTGCTTAATGACTCCTGATAAAATCATATTTGTGATAATACTATGATTCTCTTTATTTTATTTTTTCGTTTGAATTTTTTCCATTTTTCTTTTTAATTTTGTCTTCCATGCAAGTTCTGCAAATAGCACACACATAGAGAAGAAGTGGGAAGTATGAATAGAAAATACAGTGAGCCAAGAATGAAAATGGTTTAAACTTCAGACATGTTCCCCTAACCACATGTAAGTTCATGGACAATGGCTGACCATGAAGCTATGCCAACACAGGGACAACTCGTAGGTAGAACAAGAACAAAAATGAACAAAGATATCATAAACTGCATACAATAGATGAAAGATATTGCACAGATTTAGCCAAGGAAAATTACCAAACAAATAAATGAACAAAAGTGACAACAATCTTCAGTAACCATAAAAAAGCTGGAGTGACCATAGTAATATGTATATATTAAAGAAAAGACTGAAATAGGAGATATTACTAGAAACAAAAGAAGACATTTTATTTTGATAAAAGTTCAGTGCATCAGGAAACATACCAGTTAAAATACATGAAACAAATCTGACAAAATTGAATGACAATAGTGTCACTTCTTCATGAACAGTTGGACACTTGAATATCCCACTCAAAATAACTGATAGAACACCAAGGGATTAAAAATAAATTAGAAGACTTGACCACAAATTTCAACTAATCTCACCTGACACATATAAAATCTCTCAAAAAGGACTGTAGATTATATAATTTTTTCATATACAGTGGAACATTTTCTAGGGTATACCACATGCTAGGCCACAAAACAAGTCTTTTTTTTTTTTTTTTAAGTTTCAATTTTTTATTTTTTTAGTAATCTCGACACTCAACATAGGGCTCGAACTCATGACCCCAAGATCAAGAGTCACATGTTCTACCCACTAAACCAGCCGGGCACTCCCGAATAAGTCTTAATAAATTCATATAAAACTTGTTATCTGATCACAAAGGAATTAGGAATTTAAAAAAGAAAGAAATCTGGAATATCTCCAAATATTTGGAAATGTACACAATTCTAAGTAACCCATGGATTAAAGAAACAAAATATTTTTAACTGAGTGAGAATGCATGTACAACATATGAAAAATTTGCATAAATGCAGCTAAAGCAGCACTTAGCAGGAACTTTTTAATTTTAGACCAGAAGAAAAGTCTCAAATTAATGATCTAAGATTTTATCTTAAATAATTGGGAAAAAAAGAGCAAACTAAACCCAAGACAAGCAAAATAAAAAGAGTAATAGAGATTAGAAGTCAGTAAAACAGAAAAGGGACAAAAATAATCAGTGAACTCAGAAGTTGGTTTTTTAGCAAGTCAAACACAATTGACAATCTTTGAATATCCTTTAGCCAAACTAACAGGGAAAAAAAAGGGACAAGATATAAATTTTCAAAATCAGGAATGAAAAACAGACATTAGCACCAACGCTACAAATTAATATCATTATAAAAATATGATGACCGAGTATATGTCAAAAAATTAGAAATGCAGCTGAAATAGACATAACCTTAAAAAGATACAAATTGCCAAAATTGAATCATAAAGAAATAGAACATTTGAATAAATCAACAATTAAAGAAATTGAGTATGCAATTAAGGAGGGCACTTGTTGTGATGAGCACCGAGTGTTGTATGAAAGTGTTGAATCATTATCTTGTACACCTGAAAATAATATTATACTGTATGTTAACTAACTGGAATTTGAATAAAAACTTTAAAAGATAATTTCCAAAAAGAAAATTCTGGGCTCAGAGGATTTCTTGGGTAAATACTATAAAATATTTAAAGAACACCAATTTTTCAAAAGCTCTTTCAGGAAACAGAGGGAGAGGAAACATCTCTTAACCTACTCTATAAAGTCATCGTTACTCTGAAAGTGAGGACTTCCAAAGAAGAGAAAACGACAGACCAGTATCCCTCATAAACAGGGACAGGAACATCTTTAACAAAATATTTTTAGTAAACTGAATCCAGCAACATATAAAAAGCACCACACACATCATGACAAGTAGGGTTTATTCCAGGAATGCAAGCTTGGATTAACAAGCCAATCAATGCATTGTACCATGTTGTTAGAATAAAGAACAAAACACATAGTATCATCTCAATAGATGCACTTTACAAAATTCAACACACATTTGTGATGAAATATCTCAGAAAATTGAAAATAAAATGGATTGTTCCAATTTTATGAAAAGAGACTTAAAACAAAACCACAAACTAATGTCAAGCTTATTAAGGGCTGAATTATTTACCTCTAAGACTGGGAACATGGCAAGGATGTCAACTCTCTCCACTTCTATTCGACTTTTTCCTTGAGATTCAAGCAAATGCAATAAGGAAAGGGAAAAAAAATGTAAAGGCATTGGATTTGGAAAAGAGAAGTAAAACTGTCATTATCTGCACTTAGTCCTGTACAGAGAAAATCCTAAGCAATCCACCCCAAAACTACCAGAACTAATGAACATACTTAACAAGTGCAGAGAATACAAGCTTAATATTCAGAAATCAATGGCACTTCTGTGTGTGCAAGGAACATTCAAAACTGGAATTAAGAAAATCATTGCATTGATAATACCACTGAAAGAAATCAAAAGTTTAAGAATAATTTTAATAAAATATTGCAAGATTTTTGTATTAAAACAAGATTACTAAGAGGAATTTTAAAAAGACTTAAATAAATCCATATATATTTACTATTTGTCAGTTGAAAAACTTAATTTTATTAAGATAATGACCTTTTATTAAGATAATGATAAATATCTTTATTAAGATAATTAAATGTAGTCTTGCAGGCCTCTTTGTGGAATTTAACAAGTCAACCCTAAAATGTATATGGATATGTAAAGTATTTAGAACATCCAAAACACTTTTTAAAAAGATGAGCATAAAATTTGGAAGAGCTATATACTACCATTGTTAGTTTTCTTTTGCCTATTAGAAATTATCATAAAATTAGATGCTTAAAACACACACACACACACACACACACACACACACACACACTCTGCTCAATGTCTCACGAGCCTGAATTTGGGTGTTGGCCAGTTTTCTTCTCAACTAGACCTCAGATTCCTCCTTAAAACTTATTCCAGTTCTCGGAGAAATTGACCTTCTTCCTGCTGTAGAACTGACATGCCTGTCACCATGTTGGGTGTCAGTCAGGGGCCCCTCGGTCCTTTTACAATCCACCTGCATTGCTTGTCTCATGGCCTCCTCCACCCTTCGGAAGCAACAGTGTGCCACATCTTTCCCACATGTTAAGTCTCTCTTGGAGGTTTCCTTCTACTATCTGTCGGAGAAAACTGCTCATAAAGCATGACGTGATCAGAATAGTTTCAGCCAGATGAGTTCCCTTTTCATTAACTTAGAGACAACTGATCAGTAACCTTAATCACACATGTAGAGCGACTTTTGCCATGTGATATAACATAATCAAGGTTTGATATTTAACATATTCGCAGTCTCAGGGATTAGAGCAGGAGATCTTGGCCATTTTAGGATTTTACCTACCACACTACTTTATAAAAAAGATTACTATAAAGGCAGAATAATCAAGACGGTTCTGTGATTTTACAATCATAAGCATTTAGATTAATGGAACAGATTTGAAATTCCATAAATAACTCTTTACATCTATGGTCAATAACTTTTTTTTTTTTTTTGACAAAGGTGTCAAGGTATTTCAATCAGGAAAGGATAATTTTTCCAACAAATAGTGCTAGGACAAGTAGACACTGAATGAAAAAATGAGCTTCACTTTTTTTTTTAAGTAAGCTTCACACCCATATGGGGCTTGAACTCACGACCCTGAGATCAAGACCTGAGCTGAGATCAAGAGTTGGATGCTTAACTGACCGAGCCACCCCAGCGCCCCAAATGAGCTTGACTTTTACCTTACACACTACACAAAGACTAACCCAAATAGATCATAGGCTTAAATGCAAGAGCTAAACAAAATAAAACTTTCAGATTTCAACTTGTTCAGGAATATCTTTCTGACCCTCAAATGCACAAAAAGATCTTAGACATGATACCAAAATCTTAATATATAGGAGAATAATTTGATAAATTCAATTTCATTAAAATTCAAAAATTCTGCTTCAAAGGACACTAATTAAGAGGGTGAAAAAAAGAAGAAAAGCCTGGGAGAAAATACTTTTAAATAATATATTTGATAAAAACAACAAACAAAAACCAAAAACATAGATCCAAAATATATAGAGAACTCTTACAAACTTTCAGTAACAAGAAGATAAGTTCTAACTTAAAAACATGGTTAAGTATTTCAATAAAAATTTCACCAAAGACCTAATAAACCCTCAGAAAGGTACTCAACATCATTGGTCATTAGGGAAACACCAATCCAGACCACAATGAGATAGTATGGCATAACCGACTGAATCATTGCAATAAAAAAGTCAGACGATAATAAGTGGAGAAACTGGCCCTCTTATCCATTGCTGATAGGAATGTAAATGACACAGCCAATTTTGAAAACAGTGTGGCAGTTTCTTAAGAAGTTAAGCATAAACTAGCCATATGACCCAGAAATCCAACTCCTTACTATCTACCCAAGACAAATGAAAGAATATATCCATACGGTGACCTGTATCCAAGTATTCATAGCCACATAATAATAGCCAATATATTGAGGAAATATTCAACAAATTTTTTAAAAAATACATAATGAGATGTTTTACTGACTTACATGCTTGAACTCTGAATGTCCAATATAGTAGCCCCCAGTCTTGTGTGACTGCTGAGTCATGGAAAGGTAGCTAGCCCAAATTGAAATGTGCCACAAATGTAAAATATATAAGATGTTGAAGACTTAGAATAAAATATGGAATTTAAAATATCTTAATAAGAGCATTTTGTGTAGATCAGTGAAATTTTAATATACAGAATAAATCTAATTAAATAATATGTTATTAAAAGTGAATTCAGTGCACCTAGATGGCTCAGTTGGTTGAGTGTCTGACTCTTGGTTTCAGCTCAGTTCGTGATCTCAGGGTCCTGGGATCAAACTCCAAGCTCAGCGGGGAGTCTGCTTCTCCTCTCTCTCTACCTCTGCCCCTCCCTCCCACTCATGTGCTCTCTCTCTAAAACAAGTCAATAAATCTTTAAAAAATATGATTTCACCTGTTTCTGCTTTTTTCTACTAGAAAATGTAAAAATACATTCACAGCTTACACTCGTGGGCTCATCCATATTTCCATTGCATAGCACTTCAAGAACCTTTATTAGTGGGATGTGGTATTTTCAGTATCAAACGGTAAGTATTCAAAAAAATACCATTATGCATTCAGTGACCGTGCGAATTTGAACGTGTTTTCAGAGCTACGTCAAGTCCGGTGATCAGTATTGGTCTTTGAAGGCAAAACTAATAATTGTGACAGTTTATATTAGAGGAATATACTGCACATTAAACATCTCAAAAATTTACAAATATGTTAAAAATGGTGTTTGAGAAAGAGATTAGGCAGATTTAAGTGTTCGGGATAATCATTTTCACTGTGTACAAATTCAGTGATTAGATATGTAACCCAACTATTTGTAATTTCCTTAGAATTAAAGAGTGTGGCCCTTAAAAAGCAAAAATAGCCAGATTTCTGGGCACGAGAAGGGAAAATCCCTTCCCTATTTCTTTCCTTCCCCCACATTTTTCCTTCTTTCCTCCATGTTCTTCCCTCTTTTCTTCCTTCCCCTTCTCGCATTTTTTTTCCTTCCTTTCTCTTTAAAACTAATCACAATGATTGGCTAATATTCTGAAGCAAGATATGAAAACATTTTAAAGATTTCAATTTTCAAACATTCTTTAAAGCCAATGCATTTTTCTTTGAGAGAGAGAGAGAGAGAGAGCACGAGACAGCACGTGCGCAGAGGAGGGACAGAGGAGGAGAGAGATAATCTTAAGCAGGCTCCATGCCCAGTGTAGAGCCCATTGTGGGGCTCCCATCCCATGACCCCGATCATGACCTGAGCCAAAATCAAGAGTCACATGCTTAACCAACTGAGCCACCCAGGCCCTGCAAAGGCAGTGCATTTTTTATAATTTATCAACAATATCTCTGAAATAGCTCATTAATTCAAAGATATAAATATCCTCCTTTTAATTATCAAACAATGGATAATACATAAGGTCTTTTTTAAGTGGCAGATAAAGATCTGTGCTCCTTTTTTACCAGCTATTTAGTAATAAATTACTCCTTAGGACCACATGGTATTGTTACAATTTTGCTGATATGAAAATGGAAGCACAAGAAAAAGAAATGATTTTCTCTGTTTACTCTGATCAATGGACTCATGGCCATGAAGGTCAAAATCATGGAAGTACCAGGGGAATAGTACTGAGGCTTCCGTTCTGACTCTGTGGAGCCTCAGCTTTTCCTACAGGCCCAGCAGAGCCCCGTTCTGGCCTAGGCCCTGAGTAAGATGGCAGAGCTGCTCGGTGAGCTACGAGATACCCTTCGTGGTCTGCCTCATTAGAGACCATCTGATGCCTTAGGTCCAGGAAATCATAGGTCACAATTTAAATGTGGGTGACTTCAAATGTCTTTCATCCATAGTGTTCATAAAATTAGTTGTTCAAACTGGAACCCTTTTGAGAGAGAAGGGGGTGCTGTTATAATTATATTGAAACAAGAGGCTTCGCTCAACAGGCCTGTCTCATGTTAACTGGGACATATTGTCACCCTGCCCATCCATGACCACGGACTCTCACACACACAGCGTGAGGTCTCGGCTTGCCATCGAACCAATAGAACGGTAAAATACAAACAACAACAATAACAACATTAATAATAATAAAGAAGAGAGATAGTTGGTAGAAAATCATCAGGGTTACCTGGTTGGATTGATGGGTTCATTTCAGAATTGGGTAATCATCCTCAAAGACTGGTTTTCCATTACCTAGACATGGACACATGGACACACACATATGTGTATATCCATGCATAAATGCCTGATGGGTGTAGCCATGTATTTTTCATGGGTTCTGTGGGGAATCAATCTTCTCCATCTTTGCTCCTTCCCAAGCTCCGATCTGCCAGCTTTCCTGTGGGTGGCCAACAGCTCTTTTGGGGGGTGGGGGGTAGTTTTGTCCAGCTGATCTTTTAAGGCTTTGTCTTTCCGGAGATTAGTGTAGAAGGACCCTTCATTTCCTTAAATGGGGTGTAGTGCTTGGCTCTTCATTCCACACACAGCTCTGTGGGAGGCGTGGGGCTCACAGGATCAGCCTGTCAGGTAAAACATTATCTTTCCACCCGCAATCCAAATGTGTGACTTTGCCTAAGTACTTCGGTCTCTTCATTTGAGAAACAATAATCTCTTGTCTCATGTGGCTGTCATGCGTTTTAGCTCATGCCAGCAATTATTTAAAAAAAAAAAAAAAGGAATCTAAACTTTGTACAAGTGTTCCACACCGAGCACTAATCTTGAACTTTATCCTTGGCATCAAGCACGGCTATCCCGGTACATTTTTTGTAACAGTTTCTTGACTGGGGGCTTTTGAGCCTAAATTCTGTGTAGGTATTTTCTTAACATGTTCCTTCATGTACTTGAAATATAAGCATGAGTGAGATAGGACACACCATACCAAAGATGTGACTTCTAAAATCTCATGCCATATAAAATCTGGCCTCAATTCTTTTAGAGAGAATTCTTCTAAAATGGAACTAAATAGTAATGAGCAAATCACTGAAAAATATCTAAATATATTTATGAGCCTATTAGGAAGGGAGTAAAGATGAAAGGAAGGTAGGAAGGAGGGAAGGAAGAAGGGGAGGAAGGAATAGGAAAGGAAGGAAGGACGGGAGGGAGGGAGGAAGGAAGGAAAGGAGGGAGGGAAAAAGACGGAGCGCATCTTTGATAGATCATGTGATAATGATTTTTAAAAAAAGAAAAAAATATCACTGTTAAAAAGTGAAACTGAGAGATCCAGATTAAACCTTTCCCTATCTGTACATCATTCCCTGCCAGACCGATTTAGCTCCAGCAGTCGCCACACAGGCTTGTAGGGGAAGCAACAGAGAAAGCAGTCTGGGCCACGGGAATTTGGCTTCTGCTTAATTTCTAGTCAGGAGTCCGAGTTGGGGGAGGGCAGGGGGGTGAAAACCCACAGATGTTTCACTTGAAACGATAGGAAATGGTCTCCTACAAGCTGTTTCCCCCCCAGGAATCCCCTCTTAGATGCATATTGAAAAAGATGATGCCTGGGCAACATTATTCTCCAATTTTATCTGCTTAAAATGAAACGCTGTGCCCCGGCACACTGACAAAAAGTTCTTCCCTGCTTCTTGGAATGATAAATTATTCAAGTGGCGTGCTCCAGAGAGGGCCACGAATGGGTTTCCTATCTTGTTGCAGTAAAGATATTTTCCTAATCTGGAGACATCTAAAAAGGTTCTTGAAATATGTGTTTATGTATTATTTTGAAACAAAATGAGTATCTGTGTGAGTGTATGTCTTGTGATATAAGCTTCTGGAAGATAGGAATCAAGTCGTCTTCCTTTGCTTTTTAGGGTCATTATACACTCGGGGTAGCTTTTAGTGAAAATCGTTATTTTCTGAAGCTTCCCTTGGCACACAAACACCAGTAAATTTGCATAGCCATGTTTTTCTCTCCCCTCAATAAAGGGCATATGTAACACCACATACTTCTGCTATAAGTCATCGTCTGATTGTCCTTTTATTAATTTGAGGGCTCCCTGTGACTGGACACTCGGAAATCCAGCCTGAAGTCTAGAAACGCTGCTACTCTGCTTCTTTTGAAAATAACTTTCCATCGATCAAGTCTAAGGAAAAACTGAGTTTCTCCTACGTGAGTCATTTTCACCAACACAAAGTTCCCTGCCTAGGAAAACAGGACTAATATAGCAATCTGAAAGTCCATGTGATGAAAGCATGTGTCACCATGTGCAAACTGTGAAATGTAATTGAAAGTAAAATGTTTAATTAAAATGGACATTTCTGAGCCTGCTTCTGGCAGCAGCCATCTTGCTGAAAAATTATATTTGTTACATGGGCAACCTGGGAGAACAGTTCAAGAGCTTGGGAGTGCCAGTTTCCATCGAAGAGTAAATGGGGTGAAAACCAGAAGGAGAGCTTCAGTGCGGTTCCTCCAGTCGCTGTGCACGTCCCCAACACCTGTGCTCCTGGTACAGACTGGTCCCAACAAGAAGACCCGCCATGCAGAGCTGTTCTTAAGTCAATATTAATTATAACGAAGCATCTTCCTCCCTCCAAATAATCATCCCTTTCTCCCATGTCAGCAAGTTTCCTGAACAATTGGGCTTTCAGATGCTGGGCTTTTTTTTTTTTTTTTTTTTTTTTTTTTTTTGCTTTTTTCCCCCTTCTTCTTCTTCTTTTTCTACTTGTGTGTGTGTGTGTGTGTGTGTGTGTGTGTGCAGCCTGAAATGTGAGGAAACTCGTTTCTAAAGTTATTTCTCCTTTGAGACCATGAGATCTTTTTTTTCCCCTCCACTCATAAAAGCCACTGATCCCAGATAATCCTCAGACTTGAGTGGGAATGAGCTTCACTGACTTTTTCAGTTCAAATGTGAGAACAGAATTGGAAAACGAGATTCTGTCTGGCATCCAAAGAACAGCTTCTCCTCCCTCAAGTCCGGGTCCATTCAACAATTTTCGATCTGGTTGCCGAGCACCCAGCCTGAACTGGGCAGGTTTGGTCATCTGATGAGAGAGTGTCTCTGTCGCAGAAAGTGTCCTTGTTGGAGAAGGATTTCTTTGGTATTTTATAAAGTTCAAGTGAAATCAAGCCCCTTTCCGTTGCATTTCTCATGCTACCTTGTAAAATTTCGGTGGCCAAGAGCGGATCCGAAGCCTACCACAAAATGTGTGTATTTGTTCATAAAGTCGAAAGTTCCGATTTTCGACCTATGTTTTTCAGCGTTATCGGGCTTACGGGTACTTTTGTGCGTCTACCGACACAGACCAACAAATAGGTACATAAATAAAACATCTATAAATGTAAAACTCATTACAAATGTCAACAGCCAAGCCTTGCCCGGAAAAAGTTCAGAAGATCTGAGCACTGTTCTGCAATTCATGATTTGGGTATGAAAACCACTCTCATTGTCTAGATCCAGCAACCATGACGTTTGATCATTCTTTCCTACCTGACCTTGTTTAGTGAGCTCTTTCTCTATAATATGTTCTTTATTGCCCAAGGAATGCTCTTTGAATTTACTTTCTTTATGGTGTGATTATAAATCTTCATGACATCCTTAATGATTCATCTCTTTTGGCACTGGGCAGAAGGATAACCATTTCTATAATGCACACATTTCATTTAAGGTGAAACCAGAAGGAGATTTATCAATCAACACAGGGTTTCAGGCATTGGCTGAACTCTGTCACTGTAACCATTTTTCCCTCTCTATAAACACATTTAATTTTAGTACGCTTTCTGCCTTAAATGACCCATAATCCTTTAAATAAGAGGTTGTTTTTAATTTGTGCATGATCTAAACCACTGCGCTTTACTTCTACCGAGGAACAGATGTAAATTTTAATCTCAGTTGTAATATGGAAATATTTAATGTTGAAATATCCACCAGATTATGTCACATATCTTAAACAAAATAGACTGCTTCATTGGAACTCTGATTAGCGTCTGTTGTCTGGGTTTTGCACTTAACTACTAAAAGTAAAAGAGCTAACTAATTTTAGGGGCACTGACAGGCGCGTGACCCTCTTCTTTATTTGGGGGTTCACTGCAGTGAGCCAAGTGCCTCATACTGTAGATGTTACTGGTCCTGTCTCTGAGCTCCGGGTCCTAGCTTTCAACCGCACTAGCAAGGTGTTCCCCATGAACGGAAAATTCCTGAATCCCATAAGGTAAATACCTCTCCTGAAATGTTTCTGGGATTGAAATCTTTCCCCCATGGTATATGATTTCTGTAAATCAATGGTGTTTGCTTCAATCAAATGTTCCATGCCCACAGTCTTATGAAAACAGTAAACTACATGAACAGATTACAAACCCATACAGGAGAAGCCAACAACAGGGGAGAGAAAACTTCTGCAAAAATACTTTTTTAACTTCAGAGGACGAGACACATGCTTGGCCCACGGAGCTAGAAGAAATGGAAGATTTTTCTTTCTTGCTTTTTTTTTTTTAAATAGACATATGTAGAACATTTGTTTCCGTTTTATTTCTGCTGTCATAATATGATGGTTTTATTCAGTTTTTAAACATGCTTCAGCTGGAAACACTACATCTTTAAATCAGGCAGCCCTGGCGTCTGTGTGAATTCCCTTGCTGCTCTCCCTCACCTTACCCAGGTGCATGTTAAATCAGTATTAATGACAATATCATTCTTGTGCAGTCATCTCCTGCCTGCAATTTGGTTTTAATTACCCGCCACGTTGTCTTTCCCCCTCACTGACAGCCATTAAATAGGGAATGACACCAGAGCCATAGTTGGGTGGAATATTCACTTCGCCAGATTTCGTCCCTCTCATAAAGCAGGCTGCAGTGCCTCCTAGTGGCAGGGACCGGGCAGGGCCGTAATTGCAATTGGAGACTTCGGTGCACCGTTCATGTTAATTTGGAAATCCGGGTGGACTGGGGAGCCACATTGACTATTTTTAAAGAAAATTTAAAAAAATAAAATAAAAATCATTGATCGATTTAGGAAAAATTGTGATTCGATTAAGTGTTCCCCCCCCCCCCACACACACACTGATATATAACAATAAATCGACACACTGTTTAAAGCTTTGTCTGGCCGTCTACAATGGAGGCTCAGAAACAAGGAATTTTCACATAAAATGTAACTGACCAAAGTTCTTGAAGCAACTTGTTCAACAAAGGTGAGTGAATTCAATGAATTCGAACTTCAGCTCCTTCTTCGGTGTGCAATTTTCTCTTAGACCACAGAAAGGTTTCTTTTTTCTTTCCCCTTTTCTTTCTTATTTTATCTTTTCCTGTCTTTTTCCTTTTCCACTTTACAAACTCTTTTTATTTGAATATGAGTTTTTAAAAAACTTTCTTTTTAAGCTACTAGTGCGTAGCTACATGTAGACGATACCTTTCTGTGCAATTATTCAGCCCTTATGTGTGTTTTAAACAAAGTTCGCCCTTACCCAGGAGTTTAAAATTGAAGTTGTTTGCCCAAATATTCAAGTTAGACACAGTACAGATGCTTCGGATTGAAGATGTCCATATAATGGCTAGCACATCTTGCATTTTTTTAAAAAAATTTTTTTGGTTAAAATAAATCTGCAGGCATGTTCATTTCACAGGAAGGACGTTGGACCTCTGGCGCTATAAATTAAAAGCATGGCTTGTAAACAATACATCACGATGCACTTGGAGAGGGAGCACCCATAAGGAGCCAGATTCCGTTTCTACTTTCTGATTTTTCTTCCCACCAACTTCCCTGTGGTTGGGAGGTTGTGGTTCCTGGGGCTGCTCTTTCACAGTTGTTTGCTGGCATCTTTCAACAAGCATAATTACTCATTTTACGTGCTGCTAAATGAGAGTCATTGCTAACTGCTTTAATTAGAATTTTAAGCATACATAGTATATGCAATAACTTGTACATACATTTACTGTGTGCATTTGTGCTTGTATGCTTGTGTTTATAAAAACTCCAACATAAAACAGAGATGCTGATAATTAAAGCGGGTCTCCCTCGTTCTCTACTCTCCCAAGTAGCACAGCAATGCTACACATACATTCATGTGTGGTTATTGCTGCTTCTTTTAAGACTCTGGAGCCACATTTTTTCTTTTTTTTTTTCATTTAAATTCAAGTTAGTTAAATATAGTGAGTATATTATTAATTTCATGGTAGAATTTAGTGATTCATCAGTTGCATATAACACGCAGTGCTCATTACATGAAGTGCCCTCCTTAATGCCCATCACCCAGTTACCCCATCTCTCCACCCACCTCCCCTCCAGCAACCCTCAAAATAATATGAACCTCCGAGTATTTTGTTGAAAAAATGGAAATATTGAATAGTAAAATGAGGTCATGTTAAAATGGTATCGGTGAGAACTTGATCTCAAGTGAAAGAAAAAGAATATTGGAGCAAGAACTTTTTTGCTGAATGAGAAACTTTAAATTGCCTCATAAGCTGCTTTTAAGCACTCCTGATAAGCATCACCAAAAGAATTAAAAAATCATTGTCTTTAAAACTTAGGAAATTAACATATTTTTAAAGGGGAAATGTGCTCATTGGCTGTACGCTTTTCCTTCAGAGAAAATATTTGATCTTTAGAATGTTGCCTGAATTGATTCGATGTATTATTTTAAGGAATATTTCACATCAAATAACAGCTAGGAAAATTGTTATTCTTTCCAGACTGAAATGGGAAGCTTATAAACGCAATGATGAAGGCTTGATCTCTGATACAGCTTACATATACTGGCTTACAGCTACATTCAGTCCAGTTAGACTGATTTTTTTCGCTCCTAATATGAAACTTGATGCTGGGAAATCTGATAAGTGAGTTTCATTACCCTGGAAATTTATTGCTTCTACATCCAAGTGCAAAGAAATAGCACAAGTAAAAACAATGAGGAGTCTGTATGCAAGGCATTAATGATGGCCACTTTTTTTTCAGGATAATTCTGCGTTGGGAACAAGCGGTATTTGAGCTATTCCAATGACAAGGCATGCTCTTCCTTTTAGGACGGATCCTCATTTCCTTTGCATCCTTACTGGTGTAAGATCACATCGGCATGCTCTTCAGACATTTTAGATCAAGAAGAGTAAACAGAGAGAAAGACAAGAAGGGATTTGTATGCCATTTTCACGGCACTTGGTCAGAGAAGCAGCCCCGTGCTCTGTGGTGCGGGGCAGGTGCTAAGCCCTCCAAACCTTATGCGCACCGACCCCCGCCTCGACTCAGCCCTCTCCCCACACCACTGCTGTCTCATCCCTGCACCATGCTTTGCACATTCTGATCTCCACTCGGTCGCCTATGCCTACTGCTTGCTACATTACAGATGGGATGGCAGAAGCTAAAGAACTTTGCAGAGAGCAAACAGTATCATTACATTAATTAAACCAATGACTAACATTGTTCCCTGATGATAAAGACCCAATGCTGGGCGTCATGGGAGGGAGACAACAGCAATGTGAACGAGAGTCAATGAGTGTTCTCTCTACACCAGATGCTGCCCGGGAAGTGCCTTATTTTGTACGGGTAGCGAATCCACAGGCGATGCTCCGAGGACCACACGAGGGACTGGGGCTTTGAGGGGAAAGACTTGTCTAAAGTCTACCACCGGGAAGAACAGAACTGGGCTGTGAGGTCTCGTTCATCTGCCTGGCTACCCAGTCGATGCTTGTTTGTTTCACTAAACCGTGGTTGCTGATTGCAAGAAACTTAAACTCTCAACTTGGATTTGGAAAAGCTGGTAAACAGCATGATCCCAGACATAAATGGCAGGTGAGTATTTATAAGCAGAGGCTGAAGATACCTTGACTAGAGAGAGCATCACTGTCAGCGTAGACATGACAGGGGAGTCTGTGAGGAGATGGAAAGACACAATTATGTTGTGTCTGGGTTCTAGGGAAAAGCATCCCTGTGGGGGAGGTGGTCAGCTTGAGGAAACACGCACGCACGCAAGCTTGCACAAATATACACACGGGATAGGAAATAGGGGTAGCTGCGTGTTATTTGGAAGGACAACATAACCCAGTCTCGCGAAACACGTTTTTCTTTGAAGACTGTGTTTGTCCAGTTGGTTTGGTTCAAAAGGTTTGGAAACTTTGGGTGACATAAAGTCAGGCAGGTTTCTTTAATATAGGACTTTTCAGGAAGTTTAGCATGGTACAGTACACTATGAATGAGAGAGAAATTTAGAACACGTATTTCCCAAACCGATTTGCCCTCAAATGTTAATTTTTTAGAGCGCCTCTGTCAGGAAAATGTTATAGACACATTGTAGAAAATATTGCTACAAGGAGGAGGGTAAACGGAGCTAATGGACAGGAATCCTTAGATACTTGATCAAGACAGACTTCATCCTGTAGGCAGTCAAGAGCCACCAAGGGTCTTTGCACAGGGAGCTGATTTCTACTGTTACGTTAATGATAGTTCCAATCTCCAAGGTTGAGACAGCAAGAGTAACATATTCTCAAACACCGTGGGGCCAAACTTGTCAAAACAAATAGTATACGCTTCCTTCTTGGTTTAACATCGTAAGCAAGCATGTGCTTTGCGGTGTTGATTTCCTGGAATTAGTCCAAACGCTGTGGTTGGAAATAACCCACGCTTTGCAGGTTTTATAGAGTACTGGGTTGATATTTTAATCTTGCTGAGTATTAAGGATAGTTAAGGAAAGAAGCTGGTGTAGATCACTAAGCAAAGCCTCTGAAAGGTTTTTGAGCACATATGGCATCTCGCAAGAAGAAGAAAGCAGGAAATGTGAGCCCAGAGGAAGACGAGGACTGCTTTGGGGGACGCTCAGACATTTGTTACCCTTGTTTAATACTTATGGTTCTGAATTCTGAATGTTGCAGACTTCTTCGCAGAAGATAATTTTCTAAACATTGCCCATTTTCATGCAGATTTCTCAAAGTTTCCAGGAGCACAGAAGTCCAACAGGGCCTTTTATCCTAATGATTCTATCTGCTGTGGAACCGCAGTAAAACTTCTTGAATTAAGTGAATAATAAAAGGTAATGTTTATAGAGAGTTACACGTGTCCGACTCTGTCTTCAGAACTTAAACATACTTATACCTTTAATTCTATAACAACGTCAGAATAAATGCTAACATTGTCCTTGTTTTACTTATTAGGAAATGACAACAGACAGGGCTTGCCAAGATCTTGCAACCATATTAGTCAGTGGGAGTCAGGGTTCATTTGGGGTTGTATCCGTTTCGGGACTGTTGAGCTCAGGCAGTCTGACCAGATCCTTGCTCTTAACTACTCTGCTTTTCAGCCACTTTCTACTTAAGGGTGTGGTTTACAAGAACATACCGCCTGGTTCAGTAATAGAACAGTAATAATAGCGAACCAATTTAACTAGGCACCAGGCACCGTATTAAACCATTTACATTGTGTATCTCATTTAATTTTTGCAGACTTATTAACCCTATTAGCATATGTGAGAACACTGAGGCCCAGAAGGGAAGAGTCCCATGTTCAAGGTCACACAGCTAGTAACAGGTAAGTTTGCAAGACAAACCCTAGTCTGACTCCAGAGGTGGTTGTCCTAATAGCCGATTCTGTTTAAGGATATCACCAGGAAGTTTGTTATGTCAAATAAATTACAGATGAAAATTGCAAATCAGGTCTTGTGTTTGGTCCTTTTAATTTTCTTCCTACAATTAAAAAAATGTGGAAAAATATTTAGTACTCTGATCACATGACTTTGCAAGCTGTATTTATCTTACATAGACTGATGTATCTATTATGCACCCACAAAACTCATTATGACCTTTTAAAATTGCTCTTTTCATTCTTTTCTTTAAAAAAAAAAGTTTTGAAAATAATCATTCATGAGTGTTTTTCCTGAAAGTCAAACACTAATGAAGCTCAACTGCCCTATTTATAGCATTTTTTCCTGTATTGATCAAGGCAATTGGACGAAAATGGTTGTGCAAGAATGGCAGGTTATATATAATAATACGCTAGTTGACTATTTTAAAAATTGAGAGTTGAAAACACCATGATCAAAATGAAAGATTCTTACACCCAAATGATTTCTCGTGTTGTCATCTTTCTTTGAAGAAATCAATTGAATATTTCTTTATGAACTCTTTGCTATAAAAAGGAATGGCTTATAAGTAAATACTATGTGTAATTTCTTTTTTGAATTAAATATTTAAACAATTTATCATGGGTTGTTGCATGTTCTTTTTGTCCTTCACAACATTTTATCCAAATCACTGGGAATGTTGATATGTGATTCTCAGATTGTTATTTTTCTGTCTAGGAAAAGGATGCAGTATTTATTTTCCAATAAAACACTACCTTTTTTAAAACAAATTTTTTTAGAAAGAGTGAGCACATGTGTGAGTGGGGAGGGGAGGAGGGAAGGGGTAGAGGGAGAGGGAGAAAGAATCTTAAGCAGGCTCTGTTCTCAGAGAGGAGCCAGATACAAGGCTCGATGACCCTGATAGTGAACCAAAATCAAGATGACCCATGACCCTGATAGTGAACCAAAATCAAGATGACCCATGACCTTGATAGTGAACCAAAATCATGAGTCCGATGCTTAACAAACTGAGCCACACAGGTCCCCTAATGAAACACTACCATTAATTTGGAAGGTCCAACATGGCAGTGTAGGAAGATTCTGAGCTCACCTCCTCCCATCATGAATCTACATCCACATATACAGCAATTCCTCCTTAACAAGGAAGGAAGGCTGATAGAAAAGCTTCTGCACGATCAACTATAGAGGGACCACATAGAGAAGGCAAGGAGAGATAGAGACACAGCAATGATGGGAACCCCATTTAGAATGTGGAAGCCTGCAGTAAGGAGGCTATCATTGAGGGGCTCACACACAGACTCGCCTACCTGAGGGCACAGCAACAAATAGCAGTTCAAAAAACAACTCGACTATAAGTAAAGGAAATCCATTTACTAACCCTAAAGCATCCACCAAAAAGTGGGGAACTGCTGGAACTCTTTCTGGGATTGGAGGCGCTAGCAAGCACCAGTTTTTACATCCCCCCCGTACACCTTGATAGCACAGTTGGGATCAGGGTCCACTGTAGCCAGCCTGCTACCCCGAGCTCCTGACCCCCATGAGCTCCAGCCAGCCCCCAAAGCTGGCCCTGGCAGACCATGCCCAGGGATCCCCCAGTGGCATCCGACTTGCTCCAGCTGTCCCTCCAAGTCACAGTCTTGTCACAGTGTGTCCCAGGACTCCCCCAAGACTGTGCCCACTCTAGCTGCAAAGCTGCCAGTCACAGGTGTACACAAGAATTGTTCTTACTCAAAGCTACCCCTTAAAGACTGGGAGGGGTAAGTGTTCTCCTTATTCATAGAAACAAACAGAAAGTCAAACCAAATGAGACAGAAAAATATGTTCCAAACAAAAGAGGAAGATAAAACACCTGGGGGGGGGGAGGGTGGGCAGGGGGACAACTAAAGAAAAGAGGTTAGCGATTTACATGATAAAGAGTTCAAAGTAATGTCACAAAGATGCTCATCAAATTTGGGAGAATAATGGAGGAACCAGTGAGAACTTCAACAAAGAGCTAGGAAATGTAAGAAAGAACCAATTGGAGCTGAAGAATACAATAACTGAAATTTCACCAAAGTGAATCAACAGCAGATTAGATGACACAGAAGAACGGATCAGCGAACTAGAAGGCAGAATAGTGGAAATCACCCAATCAGAGCAGCGAAAAGAAAAAAAGAATTTAAAAATGAGTACAGCTTAAGGGACCACTGATAACAGCATCAAGTGTAATAGCATTCACATTACAGGGGAGAAAGGAGAAAGAAAAGAGGGAGGAAAACTTATTTTAACAAATAATGGCTGAAAACTTTCCTAACCTTAGGGGAAGGAAGCAGAGGTCCAGGTCCAGTAAGTGGAGAGTCCTAAACAAGATCAACCCAAAGAAAGACACACCAAGACATATTATAATTAAAATGGCAAAACTTAAAGGTAAAGATGGAATCTTATAGGCAGAAAGAGAAAAACAAATAGTCACATTTGAGCAGAACCCCATAAGACTATCAACTGATTTTCAGCAGAAATTTTGCAGGCCAAAAAAAAGTGGCAGGATATATTTTGAAGCACTAAAAGGGAAAAACTTGCAAACAACAACCCTTTCCCTGGCAGGATTATCACTCAGAGTTGAATGAGAGGTAAAGAGTTTCCCAGATAAGCAAAAAAGTAAAGTTTATCACCACCAAACTGGCCTTAAAAGAAATGTAAAAGGGTCTTTTTTTAAGTGGAAAAGAAAAGGCCATCACTAGAAACAAGAAAATTATGAAAGAAAAAATAAATCTTACTGGTAAAGTCAAATATATAGTAAAAACAGTGGATCAGCCACTTACAAAGCTAGCATGAATGTTAAAAGGCAAAAACGAGTAAGATCAACTCTAAAAACAAAGTAGTTAAGAGATACACAAAATAAGGTATAAAGAGCATAAAACATTGGGGGCAGCAAAAGCATAGGGGTTTTAGGATGCATCTGAACTTAAGAAAATTCACAGGTTATGATAGGCTGGAGATATATGTGAATCTCATGGTAGCTACAAAATAAAAACCTACATAGATGCACTAAAAATAAAGAAAAAGAAACCCAACCATGAAGAAAACCGTCAAACCACAAGGCAAAAGACCAGGAGAAAAACAGGAACAGATAAAAACTACAAAAACAACAAAATGGCAATAAATACAAACCTATCAATAACTACTCTGAATGTAAACAGACTAAATAATCAAAAGGCGTAGGGTAGCTGAATGGATAAACATCAACCATGATTACAAAGCAAGACCCATCTAGGTGCTCCTTAAAAGAGACTCACTTCCAGTCTAGACACACTCAGACTTAAAGTGAAGGGATGGAAAAAGATACTCTACGCAAATGGAAATGAAAAGAAACCTGAAGAAGCAACACTCACATCAGACAAAATAGATTTTAAGACAAAGACTGTAACAAAAGACAAAGAAGGGCATTGCATAATAATAAAGGGGTCAATCAAAACAGACGATATAACCAGGGCACCTGGGTGGCTCAGTCAGTTAAACAACAGATCGTTGGTTTCAGCTCAAGTCATGATCTCATGGATCCTGAGATAGAGCCCTGTTTTGGGGTGTGTCTCAGTGGGGAGTCGGGTTGAGGATTCTCTCCCTCCCTCCCTCTCTCTACATGTGCACATGCATGTTCGCACGCACGTGCATGCTGTCTCTCTCTTTTTCTAAAATAAATAAATAAATCTAAAAAAACCCATAAGATATAACCATAAGTACTACACAACCTGACATAGGAGTACCTAAACATATAAGTAAATGTGAACAGACATAGAGAGAGAAGTTAGCAGTAATACAATAATAGTTGGGGGCTTGAATACTCTACTTGCATCAATGAATAGATCGTTTAGACAGAAAATCAACACAGAAATATTGGCCTGAAATGACACATTACACCAGATGAATTTAATAGATAAATAAAGGACATTTCATCCCCAACCTGCAGAATACACATTCTTTTTCAAGTGCACATGGAATATTCTCCAAGACATCACATTAGGCTACAAAACACTTCTCAATATGTTTAAGAATATTGAGATCATATCAAGCATCTTTTTTTAATCACAGTGGTATAAAATCAGAAATCAGTTGCAAGAAGAAAACTGGAAAAAACACAAACATGTGGAGACTAAGCAACATTTTACTAAACAACCGATGTGCCAATGAAGAAATTAAAAAGAAGGAAGTTAAAAAAAAAAGAACACCTTAAGATAAATTAAAATGGAAACACAACATTCCCAACCTATGGAATACAACAAAAACAGTTCCAAAAAAAATTTATAGTGAGGGGCGCCTGGGTGGCTCAGTTGGTTAAGCATCTGACTCTGGATTTCATCTCAGGTCCTGATCTCAGTGTCCTGGGATTGAGCTCCATGTCAGGTTCTGTGCTCAGTGGGAGTCTGCTTGAGATTCTTTCTTTCTCCCTCTCCCTCTAGCCCTCCCCACACACTCTCTCTAAAGTAAATACATTTTTTTATTAAAGATTTTATTTATTTATTTGACAGAGACAGAGACAGACAGCAAGAGAAGGAACACAAGCAGGGGGAGTGGGAGAGGAAGCAGCAGGCTCCCAGTGGAGCAGGGAGCCCAATGTGGGGCTCGATCCCAGGACGCTGGGATCACGCCCTGAGCCAAAGGCAGACGCCTAACGACTGAGCCACCCAGGCGCCCCTAAAGTAAATACATTAATTTTAAAAAGTTTATAGTGATGCAGTCTTACCCCAAGAACCAAGAAAAAACCCAAATAAACACTCTAACTTTATAACTAAAGAAAATACAAAAAGAAGACCAAATAAAGCCCAGAGTTAGTAAAAGGAAGGAAATAATAAAGATTAGAGTGGAAATACATGAAATAGAGTTTAAAAAAACAATAGAAAAGTAAAACTCAAAGATGTTTCTTTGAAGAGATAATGAACCTCTAGCCAGACTCACCAAGAAAAAAAAAGAAAGAAAGAAAAAGAAAGACTGCCCAAAAAATAAAATCACAAAATGAAAGAGAAGTTAAAACTAACACCACAGGAATACAAAGGGTCATAAGAGAGTCCCATGGATAATTATATGCCAACAAATTGGAAAATCTTGAAGAAACAGATAAATTCTTAGAAACATACCACCTTCCAGGACTGAATCATGAAGAAATAGAAAATCTGAATAGACAATAATATTGTCAGTAATTAAAGAATTCCCCCAAATATAAAGGTCTAGGACCAGATGGCTTCACAGGTAAATTCTACCAAACATTTAAAGACTTAATACCTATTCTTCTCAAATTATTCCAAAGAATTAATAAGGAAGGAAAGCTTCAAAACTCATTTTGTGAGGCTAGCATTTTCCAGATACCAAAATCAGGCAAAGCCGAGAGATAAAGAAAATTAACAGGCCAATATCCCTGACAAACATCAATGAAAATCCGCTCAGCAAAATATCAGCAAACTGAATTAAATAATATGTTAAAGGATTGTACACCGTGATCAAATCAGATTTATTCCAGGATACAAAGATGATTCAACATTTGCAAATCAACCGAGGTGATAAACCACATTAATAAAACAAGGGATAAAATCATATGATCATCTTAATAGATGCAGAAAAAGCATTTGACAAAATTCAATATCCATTATGATAAAAACTCTCAACCAAGTAGATATAGAAGGAACATACCTCAACATAATAATGACAAACTCATAGCTAACCTCATACTTAATGATGAAAACCTGAAAGCTTTTCCTCTAAGATAAGAAACAAGATAAGAATGTTCACTCTCACCACTTAAATGGCATCCAAATTGGAAAGGAAGAAGTAAAACATTTACTAATTGTAAATGATATGATATGATACTAATATATGCTAATATATAGAAAACTTTAAAGACTCCACCAAAAACCTATTAGAACTAACAAATGAATTCAGTAGAGTAGCAGGGTACAAATTTAGCATACAGAATGTGGATGTGTTTCTATACACTAATAATAAGCTGCCAGGAAGAGAAACTAAGGAAACACCCCATTTATGATTGCATCAAAAAGAATATGCATATGTACGTATACATATAAACATTAAGTGTTTGTAAAACAAGGACAATGTTAGCATTTATTCTGAGTTTGTTATAGAATTAAGGGTAAAAATATGTTTAAGTGCTTAAGACATCATTGGGCACATGTAACTGCCCTATAAACATTAACTTTTATTATTCACATATATTTCTATATTTATTAATAGACATATTCACTCCTATGTTCATTGCATTATTTACAATAACCAAGGAACAAAACAACCTAAATACCCATTGATAGATGAATGGATAAAGAAGATGTGGTATATATATACAATAAAATAATAGCTGTAGAAAAGAATACAATCTTGCCATTTGTGACTCTATCGATAGACCTGGATGACATTATGCAAGTGAAATAAGCCAGATGAAGGAAGACAAATACCATGTAATTTTATTTATATATGAAATCTAATAACAGTATTTGGAACCAATGAACTGAAATAGAAACAGATTCATTGATACAGGAAACAAAAAATTGATTATCAGTTGGGGAGGGGTGAACAAAACAGGTAAAGGGAAATAGGAGGTAGAAACTTCCACTTATAAAGTAAATATTATGGGAATGTACTGTATGGCATAGGGAATATAGTCAATAATTTGTAATAGTTTTGTATGGTGACAGATGGTAAGTAGGCTTATCATGGGAATCATTTCATAATGTATAAAAATATCAAATCACTATGAGATACACCTAAAACTAATAGAATATTGCACATCAATTATACTTCAATTCAAAAAATCCTCTATCATCCAGAGAAGTATCAATACATTTTTTTCTCCACAAACTTTTTGTTACAGTTTTATTTATTTATTTATTTATTTGGAGGGGAGGGGCTAGGGGAGAGGGAGGGAGAGTCCCAGGCAGACTCCACACGGGGAGCCCAACATGGGGCTCAAACTCTCGACCCTGAGATCAGGACCTGAGCTAAAAACAAGAGTCAGAGGCTTACCCAACTGCGCCACCCAGGTGCCCCCTCCCCACAAACTTTTTGAAGTATGGAAAGCTGTTGAGTACCTGTAGAGATCTTTATTTATTGTAGAATATCTTAGAGTTTTTTGTTAGTGATCCTTGTGATTCTGTAAAGGGGCCTAAAGGTGCTACATTTTAAAACTTGTCTCTGGAACATTTTTAATATGAAGTATCTATTAATGATCCTAGTATAACACACACACCCCCCCCCACACACACACACATCAATGCATCAAATTTAGTGAACACAACCAAAATTCCTCTTCATGTTACACTAAATATTCTCTGAGGACAAATCTGGTTTAAAAATACTGTAGTTAGGGCAACTGGGTGGCTCAGTTGGTTAAGTGTCCGACTCTTGATTTTGGCTCAGGTCATGCTCTCAGGGTCCTGAGATCAAGCCCCACATGGGGCTCCCAGCTCAGCAGGGAGTCTGCTTGACATTCTCTCTCCCCCTCACTCCTCCCCTCCCCCTTCTCTCTCTCCCTCCTACGCTCTCTCTCTCTCAAATAAATTTAAAATCCCTTAAAAAAATAAAAATACAGTAGTTATTGTTAAAATAACATCTCCATAAATAGACACATTGAGCAAATAGAAATGAATAAAAAATGACTCCGGTCTCTTATCTTTGCCGCCTCAATTTTCTCTTCTGGAAAACAGGTATTATATAATATATGATTGCATTTTCAATTCCAAGTTCAAGCACCACACATAAACATGAATTTGAAAGTGCCTTGGGCAATGCTGTTGGAAAAGCAACAGCCTGAAAGAAACAACGAGGCATCAGAGGAATGCCAAGACAATGACTATCAGAGAGGATACATGAAAAATGATGTCATCATCATGAAGTCAGTGAGGTTACAGATTCTAGATGAAAGCCAGTTCCATGACCACATGAAGAACGTAAGGAAACTTCAATATGATAATGGGAATTTCAGCACTGCTATATTGCACGACCTCAGGGGACACTATTTCCATAGAATATAATGTAAATGATGCCCTTTGCATTTGTACACATACTGGCTCTGAAGCTTTACACATACCAGATGGGATTTGCAGGGGGATTAGAAGTGTTGCATCAGCTAAGTGTCCCGAGTAGCTGAGATGAGTGCCAATGAGAACACAAGGCTGCAGGAGGTATGGCGGTTGGGTGGTGACAGGCTAGGTCAAAGACAGTTGGACTAGGGAGTTCAGAGAGACAGATGGAACTAAGCGATCATGGGCTTTTATATAATTTCGCTTTATTGGTGGGACCTTGACGACATTAAAACTCTGGATTCTGGTATAAGTCTTGATAAGAGAATGTCGGATGTGCAGGTGGTTACGGAATATGCGATGATCTCTATCCAGTAGAAAATAAGAAATGATCATTGATTTGGGGGTAGAGAAGGACCATGATCATACTGTTGTTTCAGACAAACTATTCTTTAACTGTAGGATGAGTTCCTTTGGAACAAAAGTGGATTACAGTGGCAGGTTATTTAAGAGGGTTGGAAATGAGATGTTTAGCATTTAAAAATGGTTTATATATATATAAAAAAAAAGAACCAAAGATACTGAAATAAAAATCAATAGGATTTGATCACTTTGAAGTTCATTTCAAATTGGAGTGATTAGGAGAATGATAATGCTATCCACAGAAATGGAATTATGGTTTCTGGCATTGGGCATAGTAGAAAAATGCTTTAATATTGAGATCATACAGTGGTAAAGACCTCTTTGTTGCAAATTTTAATTGTTCTAGTATCTCTACAATTTACTAAGTTATATTCAAAATCCTCATGAGGAAAAGAATGCCATGAGAATTTTTGTTTGCTAACTATTGTCATATAATCATATGTGTAACAAACTATTCAAAAACTTAGTGGCTGAAGAAACAACCATCTGGGCGCCTAGGTGGTTCAGTGGGTTAAGTGGCCAACTCTTGGTTTCTGCATAGGTCATGATCTTGGGGTCCTGGGATTAAGCCCCGCCTTGGGCTCTGTGCTCAACTCTGTGCTCTATCTCCCTCTGCCCACCACCCCCCTCTCCCAAATAAATAAATCTTTAAAGAAAAAACAACCACCTATTACTTTTCAAAAGCCTGTGAGTCAGCTGTGTTTCTACTAATCTGAGTTGGGCTCACCCGACCTCAGTTTGGCTCACTTGTGTGTCCATGGGCAGCTAGAGTCAGTTGGGACTGGCTAGGCTACTTGGACCTCCACTGCAATGATTCCAATCTTGTCCACTTGCCTCTCACACCCTGTCACCAGGGTAGTCTGAGCATCTGCAGACCAAGGGAAGAAGTAAAGATGCAGAAGTATCTCTGAAACCTCTCAAGTGTGCTACTGTCTCATCAGTAGAAGACACATAGCCAAGCCCAGCGTCAGTGTGGGAAGGCACTAGAAAGAACGTGGTAGAGGCATTGTTGAGGAGAACGCACTTCAAATAAAGGCTTGCAGAGTCCCTCCATGGTGTTGCTAAAGAAGATGTGGCATCAGTCAGTTGTCATTAAGATAACATAGCAGAGGGCCCTGGGATGGGCTTGATGATTTTTCTAGTGTATGACCCCAATCTTATCCTTGTAATTGGGAAAACTGTTCTAGTTTTCTTGAGTTTCTTTCACTGACACCCACAAGTCAGTGCCATGGACAAACTGAAATGGCATGAAAATATTATCAGAAGTTTCCTCTGCTCATTGTTGCTACTTCAAGTTGTTTAGATGGTCTTCTGAACAAAGGAGAGTTCACACTCCCATCAAAGATTATCTTTACAGGAGTTGATGCGTGTATTTAAGATGTATTTTATTTATTTCAAATGGTCAGACTATTTTTCCCTAAAGATCTTTCTTCTTCTAGCATTAAATAACTGGTGTGTAAACAATGTGTTATTTTAAAAGTGTTGGCGTTTTCATTTTAATCCTGATTTTTTTTTCAGAGATCAATGTCATTTTTCATAGTGACCATCACTTTTTGGAAAAGACTTTACACAGAGTGTTCAGTTGTGGGATACCATGTGGACAAAATACAACATTCCATTCTGTATTTTTCAGTTTTCACTCAAATATTAGTTTCAAATGACCAAATATCCAACCTTCTACCAGGGCTTCCTCTGTGAATTGCAGGTCCATCAAGGTGTGAGAGATATGTTGACTTTCTAGGTTAGAAGAGCCTTCTGGAAGATGGGTAATATTACCTTTATTTCCTACCCACTCTCTTTTAGGTGTTGTTTAAGACTGAATTGCTTTAAAATGTACGTTTAAATACTTTAAGTGGGCTTATGTCCTGAATGCAACTTTTTGAAAGTTCTCACTAGTGTTTAATTAGATAGAATCGTACTTATCTACCCTTTATGTTTTATCAAGAAATCCTATTACCTAGTCATTTTTCCTCAATGTTATTGCTTTGTTTCACCAATATATATGCATCAGTGTTGAAGACAAGACAAATGAAATTAATAATAGTAACAATAATACTTAGTAGTTATAGCAGTACAGTATTATATATGAAAATACTTATGAAAATTCTAACAAAGGGGTGTATATGAACTAATGGGGTAAAAAGGGCCGTCAACATCCCAACACCCAATTTTATTATTCTTTCTCTTTCCATGTGGTTTCCATCTGTTGCTTGTGAAAAATTTCACTGAGGTCCAGTTCACAGTAGGGCTAACTGAGCCTGACCTTCAACTGAGCATTTGGGTCTAAAGTGTAAGTCTTGGATCTGATTATGTCTCCAATCCTGGCCCAGTTCAGGAAATTAGAACCTGACCAGCTGTGTTTCCCAGTTCGTAGGTTGGAGGCTGTTACCTGGCTCTTTCTCATCCAGCTTGCTGTCTTTTACTTGGAAGTAGACACAGATGTATCCACTAAACCAGTTTTCCCCAATGTTCAATCATGATTTTGTCATATCAAGTACCACCTACATTATTTTTTTGCTCAACAGTTTGAGTGTGTGACATTGAGCCACTTTCTAAAACTTATAAATGTTATAGATAAAATGTGTGACTAATACATTGGAAAGTAGTTACTATTATCTTAACTAGAAAGTAGATAACCATAAAAAAATAGTGTGGTGAAATCAAAGAGAAGTTTCTTAATTTGAGCTATATGTTTTTTGGCAGGCCAAAGCTCTGAGCCTGAGGTCTCCAGATGTGAAAAAGGAAAACAAATGATCAAGTGTTTAAAAGATGAGCATCAGACGGAGCCTTCCTTCTGGATACAGCCAGAAAGATGCAAACATCTTTGAAAGGAGAATTGCTTTTTCCCCTAGTGCTTTGTCATTTGTTTAAGGTCTGATTGGACCACCATTTCTAATCCCTTTCTATAGCTGCAGTGTCTTCTTCCTACATTTGCGGAAATACCATGTTAATCCAATTACAGCCCAAGAAGTCAACACTGGCTTCATTGAGCTGCTGATGCCTGGAGTCCTGCAGAGAAGGGAGGCATCCTGAAACGAAGCTTCTGTGCCTCCATGAACTCCTTTGCCACCCTACGCTCTCCAATCACAGATTCCAACGTCTTCTTTTCCTTCACTGTTTTTATTTAGAGCCCTCTCCGTGACCTTGTTCCAAGCCAAATGATATTCCTTTCTTTATGAACTAGTTCTGGACCCTGGCTCCTCATATGTTTAAGACCCTCTATAACCTAGTATATTCAATTCCTTGGTGACTAATTTAGCTCGGAGAGGTTAGGAACTGGTGCGGCTGAAACAATTGTGTACAGTGTCTGGTGATGAGTAAAGTGCAGATTAATTTGTGAGATAGAGCTCTTCCACCTTTTTCCCTTTGGCTTGAAGGTTTATTTAGAATTCATGAAGTTGTGTCTGTACTAAAAAGCTTTGAACCATTAAAGAGAATTATTTAACAAAATTTCTAAAAATGCCAGTGCAAATTGGTTTGTCTTGAATTTCTGGTGCTTTGTTATTTTGCCACCAAGAAAAAAAGCTTAAAAAAAAAAAAAAGCTTGAGGGAGAATATGAATGTAATAAATATTTCATTTTTGTAGCACATCGTGCATTGTTCTTAAGTTTCAGACCTTGCCAGCAGTCAACACAGTAGTAAATTTCAGCACCTGTGGACCTGTTTCAGTAATTTATGATTTCCATTAGATTTCCATTAGAGATGGGCAGAAACAGTTCAGGCAAGTTCATGCACCCCAGCCATGAGCATGGTTGGCCTGAGGGATTGTTTGCATGTGGGTATCTGGCAGCCTGTGCCGTCTTTGTTGTCTTTTGCTGTCATTGTTATCAGTTGGGGGCTGCTCAGAACCCAGGGAGAGGCTACAGACATGCGCCATTTAGGAATCCTCTGCCACCACAATCTGTGCTTGTTTTATTCATTCATTTAACAAATATTTAGGGAGCACTTGTTGAGCCCAGGGTCCTGAGATCCACAGATGACTAGGAGATGGCCCCTGATATCAAGGGGTTTCTATGGGAAGAACAATTCATTGAAAATAAATGCAATTAAAGATTGCGTCATAGTACCAAGCACAGCTAAACAAGTAGAGTGAATGGCCAGTGCAATAGAGACTTATGGAAAGAACTCTTGGAAGAAATACCAAGTGAAAGGGTAGGAATAACACTGAAGATAGGAGGAGGGCAGGGTATTCCTGGAAGAAAACTGGTGTTGAACAAATACTCAGCCACAGGAAGCATCACGGGTCTGCACAAGAGGCAAAGGACTTCTGGGACGTGGATTGACAATATAAGTCAGGAGCTCAGGGAGCCGTGAGCATTCCTAGAGAGCACGTGTGGGGTTGACTATAATGATAATAATATATTTAAACTATAATTATAATGGAATTTTTCTTTCATGAAGTTTTGTGGACTATACTTTTTCCCTAATAGGTTCAAACTATCTGTCAGCCTGGTAGTGAAAGAGAATTAGCATTGTTCAAGCAGTAATGAGAGGAAACAGAGAGTTCATGTTCCTTCTTTGACATCCAAAAGGGGGTTTTGTCTTCATAATGAAATGATGTACTTGAAATCCTGACTTTGTCAAAGGAGAAAATAAATGATGTTCCATTCTCTCCACCTTAAGCAAAGGGCAGCCTGACACTTGATCTTAGAATTTCAGTGGATGCTCAGAGAGGAAGAATTACAGGACATGGCAGAGGAAATGAAAGTCTTTAACCCATCAGTTCTGAGCCAGAGGACTGTGGGCAAAAGAAGGGAAAATAGAAAGTTAGGAAATGAGAGTACTCGTTCTTATTTCCCCACTGTGTTGAGGAAGGAAGGATGGGACTTTGATTTCAACACCTGTGTATGGGACATATTTGTATAGGAGCACTGCAGAAGAAGCCTACACTTTTTTTTTTTTTAATTTTAGTAGACTCCTCATATGCAGCCACCCCCTACTTGATACAGAAATAATGGCAGGACGTGGTAAGAGTAAACAGGTAGGAAGCTGCACTTAGAGCAATGCTCCCATTCCTTCAGGGACTGTTCTTGGCATGAAAAAAGGCCAAGTTTGCAAGTGGTCCAGTAGAGGGCTGGGATCCAAGGAAAGAAGCCACAGCATGTGGGATTTTTGCAACAACAGCCAAAAGATTGAATTGAGTCTATAGACATCAGCACGTGTCTCTGAAAAGCTAAGCAGAGCAAATGTCCCCTGGCGCCCAAGTTAAGCAGTGGCCCAGACCAACCAGCCATTCAGGAGCCCAATGAAAATCCACAGGGCTTACCTTGACCTTCACTTTCCCCAGCCTTTGGCCACCCAGAGGTTACATAAGCCTGATTCCCCTTAACCCAATTTGGAAAGAGCATGAGAAAGGAAAGAAAATCTAAGACTGTGAACATTTTCCTTACATAACTGATCATGTGCCTAAAGGATTGTATAAATATTTGCATTGGGCTATGTTTGGCAGCTTGAACTAAATTTTGTTTATTTTCTGACTCTTCTCATCGAATCTAGGTTTATTAGGAAAGACAGTTTGATTATTTTAAAAATACTACATTATATGTGTCTATCAACCTTGAGGTAACCTTTAATGAGTAAATATGCTACAGTTTGCTAAAATGCATAGCACAGCTTGATTTAATCTCCTTTTTATTCATAGTCTGATAAAGTCTAGGATCTTGGCCAAAAAAAAAAATATTCTAAAATGAAAAAACTCTTTTTGGCATGAAGATGTTCATTAAAGCATTATTTATAATGGAAAAAAAGTAACAATAGCTATATCTTTAACTATAGAAAATTATGCATACCATAGCCAAAACATAAAATTGAAGATTACATAGTTGTTAAAAGTCTCATGAAAAATTTTAATAGCTTTATAAAATTTGTAATTACATCAGTAATTTAAACATATAAGATAAAATGCACCTGGAAATAAGTTACTGCTCAATTAAAGAAAATTGCAGAACATTAGTAAGAAATACACCAAAATATCAAAAGAATTTATTGCTGAGCATAAGTTTATAATGTTTTTTACATTGAAGAATTAAAAAAACACTTTATTGTATTATATAGTGCACATATGCTATTTTTGTCATTGGAAAACCTAAAACAACTTTACCTTATATAAACAAAAAGTGAAGAAGGAGGCAAGAGGAGGAGATACGGCATAAGAGAGATCAGAAGACTGGATCTTTTATCTCCATTCTTTGATAAATGTTGATAAATGGAAATCTAGCAGGTGGAAACACTTATCTCTGATAGATTGAAAGCTAGTCCCAGGAAGCTAAGACCCCTCACAGAATGTATGAATCCAGTAAAATTTAACTGATACTGTTAACCTACAATTTTTGCTGCCTTTCTGATGTCCCCTGGCTATTCTTCTAAAACTTTAATTTAGCATATATCTAAATCATTTATTTATATGTCTTAATGTGCCTTTCCCACCAGTCCTAGAAAAAGATAAAATTTCATCGATTTCTTTCAACTAACAATTGTCAGTCCTTCCATGAGTAAATAATAAAGGCATTATTGCTGTGGTTTTCAGTAGATTCATGGTCCCCAGGAGCTCGGGTGTACATTAGACATCTGTTCTCCAGGATTTCCAAGTTGTGTCCTTGGGAGGAGATTAGTAAGCCTTCCAATGGTCAAATGACTTTGGGAAACTCAAGGTTACACAAAATTTCACAGGTCCCTTTATTGGAGGATTTCTCGTAGTTGGTATCTTGCTCAGGCATAAATTTTTTAGGAGAAATTAAGCATATAGCATGTGCTAATTTTATTTGACCCAAAGATTTTCCCTAACCCTCAACAAAGGGAATTGAATTTAACCAACATTTTCTAGGACGTCCAAATACTGACAAGACTGCTGCTTCTATGAGAACATGGGTAAAATATACAGATAAGATACACAGCTCAGGTTTATCTCCAGTGGGAAGGGGAGAGAACTGAAAATTCCAGAGAACAGATACCTGAGAGAGGGAATAGATTATCTCAGAAGTCAGATTGAGGGATGGGGGTTAACCAAGAGGCTGGAGCTGTGCGTGTTCCATGGCTCACAGAGGAATATGGGAGCAGGTGCAGCCACTTAATCCGCTTCTGCAATCTCCAGAGTTCCCCAGAGTCACCAGCCTTCCTTACATCATCTAGGCATCTGTATGAGAAAGAGCAACAAGATCTTGGTAGCAAGGTTTGGTAACGTCTAGAAATCTCCCAAGATGCATTGCATGCCTCAGAACTTTGGTACTGCCAAAGATGGGAGATCAGTTCCCCAGATCACAGCAGCTTCAAGTCTTCAAAGCTAACAGGCAACATTCATTACACCCTTTTCTGGTCCACTAAGCTGAGTCAATGGCAGATTCTGCTCTGGCATGGATTTTGTGACAGAATCCTGGTTCCAGCATTGACCATTTCTTTGAGAAAGTTCATTATCCCCTTTAAATGTTAATTTTATCATTTCTGAGATAAAAATATATCCACTTATGTGCCATAAGGTTATTCTGAGGATTAAATGATATGATATTTATAAAGTGCTCAGAGGATGTCCTGTCACTTTTCAAATGCTTAATAAACAGTAATTATTAGCATTGTCATTATCGTACTTAATACACAGTAGTTATTTATGCTGGTGTTGCTATTAATTCTATATATTTATAATACATTAAACCTGAGAGGGGAATTAGCTATTATCACAATATTGAATTGACCAGAAAACGTTTAAGTCACAGAGCTTTTGGCATGAGTACTCATTTTCTTCATATTCTATTTTGGCTTACGATTTCCTTAAACATATAATAAAATCATGCACAGCTACAAGCAGTGAGAATAAGGCACATGTTGGTAATTAAGTCCTCATTGGCTACAGAATGCAGACACCATTTGAATAACTTCTCATGGGTCATTGTTTTGACGTTGTCAAGAACCACTTATCGATTTCAGTTTCCAAATATGAAAGTTCAACTATGGCAACCCCTTGTCATGCAAAAGAAATGTTGACCCTACAAGTCATTCAGTGCTGTTCACCAGGATGGAAACACAGACATGAGCAGAACCCACCAAACACCTCCCTCATGAAGCTTTGTTTAACCACGTGTAACATAAACCAGCCCGTCATGAAAGTCAAGTGAACAGTCAAAATGTCTGCCAATGAGACTCTGTCATAAAGGTAACGTATGTTTCATCCTGACCAACTTCCCTGAATTTGCAGCCATTTTAGTCAAATGCTACTCTCAACTTTGGTGGTGAGATGACAGAGGGTGAGGGACTCCCTCACACTGCTTCTATTAAATTCAAACCTCCTACTGCTCACCACGACCAGTCATGATATTCTCCTTGTTTGTCCACTTATCCTCCCTCTTTAATCATTCTAATGGACCAGCAGAGTCACTGTCCTGGAAGAATGCTCTGACAAGGCCATTCTGAGGCTTTTGAAATTTCAAAACCTCTTTGGTACTGGATATAGTAATCACGACTTGAATTTCCAGCCCCAGTCTCTCCTCCTTCCATGCCCTGTGCTCCAGCCCAACTGAATTCCTTCTCTTTGTGTAAACATTCTGGGCTTCCTCCTTACACTCAGGCCTGAAGTGCCTTTCGTCTCCATGTGAGCAAATCCTAACTGTCTCTCCAGGCTCAGGACAAATGTACTCCCTAACGCCTTCCCTGTCAACAATAATTTATACCCCCTTGACTTCACCTGGCTAGGTACCCCTTACGCACTTACAGCTTTGGAGATTCTCTCTCTCTCTCTCTCTCTCTCACACACACACACACACACACACACTTTAGTATTTATGATACTAATGACAAGAGTTGCATATTTTCTATCATCAGGGCAAGAAGGCGATTGAAATTATACGATGTTCGTGTGTTTCTCTGTTATGAAACAAACACCCAAATGAGATGGGCTCATAGAGTCTTGTAGTTCTATGACTCGATTGGCTCTAATTTTTCTATTTTGGATCAGTTGTGGTCTTTTATCCATAAGGATATTTATATGGCTTATGCTCCTCCCCCAAAGCCCTTAGTAAACCTATTCCATGCATTTGTACTTTCGTACATAGGGATGGGTAAAGAGAAAATACCCGTTTCACCTGTTTCACTGTATCTTACAAAGATGTTCAGCAATAATGTATGGCTTCCTTTGTTTTTGGTTTTTTAAAGCTTTCTACCACCTTCTATATATACAAACATGAGAGTAGTGCGGGGATAATGTCAGGCCTATCATATTCTTGAGAACAAAAACTCCTGCTATCACAGCAAGTCGTGAGCCGCTGTATTTAAGCGCAAACATTCTGCTCCTCTCACGCTCCACTTGGGAAGCTTTCCAGAATCTATCATTTAGACTTTGGGCCATCCCAGGGGGCATGCGTGTTGCTGTCACAATGTCTTACTACAAATGCATTTTACGGTGATTTTCAACAACCTGAACAGGGACATTTTCACAGTAGGATTTCCATCCAGCACCTCGTCCAGAAGGTCTGTATGGCTGGAGTTTAAAGCAGTGTTTAGCTACGAAGGCAGAGAATTTAGGGAGGTGCGGGAGTGAGAGCTACAACTTTCCAAAGGTATGACTCACGTCAGATAAAGAATGAGGTGCAGGAGGTGTGCTGGTGTGTTTCTTCCTACAAGTTTTAAGGGATTTATTGAGGTTTCTTCCCAACGAATTCCTGTGCCACAAAATTGGAGAATAAAACAAGAAATTGATATTCCATATAGTTCCTCACATAAATGAAAGAACAAGAAGTAATCAATGATAGATAGATAGATAGATAGATAGATAGATAGATAGATGATAGATAGATAAACTTAAAGCACATTATTTGGTGACTATTTCAAATACACATAATTTAGTTTGAGGATGTTGCTTTTGGCAATATCAACGTATCTATAAGGTATGCGTGTTCCTATATTCTTAAGTAGGAAAATATTAATTAATTGATTAATTTTACAAACATTTATGTGTTGCCAGGTACATTAAAAAAAATCCCTAGTACTCGGAGATTTGCAATTAAAATGATCAATTAGACACAGGTCTTCTCTTAGAAACCTGGATCTGAGTTTTGCTATGAGTGTTCTCAGTTTGGGTTGGTCCATGTTGGAGAGGGTTTTGAACCAGCACCTGCTGTGCGTACCAGGGTTCTAATTCATAATTCTGAGCCTGTCCATTTCGATTCCCTGCCTTCTGGCTGCTCCACTCCACCCCAACCTGCTAGCTCTTTGTTGACTCTCTTATATTGTTTACTTCTTTATTTACCCCTTCCTCCCTTCCTCAGGTTAAAACCCCATTTGAAGGCTGGAAAACAGACTCAAACAGACTTTTATTTTATGCTATGCTTTCCTTCTCCCTCCATCCAATTGCAACTACTAGAACTTTCTCTTGTGTATTTAATCAAATACCAAGTGTGTCTACAGCACCAATTCAGATTTAGATATCATTTTATCCAGGAAGTAATTTGGGAATACTTACAGAAATTTGGAATTTTTATGCCTTCGAGGCATTTAAATGCAAACTGAGAGAGATTTGCCCAGTGCAACATTTAAAGGAGAAGAGATTATTACAACTCATGTTTTCATTATATGTTCATTAAGACACCCGATCAGTACTAAACAAGGCTCAAAGGAACCTTAAAATTAATATCTTTAAAACTACATCTCTGATCTTCTTTCCCACCATTCTCTTTCTGAACTTGGTTCTCTCCCCATCCGGTTGCCCACACCATACAAGTAGGAGTACTAATCCGGGCTGCTGCTTCTCCGACTCCCCACGTCTGTTTCATTGCTGAGACCTCTCTCCGAATTCATACTCTTTTTATCCATTTTGAGACTAGCCCGTCCACACTTCTTCAGTCCATGCAAACACCTCTTCCTTGCACTTGCTTTTGCCTTCTGCCAATCCATTTTCCACAATGCAAACGTGGTATTTTTTTCATTTTGTTTGTTTATTACTGGAGTATAATTAACATAGCGTTCTATTAGTTTCAGGTGTACAATGTAATGATTCAACATTTCTGTACATTATTCAGTGCTCCTCACAGTAAGTGTGCTCTTAATTTCCTTTATCCATTTCACCCCTCTCCCCCTTCTACCTCCGCTCTGGCGACCACCAATTTGCTCTCTGTGTGTAAGAGTCTGTTTTTTTGTTTGTCAGTTTTTTCTCTTTGTTCATTTGCTTTGTTTCTTGAATTCCACGAAAGAATGAAATCATATGGCATTTGTCTTTCTCTGTCTGACTTATTTCACTTAGCATTATACCCTGTAGGCCCATCCAAATTGTTGCAGATGGCAAGATCTCATTCTTTTTTTATGACTGAGTAATATTCCGTATTCCATCTTCTTTATCCATTCAGTGATCAATGGACACTTGGGTTGCTTCCATATCTTCACTATTGTAAACAATGCTGCAATAAACAGATGGGGGCATAAATCTTTTTGAATTAGTGTTTTGGTTTTTTTCGGGTAAATACCCAGTAGTGGGATTACTGGATCATCTGGCAATTCTTTTTTTAATTTTTTGAGGAGGCTCCATCCTGTTTCCTGTAGTGGCTGCACCCATGTGCATTCCCACCAACTGTGCATGACGGTTCCTTTTTCCCCGCACCCCAATATTTTTGAAATGCAAATCTGATCACTTAAACTCTTCAAGAGCTTCTCTTCAATAAAGATACAATTCCTTAACATGAATTCTATGAGCCTGCTTGAGCTTCCCCTACCCATCTTTCTCCTTCTCCAACATCAACTGGTTTCTCCACTTAGCCTGGCTCTCTTTCAAATCTTACTAAGCCTGCTTGCTTTGTCCAGGACCTTAGTACATGCTGTTCTACCTGGAGTACTTCCCATTCCTCCTTTTGTCTAGAGAGTTCCTTCTCATTCACCAGATCTCAGATTAACCACTGCTCTTGCAATGCCTCCTTCCCCGACTGCCAAGGCTGCCCACAGCTATTACCGACCCTCAATGCACCACGTTCGTCCCTTCACAGCTAGCAATGGAGTTGCAATTTTATATTCAGTTTATTTCATTTAACATGCTTTATTACTGAAATCTAAACTCTGTTAATACATGTTTGTTGAATGAGTAAAAAAAGGGACTACAATAAAATCGATCTCTGTACTACTGGCAGTGGAGGCTAATCTAACATATGGGGTATCCGAATATGCGCTGTCTTAAACGAGATAGAAACTTATTTTTTCCTCCCCAAATAGTCTCCATAGCAGCAGTCCACGGCCGGAGGGGTGGTGGCTTTGCTCCAAAAGGCCCGATCTTATTTCTCTGCCATCTCCCCAGGTTGTCCTCGTGATTATGATTGAAGCTTGGATGCCTGCCAAGTCCTTGTATCCTGTTTGATGAGGAATCTGTTGAAGTCTTTAGCCCATCCTCCAATTGAATTGATTTCTTACTACTGACCTCAGAGAGTTGTTTATTTATTCTGGAAACAAGTTACTTGTCTGATATTGCAAATATTGTCTCCCAGTATGTGGTTTATCTTTTTGTTCTCTTAAGAATGTCATTTGTACAACAAAAGTTTTAAATTTCAGTATTGTCCCATTTAACAGTTTTATAATTTTAAGGATTCTGTTTCAGATGGCATGTGTAAGAATCTGTCACCTACGCCTCAGTCACAAAGATTTTCTCTTGTTTTCTTCTGAAAGCTTTGTACTTTTACATTTTAAGCAGATCTATGATACCTTTTGAAGAAGTCGTGGTATATGGTGTGAGGTGCAGTTCCAGGGTAATTTGTTTGCCAGTGGATGTCCATTTTCTCTAAGACTGCTGCTGAAGACTGCTTTCTACATTGAATTGATTTTGCAACTTTGTAAAAAATCAGAAGGCTGTCTCTATGTAGTTCTATTTTTAGCTTTCTATTCTTTTCTGTCCATTGATCTACCTGTCTCTCCTTTCACTAATACCACTCTCTCTTGACTGCCGGAGATACACAGAAAGTCTTAAACATAGGTATTCTTTTTTTCCCACCAAATTTGTTTATTCTAATTTCTTTGTCTTTCATATATATTTCAGAATCAGTTTCACAATATCTACAAAAAATCATTCTTGATTTAGGAATTGCATTAAAATGATTTATTTAGATTTCCCTTTATTTCTTTCATAAGCATTTGTCATTTTCAGCATATAGATACTGTTCATGTTTTTTAGATTTATAGCAAAGGATTTCATTATTTTTGGAGCTATTATAGAATGTATGCTATTTTTCTAGTTTTATGCCTACATATTTATTGTTAGTATATAGAAATAAAGTTGATTTTTGTGTGTTGATCTTGTATCCTATGATCTTGCTGAACTTCCTTATTAGTTTTAAGGAGTTTTTTTTTTTTTTTTGCAAGATTCTTTGTGACTTTCTACATAGAAAATCATGTCACCTTGAAGAAGAGATCGGTTTTATTTTTTTTCATTCTAATCTCTATGTCTTTAATTTTCTTTCCTTTTTTTTCTTGCACCTGCTAAGATTCTTAGTATATGAAATAGGAGTAGTGAGAGTAAACATCCTTGCCTTACTCCTGATCTGGGAAGAATGGGGGCAGTCCATTTTTCATTATCAAGTACAATATTAGCTATACACTTTTAAAATTCTCTTTGTGAAGCTTAGATAGTTCCCTCACAATGTGTGAGTCTTTTTATCCTATATGGTGGTTGAATTTTGTCCAGCGCTTTCTTTGCATTAATCAAGATGGTTATATGATTTTTCTTCTCTAAACTGTTAATATGGTTGTATATGCTGATAGATTTTCAAATGCTGAATCAGTCTTCCATTTCTGAAACAAACATCTTTTGGTTACTGTGCATTATTCTTTTTATATATTGTTAATCCAATTTGTTCAGATTTCATTTTGGATTTTGTGTCTGTATTTATATGGAATATTGGTTAATGTTTTTCTTTTGCATTGTCTTTGGTTTCCATACTAAGTAAATTCTGGACCCATAAATTGAGTTATTGCTTCTATTTCCTGGAGGACATTGTGGAGAATTCATATTGTTTCTTCTTTAAATATTTGCTTGCATATTATAAGTGAAATCATCTAGACCAGAAAGTTTCTCACTTAGGTTTCTAATAATAAATTCAATGTCTTCATTAGTCAGGAGTATTCAGCTTATCTACTTTACCTTGGATGAATTATGATAATTTGTGGTTTTCCAGGAATCTGTCCATTTTAAATAATTTCTTTCATTTATGTGGATAGAAGGGGTTTTTTTATTCTCTTATTATTCTGCTAATATCTTAGCTTCTGTCATGATAACCTATTTTTTGTTTTTGATATTTGTGATTGAGTATTCTCTTTCTCCTTGGACATTTTTGGTAAAATAATATGAATATCTTATGGATCTATGAAAAGTACCAGCTTTTGGTTGATGCATTTTCTCTATTGTTTTTCTGTTTAAATTCTACTGATTTCTACTGTAAGCTTATTTCTTTCCTTCTACTTGTTTGGGATTTTTTTTAAATCATTTTTTTTTTTTTCACTTCTTGAGGTAGAAGTTTAAATTATTGGTTTGAGGCATTTTTTCTGTGTTAACATAGGCAGTTTATACTAAAAATTTCCCTCAAAGCACAGCTTTCACTGCATCACATGGCTTTTGACATCTGTATTTTTCATTTCCATTCTATTAAGTGTGTGTGTGTGTGTGTGTACTTTTAAGTTTTTTTGTGAAATAGTTATAGGCTCACAGTAAGTTGCAAAAATAATACAAAGAGATCCTTGAGCCCTTCTTCCATCTTTGCCTAATGGTGGTATCTTTTTTAACACCCATTCCTGGTATAATATCAAAACAGGAAATTTACATTGGTGCAATACTGTCGACTATACTGCAGATCTTATTCTGTTTTCATGAGTATTTACGTGTGTGTGTGTGTGTAGTTCTATGTAATTTGAACACATGTATGTTTAATATTTTTTTTCTGATTATTCTTAAGGCTTTTTTCTTGGCCCATGAATTACTCAAAAGTGTGTTGATTAATTCCTTTGTATTTGGACACTTTCCTGTTTTCTTTTTCTTTAATTGATTTCCAGTTTAATGTCATTATAGTCAGAGAACGTATTTTATATGATTTTAGTTCTTTTATTTTTTTTTAAAGATTTTATGTATTTATTGGACAGAGAGAGACACAGAGAGAGGGACAACACCAGCAGGGAGAGTGGGAGAGGGAGAAGTAGGCTTCCTGTTGAGCAGGGAGCCCGATGTGGGCTCGATCCCAGGACCCTGGAATCATGACCTGAGCCGAAGACAGATGCTTAACAACCGAGCCACCCAGGAGCCCCATGATTTTAGTTCTTTTTAATATAATGCAATTTTCTTATGTGCCATATATGGCCTATCTTTATTACTACTTCATGTAGACTTGAAAAATAACATGTACTCCTCAAAACTGTTAAGATCATCCCAAATGTCTGAGAAACCATCACAACTTAGAGTAGGCACCAAAGGCATTCTCTCTGTATGTAGCATAGTATTTGAGCTGGGATAGAAAAGGGTTATTGGGGGGGAACCCTGATATAATCTGAATAAATTATACACTTTAGTTGATAATAATGTATCAATATTATTTCATTATTTGTGACAAATATATCAGTACTAGAAGATATTAATAATAGAAGAAAATGAGCGCGGGTTACATGGAAACGCCACAGTATCATTGCAAGTTCTCTGTGAATATAAAACCATTATAAGATAAAAATGTACTTAAATATCTTGTAAAACGAAAAAGTACTGCTAAATGAGAGAATATTTATTAGATTATTCTCCCGTGTTCCTTCAAAGGGAAGACATAGGAACAATAGACAGATACTAAAAGGAAGTACATTTTAGTTCTGTGCAAGAACTTCTTTTCAAATAATTCGAGCTGTCTTCTGGGCTGATTTAGCAGTGGAGGTAAAGTTGTAGTTGGAAGAACATTTGCTAGAGATTTGGAAGAGTAGCTTAAACTAGAAGGGGTAAGCTGGATAATAATAAAGATAATATTTATTGAACAATGTCACGTTCGATATTATTATATAATATTCATTCATATAATAATGTTCATTATCTAATCCTCCTAACACTTCCACTTACAGACAAGGAAGCTGAGTTCCTACAAATGCCAGGGACTTGCCTGAGGCTACCAAGAAAGTACACAGCTAGGATAGAAACCATTGCTGTCTCAATCCAAAGTCCATGGCCTTTCGACTCCTAGCATGTCTTCTCGGCTGAGTTTCCAAGATGTGACAAGAAGAAAGGTTGATTCAAGAACAAAGAATTTCATGGAAAGATAAAATGACAAAGAGGCAGTCTAAAGAGTTGAGAAGATACTCAGGACCAGGGAAGAACCTAGGCAAGTGACTTGTGATGGATTCCGTTAAGTGTAGAGCAAAAGAAAAACAATATTCCTGTGAAGGTATTAATCCACTTTAAGTAGTTTTGTTTTGCCCTCTGTCACTAAATATCACTAGTTGGCAGGAGATACAGACATTTAATCAAATAAAATACATCGGACTTCAATCCATATTTTTCATAGTATGGGCATCATCATGTGTGTTTAATGAACATTACAGGACACTCTGTCCCAGCAACAAGCAAAAATAAGGCTCACATTGGAGGCATTTCATGCTGTGAAGACTGGTATTTAGCACCAGGGGGAAAGAGAATGGGTCGTGGTCAACTAATTTTATGGGAAAAAAATATACACGATAGACTTCATAAGATTTTACAGTGTCTATGTTGCCTTTGAGAAAATCGCCCAGGGCTTATGGAACACACTTATCTTAATCTCCCCTCCCACCATGTTCTCCTGCAATTAATCAGTAAGCAGAAAAGAAATAGTCAGAATTACCAGCATTACCGACTTAGACATGTGAACATTTCTTTTGTAAAGGGTCAGTTGTTCTCAGAGTCTTCAAGTCTGTTCTGGGTGACTGTGGGCTATTGATCTCCCTATTGTGGAATGTGTCCTAGTTGAAGGTTAGCCAGGGATGCTCACAATGGTCTTTCTGCAGGCTAGCTGCCTTCCTCTGTTCATGATGAAACTGTTTAATTCCTAAAGCTTTGATGCTTAAACTGCTTCTGACCTATTGTGAGCACTTCAAAGGGGAAAATTAGCTGCCTAGAAAAATATAATGACCTAAATCCAGTAATTTGGGACATACATGTTATAGTCTGTTGAACTCATGTTGACTATTTATACTGTTTCTTTTGGGAACAGATTGTCTTGGAGGCCCATAATTGGAGAAAGGTGCTAATTTGAAGAGTTTGGAAATGACTAGGTATTGATCCTTCATTTAAGTGTCATTCCTCTTAGGGTCCCCGCTCAGAAGCAAAATGTTAGATGCGGTGCATAAAGGTTGTTTCTCTGCATTTGGCCTTTATTATTGGCATTTGCTAAAGTGAAATGACACTCATGATAACATACAAAGCTACATCTGTGCACTTTTGGGTTTTTTTTTCTGTTTTGATTTATTTTTGTTTTTTCCTTTTCTATAATTAATAAATTGGAAGTACAGAGTTCCACATACCCCCTGTCTCCACATGTGCGCAATGTCCCACACTACAGTGATGCATTTGTTACAATTGGTGAATCTACACTGACACATCATTATCACCCAAAGTCCATAGTGTACATTAGGGTTCAATCTTGGTGTCACACATTCTATGGATTTTAACAAATGTGTAATAACGTGTTCTCAGCATTAGAACATCCTACATAATAGTTTAACTGCCCTAAAAATCCTCTGTGCTCTACCTTTTCATCCCTCTTTCCTCCCTAATATCTGTAGTAATATGTATTTAATTTTGTTGTTTTAATTTGTAATGCCCTGATGATATACGAGACTATTTTTTATATGCTTATATTCCTTATGTGTATCTTGTTTGGTGAGATGTTTATTCAAGACTATTGCCCATTTTTTAATCAGTTGTTCATTTTCTTATTGTCAAGTTTTAGGAGTTCTTTGTATTTTGAGTAAGAGTCCTTTATCAGATGTTACTTTGGCAAATATTTCTCCCAGTCTATTATCTGTTTTCTCATTCTCTTGACTTCGTATTACACAAAGCAGAATTTTTTTGTTTTAATAAAGTCCAGATTATAAATTATTGCTTCCATGAAATTGTGCTTTTGGTGCTGTATCTAAAAGCCATGGTCATACTCAAGGCCATTTTGATTTCTTCCTGTGTTATCTTACAGGAGTTTTATAGTTTTCCATTTTATATTTAGGTGTATGGTTAATTTTGAGTTAATTCTTGTAAGGGGTGTAATATCTGCATCTTGTTTTTTTGTTGTTATTGTTTTTTGGTGTGTGGATGTCCAGTTGTTCCACTACCATTTGTTAAAAGATTATTTATGCTCCACTGTATTGCTTTTGTTCCTTTTTAATGATCTATTGACTATATTTATGTGGGCCTATTTCTGGGCTCTCTATTTTGTTCTGTTAATCTATTTGTCCATTCTTTTGCCAATACCACACTATCTTCTTTACTGTATCTTCTTTACTATAGTGTATAGTAAGTCTTGAAGTTAGATTCTGCCAATTCTCCAACTTTTTTTTTTTTCTCCTTCAATACTGATATGGTACTCTGGGTCTTTGTCTCTCCTTATTAACTTTAGAATCAGTTTATTGAAATCCACAAAATAAATTGCTGGGATTTTGATTTTGATTGTGTTGCTAGATCATGTTGGAAAGAACTGACATACTGACAATATTGAATCTTCCTGTACATGGACATGGGCTATCTCTCCATTTCTTTGTTTCTTTGATTTCATTCATCAGAGTTTTATAGTTTTCCTCAAATAGATTTTGCACAAATTTTGTAAGAATTATACCTAAGTATTTCATTTTCAGGGGTTCTAATGTAAGTGATAATGTGTTTTAATTTTAAATTCCACTTGTTCATTGATGACATATAGGAAAATGGTTAATATTATAAATTAGCCTTGGCTCCTTCAACCATGTGATAATCATTCATTAGTTTCAGGTGGGATTTTTTTGTCAATTCTTTCAGATTTTCTACATAGATAAGTCATCTGTGAACAAAGACAGTTTTACTTCTTCCTTCCTAAAATGTATACATTTTATTTACTTTTCTTATCTTATTGTATTAGATAGAACTTCTAGTATGATATTGAAAAGCAGTGGTGGGAGGGGACACCATTGTCTTTATCCTTAGCAGAAAAGATTCAAGTTTCTTGTCATTAAGTATGATGTTAATGGGACATTTTCTGTAGATGTTCTTTATTAAGTTAAGGAAGTTCTCCTCTATTCTGAAGGTGATGAAAGTTTTTATCATGAATGAGTGTTGGATTTTACCACTTTTTCTGCATCTACCAATATGATCATGGAATTTTCCTTTAGCCTGCCAATGTGAAGGCTTACATTAATTGATTCTCAAATATTGAATCAACTTTTCATACCTGAGATAAATCCCACTTGATCATACTGTATAATTCTTTACATATATTGTAGGATTTGGTTTGCTAAATTTTGTTGAGGATTTTTACATCTATGTTCATGAGAGATGTTGATCTTTAATTTTCTTGTCATGTCCTTGTATGATTTTCATTTTAGGAGAATGCTAGCCTTGTAGAATGAGTTAGGAAATAGTTCCTCTGCTTCCACATTCTGGAAAAGATTGTAGAGAATGAGTATAACTTTTTCCTTAAATGTTTGATAGAATTCACCAGTGAACACATCTGGGCCTGTTGTTTGTTTGTTTGTTTGTTTTGTTTATTTGTTTGTTTTATTTGTTTTTTAAGGCTATTAGTTATTCATTTAATTTCTTTAATTTATACCACCTATTTAGATTATTTATTTTTTCTTGTTAGAGTTTTGACAGATTGTGCTTTTTGATGAATTGGCCCATTTCCTCTAGGTTATCAAATTTGTGGCACTGAATTGTTCGTTGTATTCCTTTACTGTCCTTTTAATGTCCATGGGACCTGTCCTGACATCCCATCTTTCATTTTTGATATTGGTGAAATATGACATCCTTTTTTTCCTCTTAACTAGCCTGGCTAGAGACTTATTGATTTTATTGGTCACTTCAAGGAACCAGTTTTAGTTTTGTTGATTTTCTCTATTAATTTCTTATTTTCAGTTGTATTGATTTCTACTCCATTCTTATTTCTTTTTTTCTGTTTACTTTGGACTTAATTTGCTTTCCATTTATTCATTTCCTAATGTAGAAGCTTAGACTATTGATCTTAGATTATTCATCTTTTCTAATACATACATTCAGTGCTATGTCCCATTCTAAGCACGGATTTTGTTGCATTCCACAAATTTTGATAAGTTTTATTTTCATTTTGCCCAAAATACTTTAAATTTCTCTTGTGATTCCTTTTTTTTTTTTTTTTGAACCATGTGCTATTTAAAGGTGCTTTGGTTAATCTTAAATATTTGGGGAGTTTTCAGCTGTCTTTCTGTTATTGATTTTTAGTTTAATTCCATTATGGTCTGGAAGCAGACATGTGATTTCTATCCTTTCAAACGAGTTAAGGTGTATTTTATGGCCCAGAATATTGTGGATCTTGGCAAATGTTCTATATGAGCTTGAAAAGAATGTGTAATGTACTGCTGTTGGATGAATAATCTATAGGTGTCAATTATATCCAATTGATTGACTATACCATTGAGTTCAACTATGTCCTTCCTGATTTTCTGCCTACTGGGTATTTCCCTTCTGATAGAAGGATGTTAAAGACTCCAACTATAATGGTAGATTCATCTACTTCTCCTTACAGTTTTTGCCTTATATATTTTGATAATCTGTTGTTAGGGGCATGCACATTAAGGATTATTAATTCTTCCTGGAGTATTGGCCCCTTTATCATTTTGTTTAATCTCTGATAACTTATTTGCTCTGAAGTTTGCAATGTCTGAAATTAATATAGCTAGTCTCACTTTATTTTACTGTGAGCCTGGTATACCTTTCTCTGTCTCTGTAATCTGTGTATATTTAAGGTGAGTTTCTTTTGTATCTTTTTTCTTAAGATTTTATTTATTTATTTATTTGAGAGAGAAAGAAGACAGAGAGAGATGATGAGCAGGGGGAAAGGGTAGAAGCAGAAGTAGATTCCCCACTGAGCAAGGAGCCTGATGCGGGACTCAACCCCAGGACCCTGGGATCATGACCTGAGCTGAAGGCAGAGGCTTAACCAACTGAGGAACCCAGGCATCCTAAGGTGAGTTTCTTGTAGATTAATATACAAGGGTATTATTTTCTGATCCACTCTTATAATCTTTTTCTTTTAATTGGTCTATTTAGACCATTAACATTTAAAGTGACTAACATAGTTGGATTAATATTTACCATATTTGTTACTATTTTCTATTTGTTTTAGTCCTCTGCTTCTGATTTTATTTTCCATACATGTTTTGCTTTTTGTAGTTTTAATTGAGCATTTTTAATAATTCCATTTTCTTTTCTTTCTTAACTTATCAATTATACATCTTTTTTTTTTTTACCTTTTTTTAATGGTTGCCCTAGAGTTTGCAATAAACAGTTACAAGTAATCCCAGTCCACTTTTAAATAACACTATACTGTTTCACAGGTAATACAAATGTTTTATAAAAACAAAGTATTCCTAATTCCTCCCTCCTGTCCCTTGTATCATTGTTGTATTTCATATATATATTTCATATATATATGCACACATATAAAAGTATAAGTATACAAAAATATATTGTTGCCATTATTGTTTTGAATAAGGTTTTATGTTAAATCACTCAGAATAATAAGTTTTAACTTTACTTTCACTTATTCATTTTCTATTGCTCTTCCTTCTTTATGTAGATTCAGGTTTCAGACTCATATCATTTTCCTTCTATCTGTAGAATTTCTTTTAACATTTCTTGCAATGCACTATTACAGGCAAAAAAAATTATTCTCAAATTTAGTTTTTCTGAAAACAATTCTTTATCTTTCCTTCACTTTCAAAGGATAATTTCTCAGGGTACAGAATTCTAGGTTGGTGGTTTTACTTTACCAACATTTTAAATATTTCACCTTATTACCTTCTTGCTAACATGGATGTAGTTTAAAATTTGGGTGTAATTGTTATCTTTGCTCCTATATAGATAAGATATTTATTCCCACTCTGGATTCTTTCAATATTTTTTCTTTATCTCTGATCTTACATAGTTAGAATACAGTATGCGTTTAAGTGTAAATTTTTGGAGATTTATCCTACTTAGCATTCCATGAGTTTCCTTGACCTGTGGTTTGGTGTTTGGCATTAATTTGGGGAATTTTTTGGTCAATAATTATTGTTTCAAATGCATATGGTAAAACTTTTGAAGTTGTCCCACAGTTGTTTAATTTTGTTTTTTAAGATTTATTTATTTATTTTAGAGAGAGAGTGTGGCGGAGTGGGGCAGGGGGAGAGGGAGAGAGTCTCAAGCAGACTCCATGCTGAATGTGAAGTACAACGGGAGGAGTGGGGCTCAATCACGTGACCCTGAGATCATGACCTGAGCTGAAACCAAGAGTTGGACACTTAACTGATTGTGTCACCTGGGCATTTATTTTATTTTATTTTATTTTATTTTATTTTATTTTATTTTTTTAGATCTTTTTTCTTTGCTTTTTAGTTTTGGAACTTCCTGTTATCATATCTGCAAGTTTAAAGACTCTTTCCTCAGCTATGTTTAGTCTACTAATGAAGCCATCAAAGATGTTATCCATTTCTATTACAGATTTTTATACATTGTATTTCATTTTAATTCTTCCTTAGACTTTCCATCTCTCTGCTTGTATTATCCATATTTTCTTGCATGTTGTCTACTTTTTCCATTAAATACCTAAACATATTAATCAGTTTCTTTAAATGCCTGACCTGATCATTCCAACATTCCTGTCATATCTGATGCTTGTTCAGTCTCTTTAGATGGTGTTTTTTTCTCTTTTATTGTGTTTTGCTATTTTTTGTTGAAAGGTGGTCATTATGTATCACATGAAATGAACTGCACTAAATAGGCCTTCAGGAATACAGTGGTAAGGTGTGGGGGGAGGGGAAGCATCCTACTGTTCTGTAATTAGGTCTCAGACTTTTGGTGAGCTTGTGCTCCTGGATCGCGAACTTCAATAGTGCTTTTCAGTTTTTTTCCTCTCCTTATGTGGGACAGAAAGCTTAGAGGGGTTGGACTTATGTATTTCTCTTACCCCACAGGAGGGCTAGAGAAAGCTGTTGTTACTATCTGTTTTCTTCCATGTGGAAGGCTAATGCTGACTTGGGTTGAGTATTTCAATTCCCCCAGATATGTTAGACTCTGATAAAACCCCAGCAGGTTAGCTCTACTCGAATAGTTTCTTCTGAAGCTAAGCCTTATTAAGAACAGAATGTTCTGGTATATTTCAAAATGGTTCTGTTTCCCCTCCACCTAATTGAAGCACAAGGGGATTTTTCTCTGATTTTTGCCGTGAGGACCTGGTAGAGCTCCTAGGAGTAAGATTGACAAGAGTGTGTGGTTCTCTTTGACTGGGCCCCTAGAAGTTTTTAACTCTCACACTTGTCCACAATAAGACACCAGCAATTACTCAATTGTAGTTTAGATATTCCTGTGACAGAACTTACACCTGCAAGGGTTTCTGCTCTGGTAAGTCATGATTTTTTTTAAGATTATTTACTTATTTGTGAGACAGAGAGTGAGTGAGAGAGAGAGCACAAGCTGGAGGAGGGGCAGAGGGAGAGGAAGCGGGAGAAGCAGGCTTCCCACTGAGCAGAGAGCCCAATGCAGGGCTTGATCCCAGGACCCTGGAGTCATGACCTGAGGTGAAGGCAGTCGCTTAACCAACTGAGCTACCCAGACACCCTTAAGTCATGATTTTTTGCATCTGCCTGTCTGTCTTACAATTTGTGAGTCAGTGGTTTGTCCTGTGACCTCATTTCTCTGATGGTTTTAATAATTGTTCATTTTTCAATTTGTTTAGCTTTTTATTTCTTGTTAGAATGGAGCGGCAACTTCCACACTTTTTATATGCCAGATTGGAAACCCAAATTCCAGTCATGAATTAGGTTAGAGGCCTGTTCATAGATGTTCTTAATTTCAGTATGATTTTAAAGCAGTAATTTCCCTCAATACTCCTATTATATGAAGTTAATTTTAAATTAACTTTAAACGTGATATCATATGTTATGTATTATATGTTGTATATTATATATTGTTATATATATGTATATATAAACTTTCCATGTTAGTGAATAATTTCTTGACAAAGATAAAATTCATACTAATGAACTATTACCAGTTATAAAATTTAGGGCACAGCTTACAAAGCACTAATCCAAATCTTAGAATTCTGGGATTGAAACCAACAGGATTTTTACTATGAAAAAGAAACAAGAGAAATCTATGTTGGCAAAAAATGCAATGTACATAAATGGACAAAATTGAATGTCTACAATCCAAGATAATCATGGTATGCATGTGATCACCTAGAGTGATCAAGAATCGTAAATAATGGATGAGCAATAACTAATGGGATCATACTTCCAGTGTTCTCAGGACAGTCCTGATCTGTACCTACTTCCTGGGCATAATAATTATTAGCATCCCTAATTTGATTTGTACACTAAATTTTATTGTCACCCCAGTAATAGTTAGCATCTGCAAAGAAAGTCTCTAGCACTGTGGTACCAAATTTTTATGAGAGAATGAGAAAGAAATTAGGTGTATTATGTTAGAGAAATCATTGATTCTACAGGCTAAGGGAACCTTTTTTGGGAGTGATTTCAAGACCTTATCAATTTAAGTACCTTCTTCTGCTGAATGAACAGTTATACATCATCCATCATTTTTGAGCTATAGACCCAGTTTTCTAGTTGTTTCCTGGACATTTCCACATGGATGTTCTACAGCATTACTCACACATTCCCAAAGAAATATTTCCCCCCCGCATTTGCCTTCATTATTACTATTAGTTTCATTATCATTTATCACTTACGTAGGTGATTATCCTGTGGCACCTGAACTTCTCCATGTCCTTCATCCGCTAAAGAAAGAGATCACCAGTCTTTATTATACTCTAAAACATCTCAAACTGCTTTAATTTAGACCTCCTTTTTTTCTGTGTCTCAGAATATATACCTTTTTTTTTTACCAGTCTCTACCAACAATTCCATGTACTATGTACATCTCTAAAATAGATTATATCATTATATTACTTAAAATTGTGGATGTTTCCCCACTGCCTTCAGCGTAGTAAGTCATACTCCTAAAAGAATAAAAGGTGCTTCACAATATGGTCCCAATCTCTTTTCATCTTGTACCTCCTCTCTCCCTCACCCCCAAGTTCAGTAAAAGAACTGCAACCAATCCCATGGAGAAGACATTTACATCTTTCATGCTCCCATCCACATGAAATAGGTCCTAAATATTTCCCTTTTTCCAACTGCCAAGCGTTAATTTGTTCACCAAATACATTCTTTGTGATGAAATTCTCAACTACTACAGGCTGACTTGATCACTCCCCTTGTATGTGTCCTGGTAGAACGGCATCCAGTCTTAACCATAGCTGTCAGTTCATTGTATTACATTTACTTTTTCAGTCATCTTTCTCCTCAATGAGAAAGGTAGCTACACAAGTGATGTGAACTTCTGCAATAGACACAGTCACTGACCATGAGCAGTTTCTCAATTGGAACTTTTTTCTTTTATAAATTACACTCCATTTTAATTTATTATTTATTCTACCAACTTTTAAGTTACTGATAAGAAGCAGGAAATCAGGATTCCTGTTATTCCTTGCATGAGGATGAGGTTATAGTTAGCTTGTGTGACATGATATCTAGGACATAAAAGATACTCATTCCATGGCAGCCAAGAAAAACTATTAAAAACTAGAATCTAAGCTAAATCCTTAATTATCAGCAGATACGGTTTTCAAATTATTCTTTTAGGTGAAAGATGTAAACTAGTAAAAATTTAATGCTGTAGCAAAGAACTGAAAATTAATCAAACACAAAACCCCTTAGGGTATAATCTAGGGTTAGTATATATTTAGCTCAGTCTGTTTCCTCTAACCACAGAATCTTTAATACTTCCATAATGTTATATGGTAACTGAAGTGTATGCACATTCCTTTGCAAATACAGACTTCATAGTTCTGGAAGGTGGGTGGGACAAGCGCTACACTCTCACCTTACAGAGAAGAGAGAACTGAGTTACAAGATGGGAACTGGTCAAGATACAGAGCAAGCTAGTGACAATGATGGAAAAAGCATGTGTCTTTTACTTCTTTTCCTTTCCTCAACCGATGTGATTTCTTTCAGAATAAAAAAACTGAAGTTTTTACAAAATGATTGTTATTTAAAAAGCTCTGCTTTTTTTGTCTGCACTATTTCCACTGGCGAGAAAGGTGGATTAATACATTTAAAGTAGATTTAAGCCACAGCTGTATCAAAACTAGAAGACATTTTGGATGACTCTTAATTAAACTGAAAATTCAATTAAGCTAATCTATTCTGGTTGATTGTGTGTGTGTGTGTGTGTGTGTGTGTGTGTGTGTTTTGTTTTGTTTCGTTTTTTTTTTATTTGTTTGGTTGGTGGTTTTTGCTTTTTGTTTTTACAGTAACAACTATAATAAAACCTGACCTTGAATTTCCACAGTGCCTTTCCTTTCCAGAATCCAAAATGTCATCATGAAGATGATCCCACACACTTGTGATGGACCTGAGAGAGTTTGTCATAAGAAACACCTATTCGGATTGTGCTTGCCTGCTATTTGATCCTGAAAATTCAGATACTGATGGATCTGCATGGAGGGCCAGTCACTCTCATTTTCAGCAGCAGCCTTCATCTTCATGCACTTAATTCATTTGGCATTCCAAACATATCTTCTGCTGTACAAGTCATTTTATAAAAAGAAATACGTCAACCCTACGCTATGCCTCAGTTTCCCACCAATGTGATATAGATATCAAGAATATCCTTTGTATTTGTCATGCAACAGTTAGTTCTAAATGCTTTAGTTATAGAATAATATTTAGAGACCAAAATGCTTAATTTACTAAGGGTAACCATGATCCCTGAGATATTAAATCAGATAAGCTTTTTTTTTTTTTTTTTAACCCCATAACTAATTCTCCTTGTCCCCAATTCTGCCCAGGGGAACATGTTAATTACTTTAATTTATCATAAGCCAATGCCTATGAATAAATAATAAACCTACTTTTCTCTAGAAAAATGTAACTTATCTTTCAACTCTTTCCAAGATGAAGGTTCACATCCTCTCCTTAGTTGGAGACACAAACCCATTGACTTCAATGGAAGATCCTAGCGTAATAAGTACATTGTGTTCACGGACTTGCTCAATCAATGGAACAATCCTTCACATTCATCAGTCAGTAAGGAAGTCACCCTAAACTTGGCCCATGGCGGAATATGGGCACCAGCAAACCTGGCTTCTGTGGGGACTCGTACTGGTGTTTCAGATGGTTTGTATTTTGCTTCAATTTAATCTCATTACTCCAGCTTGGAGGTCAACTCCTGAGTCAATTAAATTACTTTTGCAAAGTCACAGAAAGTGTAGGCATTTTTTCTCAAGATTCAAGATACTGTTGACTATTGAATAACTAAATAAAAAAATAAATAAATTGTATTAACAATAACAAATTGATAGCTGGAGTTGGGGGATGGGTGAGATATGCAGCTGAAAAATCAAGCATTCAAGCAACAATTAATAAAATAGTATGGCTGATTTACATTCTCATTTCATTCTATTTTATTGCTACCATTAACTATATTTTCACTACAATGAAATATGTGCATAATGGAAACATGTATAGACATTTAAGCATTTGACATGTTTGAAATAAAATTGAATGAGGTTTCACAGGATACTTCAAGATATCAGATTCTGACACTTTGGAAAGGTATCCCTGTGGGAAAGTGGGATGTATAACATTTTTGTTTAAACTGTTAAAATGTGATTGTTCCTTGATGAAATGACAGCTAAAACTTTGAACAGAGTTCAGAATTCTTGGCAGGGATCTTCAACTGGAATATGCCTTGGAAGTTCCCTTGATGGTGAAAATTGCGAGTGATATGGTTGAGTTGCTAGGGGTTTGAGATGTATTTGCTGAGAGTTATTGTTTCTAATGACAATAATATCAGGATATGACAAGTTTATAACTAGGCTAACTTTTGGAAATAGAAAGACCTGGAAGTCATCAAAAATCATTGTCCATGACCAATTTCAGGATGAGCTTGTTTAAAATTCCCTACTCCTTTAATCACTGAAAAAAGGAGGGAGGGGAAGGAAAGAGATGCGAAGGGAGAGGAAAAAAAAAAAAAAAGCCCCAAGCTAGAAACTCACCCATAAATGTGATTCCCTGTTTTACTTCCATATTGTTGCTTTCCTGAAATGTTAAACTCATTTACAAATGAAGGAAATTCCTCTCCTTGTGCTAGAGTTCGGTAGCCTAAATTTTTACTCTCCCAATTTAAATCCATTATTGTTCTTTAACCCCAAATCATCCATAGTTCCAAGTTTGAGGAATATTGCTTCACTAACAATGATTTTTCATCATCATCCTCATCATCATCACCCTCCTCTTCCCCATCATCATTTGTAACTGGTGACGAGGATGGGGTAATACCGCATACAAAGGGATCTCTTGATGATTTCTACTCTGTTTAGGCAGATATTTAAAAAACTGGACTGGTATGTACAAATAGGAATCACATTCTTCTGAATACTTCAAGAAGGAAATTTCTCATTAATCTAATTTATGTCGATTATTCTTTTTTTTTTTTTTTAAAGATTTTATTTATTTATGTGACAGAGAGACAGCCAACGAGAGAGGGAACACAGCAGGCGAGTGAGAGAGGAAGAAGCAGGCTCCCAGTGGAGGAGCCCGATGTGGGACTCGATCCCGGAACGCCGGGATCACGCCCTGAGCCGAAGGCAGACGCTTTCACGACTGCGCTACCCAGGTGCCCCTATGTCGATTATTCTTTATCAAGTTATACATGAGGAAATACTGTGTTTCTGTCTCTTAAACTCAGCCATGGGTTGGGTTGGCCCCTTCTGTGAACTTGCACAATGGGAAACTACCATGGTCTTTTTGTTGTTGGTGTGATAAGCTTCTTTTCTGTCCCTCACCTTCACCTTTAAAATAAGTAGCTATTTTACTTATTTATAATTTTATTACTTATTGTTTTATTTACTTATAATATTTAGTATCTACATGTACATGTATAATATTTAGTATCTATTTTTCTTGGACATACATGTACGTACCTATCTACTATGAAAAATAAAATATATTTTAAGGTCAGATATCCATATGGAGTAAAATTCAAAAGGTGAAAAAGTATTTATTGAAAATAAGTCTTTTTCCCCCCTTATCCGTTAGGTGTCTTCTTGTTCCCAGGTAACTAGATTCAATCACCATTACTAATTTATTGGTGATTTTGAGAAACTTTCAATGCATTTGCAAGCATAAATTGTATATGGGTATCTGTGTGTGTGAGTGCTTAATGCTGCCAAACATTTCAGTTTTTAGTAATATATTTACGTGTGTGCATGCGTGTGTGTGTGTGTGTGTGTGTGTGTGTGTTTAACCATAAAAATATATTTTGGGGGGGCACCTGGGTGGCTCAGTTGGTTAAGCCTCTGCCTTCAGCTCAGGTCATGATCCCAGGGTCCTGGGATTGAGCCCCACATTGGGCTCCCTGCTCAGCAAGGAACCTGCTTCTCCCTCTTGCTCTGCCTGTTGCTCCCCCTACTTGTGCTCAAATAAATAAATAAAATCTTAAAGAATGAAAGTTGGGGATAGTTCCTTATAAGACTCTATAGACTTATCCTATTCTTTTCAAAGTTGGCGTAGCATTCCACTGCATAGTAAGATGATATTATTTTATAGTGCTCTTATTTATTCAATTTTATTGTTTGCCCTAAATTCAACCATTTTAAAAATTAAGATTATAATTATGTTGTTTGATTTGTATTTATAAAAAAAATTTCCTTAAAATTTCATCATGAACTAATAATTACGGTTTTTTCTTAGATCCAAATTTTATTGAGAAATAGCTTTCACGCTGTTGAACACACTGCTGTTTATCTTCTCAGTAACCATCTTTTCTTAATTTCCTATGCCTCACAATAGAAGCAGAAAATTCTAGCTACTCCCCTCTAGCCTCCCTTGGGAAGAGGGTTATCTATGTGGACCAGTTCTTTTCATGAATTTTGGCCAGCAGTGTTCTGGGGAAAGTATCCTTTCAGAAAGAAAGAATTGATATACATGAGAGAGCCCCACGTTGATCTCCCTTTGAAACATGGCTCTGTGGGGTTGAAATGCTTGGAACCACCTTGACTTCTTGATGTGACGAGGTTACAGACAGCACGACAAGAGTGGGTATGTGAAAAGAGGGGAAACAGTTGCATTTGAACCATAATCCCACACTTAGTCCACTTAACTTTAGATTTTTCCTATCTGTGAAAAATCTTTATTTTTACATGACTTTTTTTTAAAGATTTTTTTTTTTTATTTATTTGAGAGAGAGAGAGAGAGCAAGAGAAAGCATTAGGGAGTGTAGAAGGGAGAAGCAGACTTCCCACTGAGCAGGGAGCCCGAAGCAGACTTGATCCCAGGATCACATCCTGAGCCAAAGGTAGAAGCTTAACCAACTGAGCCACCTAGCTGCCCCAACATGCCTTTTGATTGGCCATTTTGTCGTTAGCAGTCAAAGACATTCAAGCTGAAAGAGACTCTAACATACTGTCAGGGACCGAGCATACAAGAATACATAGATACCTTTCACCTCCTTTATAAGACAGACACTATGTCTTTCTGTATCAATGTTCTAGTTCTTTACTTGTTGACTAACACACATCTTTGCCAGAATCTATGCCAAAAACTATTCTGTTTGGTTATTCTGGATTATAACCACTAGCCAACTGTATCTATTTTTAGATTGTGATAAAATGGAAACAAGAGTAATTAACAATACTACAAATGACTTTTTCATAATGGGTATTAATTGTGGGAGGTAATAATATATTACAACGTAAAATCTCATTTTTTTCCTAATAATCCTTATTTCTTGGCAAAAAAGATGCTGATTTCACTTATGAAATGAAAGTGACCACGAAAAAAGACCTTAATGGCACATGAGGTTTTACATTGTGTTTTGTGATGCTAATATATTAATAAGGGCCATATAAGGTGCACTTATGGATTTTACATTAGTATTTTGGAGAAACACATTCGTGTAAGGTCAATAACATCACTTGGGTCTAGATAAAGAAAGAATAGAATATATTTTATGTGAGGTTTTTTCCCAAGAAAGAGAATGAAAGTAGTAAGAAAAATGTGATTTTGGTAAAAGTAATACTGAGTTCTGTTTCCTGGACCACCCAGAGATGCCTGAAAAAGATACAGAGCAGTGGGTTGGACCAGAAGTTCTGGCTAGATGCTCTCCGGCAGAACAATGTAGACAAGAATTGCTGACATGACAAGCCCCAAGCAAAACCCTCGGGAGAAAGAAGGATTCAAGCCTAAACAACAGAAATCAGCATGGAACATGAAATGCAGGGGCTTCTGGATTCCTCCAAGGAACACGAGCCAGCTTCAAACAAGATTGGAAAAAATGCAGGCCAACAAAAGGAGGATGCTAGATGTTTACTCTCGATGCTTTTATCTGCAGATGAGTAGATGGCAAATGAGCACACCAGACAGCTGTACCAACAGTACAGAATCTGAGCAGAAAGGAAATTTATATTCAGAAATTGACTTAAAAATATGCTTTATTTCTAATTCTTTACAACTTGACTTTATACTATTCTATGAAATGGTATGGGTACTTTAAGAAATGTAACAAAACAAAACGTAAGAAACTGTACCAAATCATTTAACAAAAGTCGGAGTGAATAGATGTTTCTAGAAGATGCATTTCATAAGGAAACAGGTGGGAACCTCTTCACCTTAGTGAGATCAGAGAGAAAGTAAACAGGGTTGTCAGATTAAAGTGCCACCGAAGATTTCTAAAGGAAAGAATTACGTGGGACTAACGCAGTCACTTCATATTTATTTGATAGTCACGAAGCTCCAAAGTTCATTGAGAAAAAAATGCAGTTAATTATGTGGCAGCACAATTAAAGTAACTATTAAATTTTAGAATCATAAATATTTTTATTGCCACAATTAGATGGTGAAAAAGAATTGCTAAGTTTCACTGGCATCCTTCAACATTACTCTGCACGATCCTGTTTTATAATGCATTTACAATAGCATAATCTCATCTCTACTATGTAAATCGAGTTAGATTCCTTTTTCATTCATTTGCAGCACATTCTGCTGGCAGTGGCTAGATAAATGTTTCGGAGAAGGATAATTTGGTTGCCCTCCAGCACTTGAATGTCTGATATTGCACAATCAAGGAATCGGTGTCACATTAAGGCAATTCTTAAATATAATCAAAGTCCTCATGTTGCACTCTCCTTTAGATGAAACAAACTAATGAAATGTATTGACCCTCCTCACGCACTTTTGAAGCAAAATGACTAAGCAGTATTGAGACTACATGAAATACACGGACATTGATTGTGAAGTCAGCTTTTCCCAGTCACATTGGTGGCTGATTAAAGTGTCACATTGACAATATAGCCCCTTTTGAACAGGAAATTAATACCAGCTTGGTGGCAAAGAGAATCATCTTCCACAAGGAAACTCGCATCATCGTTAATCCTTCTTAGAAGAAAAAAAGGCCATATCTTTTGCATGAACACAGCCTTGAGTTTTCTTGTTATAAAAGGATAATCAGAAGTGTCATCACTCTAATTGTTTCAAAAAAATAAGATTCGTCCAGTATTTTATGCTTATTTTGGTTATGAATAACTCTCCAAAATAAGGAGACAAAGAAAGAGTAAGACATTTTTGAAACTTTCACTAATTCATGTGAATGGGCATTTAGTTTAAACAGTAAAAGGTGAAGATGGTACCAATATTGCATCAATATTTAGCATGATTCATTTCTGATACAAGAAATAAGAGAAGAAACAGCGTAATTCTTTTTTTTTTTTAATTTATTTATTTGACAGAGATAGAGACAGCCAGCGAGAGAGGGAACACAAGCAGGGGGAGTGGGAGAGGAAGAAGCAGGCTCATAGCGGAGGAGCCTGATGTGGGGCTCGATCCCATAATGCCAGGATCACGCCCTGAGCCGAAGGCAGATGCCCAAAGACTGCGCCACCCAGGCGCCCCAAAACAGCGTAATTCTTAAATTCTAGTTGTTTAATGTTATACTCAAACATGTAATTCCATCAGCAGTAAATTTCTCTTTGTAGAAGCTACCACACACCACTATTCTAGGATTCCAAAAGTGAACGAACTTAAGAAATAAAGGATCCAAGTGTGGACACACTTGATTTGCCAACCCTCTAACATTCTGTTCCCTCCCACAGAGGGAGGAAATAGTTACTCTACATTTCAGCTTTTCCATTGTTTCATTAATTTCCCTTTTAATCTTGCTTAATAAGTCACTCAATACAATGTTGACATTCCTTACCTTAATTAACACGTAATTGCTGCTTGTGTAAGACAGGCATCATCACTAGGCTTCCTCCAACTTCTAGAAAGGGTACGGGAGGAAAGAAGTGGATGAAGAAGGCGAGGGAAAGGAAGGATATGTGACTAGGACTATCTTTTTAAAAATTCAACCAGAAGATCAAGGGTAAGATCATATGCAGACCAAAGTTCTTTTTGCTGGATGGAGAACCCAAGCAAGTTCCTCATTGTTCTCACACGATTTCCACTCCCCTTTTGCTAGCTCTCACGTCCCCTGAGTTCCCCTCACTCTGTCCTACAAAGTTGGACAATAATTTCCATGTGGGGCTGGTCCTCCCTTCCCCACCTTCCTGCAGAATTTGATAGATTTTAGTCATGCTGTGTTATAATGAAAGAGCAAGTGTTTAGGAATCAAGATTACTGTTCCTCCCCCCCCCCCCAAAGTTACAGTGTCTCTGCCTTGAGTATCTTTTGCTTGGGCCAACCTGCTTTTCTTCTTAATTACTTGCTTATAAACTCACCAGCTTTCTGAGCTAGTAGTTAAGTAGTAATTAAGTAATGTAGTAACAATGCCTGCTTTATTTCTAAATGCCCACATAGGAGCACAGAGAGCTCTTTCCTTTATCTGCTAATTTGTAACACTAGAAAGAAAATGCAAAAAGACCACCACCAACAAAAAAAAATCCTCAAAGGAAATAAAGTTTCTCATGCTAGGAATTCCTACAGTACTTTGCCTTCAAAGTTTAGATCCCACCAACACATCAGTTCAGGCCTCCTAGACTGAATCGAGTGAAAACCCGTTCAAAAGAGGGGTGGGGAGTTACAGTTGCTGTGAAGGATATTTAAATGCTCTGCTGATTACACTTGGTCCAACATTTAAAACCCTGAGTGAGTTTTAGGAGCTCTCTATATATTCTGGGTATCAGGCCCTTTTCAGATGTGTGACTTGCAAAGATTTTCTCCCATTCTGTGGATTGTCTTTTTACTCTATTTATATGGCTTTTTGATGCACAACAGTTTCACATTTTAATGAAGTCCAGCTTTACTTTTTCTTTTGTGGCTTATGCCTTTGGTGTCCTACCCAAGAAATCATTGCCAAATCCAATGTCATGAAGATTTTCTTCTATGTTTTCTTCTAAGAGTTTCAGTTTTAGCTCTTACATTTAAGCCTTTGATCCATTGTAGGTTAGTTTTTTGTGGGCAAAGGACTTGAGTAGACATTTCTCCAAAGAGAGGCATATGGCCAGAAAACATACGAAAAGATGCTCAACATCACTAATCATGAAGGACATGCAAATCTGAACCACAGTGAGATACCGTTCACAACTATAGGATGACTACTAACAAAACAAACAAAAAGGCAGATAATAACAAGTGCTGCCAAGCTTGTGAAGAAATTAGAAACACGGTGCCTTGCTGGTGGGAATGGAATTCATTCCATACTCATTAAGTGCTTTTATTTTTATATACTTTAAATTCAAATAATTTAAAAAGTGAGATAAAGGTTTTCTCCTCTAAGATCTTACAGTCCAATGAAGAATCCTATGATTCTTTTTAAATTATTCAATGTAAAAGTTGAAAGCTGGAGTATGCAGACCCCAGGGGTAAGATGATCTATTGAGATACTTTGCTAGGAAGTCTAACTAAGTTAACTTACTTTAATGTAATTGCTTTATTGAGATCTCATGTATGATGCAGTTCATCCATTTAAAGTGTGCAACTCATTATTTTTGAGTATATTCACAGCATTGGCAACCATCACCATAATCAATTTTAAAACATTTTTATCACCCCCAAAACAATTTGCTCTTCATTCAGGGTCATTTTCATTCTCCCAACTTTTCTATCCTGCCCAAAACCTAGATAGCTTCTGATCTGTGTTCTGTGTCTACTTTCTGTCTCTATGGATTTGCTTACGCTGGACATTTCGTATGAATCAAATAACACAATATGTAATTTTCTGTGACGGTTGTCTTTCACTTAGCATAATGTTTCCAAGGGCAGTCCATTGTGTAGCATGACCACGTACAGAATCCTTTTTTATTGTCAAATAATCTTCTATTATATGGTTATATAACATTTTGTTTATCCATCCATCCGTTAATGGACATATAGGTTCTTTCTATTTTTTGGCTTTTATTAATATACTGTTATGAACATTCATGCACCTGATTTCTTGTGTGGACATATGTTTTTATTTCTAATATGTGTATACATAGGAATGAAAACTCTATATCTGACCTTTGAGGAAGCTTCAGGTTATTTTCCAAAGTGGGTGCATCATTTTACATTCCCACTAGCAATGTATGAGAATTCCAATTTCTCCACATCTTCAATGACACTTGCAACTTGCTGCCTTTTTTTTTATATATATATAGCAATCCTAATATGGGTGAAGTGGCATGTCATTATGTTTTTGATGTGTGTTTTCCCAGTGAATATCTCCATTTATTTTTAATGTCCTTTAACATTTATATTTTTGTGGACATTTTTAATCAATTAGAATACTCTGCAATAGTAATAAATGTGTGTTTGTATCACAGGGCAGGCATGGTCAAAATTCTTCACTGATATTTTGGATGATCAGAAAATTTTGAGAATTGAGGAACTTAATAAACACTCAATTATAAGGAAGCGAAGAGTGTAGTCAAAGCAGAAATAAAGCAGTTCGGTGAAGAAGGGTTCCTGCAGTTGAGTCTTTAGACATGGATAGATGTGTACTTGTTGGGCTCATTATCAAGAAGAGAATAACATTTTATTTTATTTTATTTTATTTTATTTTATTTTATTTTATTTTATTATTTTTTTAAGATTTATTGAATTATTTTAGAGAGAGAGCAGAGGGGAATGGGAAGAGGGAGAGGGAGCAAGAGTCTCAAGCAGACTCTGAGCTGAGAGTGGAGCCCAACATGGGGCTCAATCTCATGACCCCAAGATCACCACTGGAGTGGAAATCAAGAGTCATATGCTCAACTGACTGTGTCACCCAGGTGCCCTGAGCATAATATTTTAAAACACCAACAGAGAAGTGAGGGAATTTATGAACCTGGGTGAATCTCAAATATTCTGAAATTACTTGAAAGTGCAAAATACCCTTCAGGGAATGATAAAATGTGGGTCAGCAAAGGAAGGCAAGGACTAGTAATGAAAGTTTTTCATGCTCTACTCATCTCATGCACAAAGGGGGGTCTTTGAAGATTGTGAGGCTGGGAATAACACTATTTGCTTTAAAAAAATAATGAGGGGCGCCTGGGTGGTACAGCGGTTAAGCGTCTGCCTTCGGCTCAGGGCGTGATCCCGGCGTTATGGGATCGAGCCCCACATCAGGCTCCTCCGCTATGAGCCTGCTTCTTCCTCTCCCACTCCCCCTGCTTGTGTTCCCTCTCTCGCTGGCTGTCTCTATCTCTGTCAAATAAATAAAATCTTAAAATAAATAAATAAATAAATAAATAAATAAATAAATAAAATAAAAATAATTAACCCCACAACTATATCAAAAATAATGTATGGTGGTTAGTCAAAAACCAGATACCAGTTCAGATGAGAAATGATTAGGACCTAAAGCTTATTAGTGATTTATTAGTATCTGGGGTTTAAGTTCATATGTATTACAAATCTTCATTCTTGCCTTTGGTTATTACTTAGGTATTTCTGACATATTTAAGTATATTAATAGTCACAGATTTTATTATTAATTAAAATGCAAAATATATCCTTCCGAAAAGGATATTTTGAAGCAAGGAGCTTTCCATAATACTTATTCTATAGATAGGAATTCTTACCTTGGGGCCTGGGGATTCCTGGGGAGTTCAGGGGTGGGCACAGGAGTCCATATACTCCCTGACATTGTATGAAAATGTGTTTTGGTGCCTGTGTGTGCACTCACATGACATTTTCCTGGGCCAAGCATCTATAACCTCCGTCTAACTCTCAAAGGGGTCTTCCAGCATTGATAAAGATCGGGGGGCTTCATCACCCTCTTACAGACAGAGGAAAGGGGTCCAGAATTAGGCTAGAAGTAAGAATGCTGAACACTGGTCTGTGATTTCAAAGGAAATTATGATGTTCTCATCCTTAGGGGAATTTAAGTAAAGAACAACTAACTCCATACATGTGGAGCTTACGAAATCTATAAATAGTGAGGCCCTTGCTGTTAAGACATAGGGTTCTCAGCCTGCTATCAGATTTCTTTTTATTTCTTCTTCTCCTTCTTCTTCTTCTTCTTCTTCTTCTTCTTCTTCTTCTTCTTCTTCTTC
>NW_024425230.1:11423055-11425024 GCF_017311325.1 Ursus maritimus | reverse complement strand
TCCCACTAGCAATGTATGAGAATTCCAATTTCTCCACATCTTCAATGACACTTGCAACTTGCTGCCTTTTTTTTTATATATATATAGCAATCCTAATATGGGTGAAGTGGCATGTCATTATGTTTTTGATGTGTGTTTTCCCAGTGAATATCTCCATTTATTTTTAATGTCCTTTAACATTTATATTTTTGTGGACATTTTTAATCAATTAGAATACTCTGCAATAGTAATAAATGTGTGTTTGTATCACAGGGCAGGCATGGTCAAAATTCTTCACTGATATTTTGGATGATCAGAAAATTTTGAGAATTGAGGAACTTAATAAACACTCAATTATAAGGAAGCGAAGAGTGTAGTCAAAGCAGAAATAAAGCAGTTCGGTGAAGAAGGGTTCCTGCAGTTGAGTCTTTAGACATGGATAGATGTGTACTTGTTGGGCTCATTATCAAGAAGAGAATAACATTTTATTTTATTTTATTTTATTTTATTTTATTTTATTTTATTATTTTTTTAAGATTTATTGAATTATTTTAGAGAGAGAGCAGAGGGGAATGGGAAGAGGGAGAGGGAGCAAGAGTCTCAAGCAGACTCTGAGCTGAGAGTGGAGCCCAACATGGGGCTCAATCTCATGACCCCAAGATCACCACTGGAGTGGAAATCAAGAGTCATATGCTCAACTGACTGTGTCACCCAGGTGCCCTGAGCATAATATTTTAAAACACCAACAGAGAAGTGAGGGAATTTATGAACCTGGGTGAATCTCAAATATTCTGAAATTACTTGAAAGTGCAAAATACCCTTCAGGGAATGATAAAATGTGGGTCAGCAAAGGAAGGCAAGGACTAGTAATGAAAGTTTTTCATGCTCTACTCATCTCATGCACAAAGGGGGGTCTTTGAAGATTGTGAGGCTGGGAATAACACTATTTGCTTTAAAAAAATAATGAGGGGCGCCTGGGTGGTACAGCGGTTAAGCGTCTGCCTTCGGCTCAGGGCGTGATCCCGGCGTTATGGGATCGAGCCCCACATCAGGCTCCTCCGCTATGAGCCTGCTTCTTCCTCTCCCACTCCCCCTGCTTGTGTTCCCTCTCTCGCTGGCTGTCTCTATCTCTGTCAAATAAATAAAATCTTAAAATAAATAAATAAATAAATAAATAAATAAATAAATAAAATAAAAATAATTAACCCCACAACTATATCAAAAATAATGTATGGTGGTTAGTCAAAAACCAGATACCAGTTCAGATGAGAAATGATTAGGACCTAAAGCTTATTAGTGATTTATTAGTATCTGGGGTTTAAGTTCATATGTATTACAAATCTTCATTCTTGCCTTTGGTTATTACTTAGGTATTTCTGACATATTTAAGTATATTAATAGTCACAGATTTTATTATTAATTAAAATGCAAAATATATCCTTCCGAAAAGGATATTTTGAAGCAAGGAGCTTTCCATAATACTTATTCTATAGATAGGAATTCTTACCTTGGGGCCTGGGGATTCCTGGGGAGTTCAGGGGTGGGCACAGGAGTCCATATACTCCCTGACATTGTATGAAAATGTGTTTTGGTGCCTGTGTGTGCACTCACATGACATTTTCCTGGGCCAAGCATCTATAACCTCCGTCTAACTCTCAAAGGGGTCTTCCAGCATTGATAAAGATCGGGGGGCTTCATCACCCTCTTACAGACAGAGGAAAGGGGTCCAGAATTAGGCTAGAAGTAAGAATGCTGAACACTGGTCTGTGATTTCAAAGGAAATTATGATGTTCTCATCCTTAGGGGAATTTAAGTAAAGAACAACTAACTCCATACATGTGGAGCTTACGAAATCTATAAATAGTGAGGCCCTTGCTGTTAAGACATAGGGTTCTCAGCCTGCTATCAGATTTCTTTTTATTTCTTCTTCTCCTTCTTCTTCTTCTTCTTCTTCTTCTTCTTCTTCTTCTTCTTCTTCTTCTTCTTCTTC
>NW_024425230.1:11331298-11423033 GCF_017311325.1 Ursus maritimus | reverse complement strand
CTTCTCCTTCTCCTTCTCCTTCTCCTTCTCCTTCTCCTTCTCCTTCTTCTTCTTCTTCTTCTTCTTCTTTTCTTCCTCTTCTTCCTCTTCTTTTTAATCTTTATTTACTCATCAGAGAAAGAGAGGGAGTAGGAAGGAGGGCCAGAGAGAGAGAGAGAAAGAGAATCCTCAGGCAGACTCTCCGCTGAGCACGGAACAGGGCGGGGCACTCAATCCCAGGACCCTGAGATCATGACCCCAGGCGAAATCAAGAGTCGGCGGCTTAACCCACTGAGCCACCTGGATGCGCCTGCTATCCAGATTTCTGTGTTGGCTTTCCATAAAGGGAGTAAATCTGATGGCCTTGCCCAGACTCATGTGCTTTTTTTGCTTTTGTAGAATGGACAAGAATCAAAAGGATTATCAGAGAGGTGGGATAGGAAGAGGGTAAAGGGTACTGGCTTCTTGTAAGCTAACAAACAAACATCTGGAAGTAGACAAAAGTTTTCCTTTTATTATTTTGTACACAAAAGCAGGTAGAAGGTTTATGGTTTGCAGAGAAAATACAACAAAAGTTTAGAGAAACTCACAGATAATGCTTACTTGTTTTGTTTTTTCCTACTAGTGAGTGTGAAATAAAGAAAGTATTCTTATAGTTGTTCTGATAATGATATGTCCCCTATCATTTCTATCTAGAATAATCCTTTTTCTGGAATGGGGTAGGGATGGGAGAGGTAGACCCCTAGTTTCTTAAAGGAAGGTTTCAATGGATATTTTTGTTTGTTTTTTAAGACACAATTATTGCCTTTCACTATAGCATGGGTAATTCAGTGGCCAAAGGCAGTATTTGTGAAATATGCACGTTAGCATGTAATGTCAAACCCTGGAGCTGGCATTAAGGTCACAGATCCAGGTGATGGAACTCTGCCATATGGCTTCTTGCTATTTATAACGTTCCCGGAAAGGTGGCTGTTTCATCCACATGAGCCTTGACTTATTACAGTGTCCAAGTTTCATGGAAGGAGCCTGCTAACATTACCCGATAGCTCTTGTAAGCAATGCTTAAATCAACGGATCTTTTGTAGTTCTCTTTAATGGAGTCTGGATGATGAATTTACATCTATATATCAGAAACATTGTCTTCTGCCCTACATTACTAATGTCAGAAAATTGCCTCTATATAATTCATCAAAGTATTTCTATAGACTCACTCTTTTATTATCTTTTCTCTTGCAAACTGTATAATTCCCCTTCATTCCACGTCAGGGAAGACCTTTAATCTTGCCTGGCTGCATTCTGTGGGTCTTTTACATTAAAGGGCTTGAGCAGGTGCCACTGTAGGCGGTAAAAATGGGAGCAAGCCGTGATGGGGACAGTCTCATGGCAGTGACTTAAAAAAACAGCTAGATAGAAAACATTCTCCCATTGATCACAGCCTTTAAAAATGGTTTTAAATGCCTGGTTGACAAAAATTATATTACCCATGTTTACACATTTCTTTAGTTTTTTTCCCTTTAGAATTTCCACCCCATCATATTAATTTGTCCTCCCAGCCCACTCCCAATACACAGACTTTAATTCTTTGTCCTCTTTAATAACAGAGACTAGAAAGAGTGAAAGTCTGACAATGTAGTCAGAACATTTCCATCCCAGTGTTATAATGGAACTCTTGGAAATGACAGACAAGCTTATATGATTCATAAACCCAAACCTTTGATGTCTCAATGCTTATTCCATTCTTCTCTTAGAGTTTGTTCCAGTCGTCTATGGTGGGAAAGTAGAACTGAAGCAGACCTTCTCAAGGGCAGACATACTATTGACAAGTGTATTAGGAACAATGACAATACAATGAAAGGATAAAATCAATGATATTTTTAGATGAAATAAAAACACATAGATTTTAAATGTGAGTTTAAAACCCTGACAAAGATCCCAAAGGATGGGTTAGATACACCATGGGAAGTCTTCTTCCTCGAGCTGGCAGATGAACCATGCAAAGAAACAAAGATCATTTGGGTTATTTTTGTTCTCAGACTGTGAAGGTTGGGCTCAACAGGAGTAAAGTTTTTCCGAAAGTTGTACAAAAAATTTGCCTTTAGCTGTGCAAAGTAATAAAATAAACTGCCAAAAGAATAATTGAGAGAAATAGAGGGCTGTAACAGAAACTGATTTGTAGTTATCTCTATTTCTCCAAGCACTCATCAACATACCTGATATACAGTAATTGTTCCATAAATAGCTTTAGGATTGAGAAGGGCTTGTACAAATTATGGATTTATTTGAGTTTTTATTTCCTCTTCTATAAATTGAGTGTACAGTGGGGTTAGGAACTGAGGCTATGAAGTCATACGGTTGAGAGAGTACTAATACTAAACATACCCCATGTCTAAAATACAAGCAGAGTGGGGAGAGGGTTTCCCAAGATTCTCTTCCCTGTGTGGGCCTGAGTTAAAATTGGTCTTCAAAGATTTCTGCATGAGATTTAGAAAGGGGAAGTGAAAGATCAGCCAATATATACGGGAGGTTAATGCAGGACCCCAGAGGCCATCATTGGACCATCATTATCCCTGATCTGCCACTAACCTCACAGGTTTGGGGTAGCAATCAAGCTCCTCCAGCTTTCCCCAGATTGGCTGTTTCAACTGCCTTATGTCCTAGACATACACTTTCCCCCCCATGGGAAAGGAAAGAGTACCTCATGCAAGCCATTGGCCTCATCAGGTGTAGATGAAGTAATCAATAGAAATGGGATCCAGTTTGCCTTCACGGGTTCTAGTTTGTTCTCTCAGGTTCCAAAATGCTCTTGCTTTGCATCCAGTTTTCCTCCCAATCTTCCATCTTCTCTCCTGATGACATTCAGTGATTAGAGGACCAACACCAGATGGACCTGGTGGTCTTCCTTAAGCCCCTTGATCACCCTTTCTTTATGATTTCTGATTAGTGACTTTCGTCTCATCCTCCAACTATCTACTTTCAGACCTTTACTTCCCCAGCTTTTTCCACAATTGCATAAATTCTAATCTCTATAAAACACCCCATTCTTCAAATAACTCATTATAATCTAACCCCCCTTGGTACACCCTGAGTGATACAGTTGTTAGTACCAGAAGAAGTTGCATATAGGCTTTCCAAATTGGTTCTGGTATACCTGGAATTGGTTTTCTAATTTGATTCATTTTAAAGGAATCAATGACCCTATCTGCAGTGGTAAAGGAACACTGATTGTTCGTGCCATAGAGTAGAAAAAATTTTAAGTTATTGCCTTTTTACACTTAAAAACAAGTAGCTATGGAAGACACAACTTGGGGTAACCAAGTAGCTGCTACCGTAGTATGTTTCTTTTACAATAAGAAGATTGGGGGTTTAGTTGACTACTTCTAAGTGCAGTAGAGGACTTGAGGATCCACAGAGCCCAGATTTATAAAAACAAACCCTACTTCTGTTTCTGTGGGTTGCTGAATTACATTTCAAATGAAATTCACACCCATGTAAAGTCTCTTATGTTATCATTAAGGCATTGATGGAATGAGACGGAGTGAAACCCTCACAATTAGGATGCAGTCATAGGTACAGATTCCCAATGAAAATGGGGTCTTTCACTCTCTAGAGTCTGAAAAACTTCCTTTCCAGTACAAGCAACCTTCCTCTCTCAACTAAGGGATCATTCCTGCCTTCCTTGAAGAACTCATAGTGGCCTCCTCTGTGGTAGATGTCTTATAGGGGACTGCTGAACTCCTCAAAGTCTAACCCAATAACTTTCATTGTAGCTAATCCAATAACCAGACAAGTTTTGGAAGACACGGAGGGACCCAAAAAATCGCATGGCTTTCCAATTTATACTGACATACCCTGGGATACGTATATGGAAATGGATCCATAGGATGTTGGATAAGAATAAAAGGAAACTAATGTTATGTTGAATCATATGTGTAGACGCAGTTGCACTAAGCAAAGTGGCTGGGAGCGGCTTAACATTTTGCTTCCTTGGTTGGTGGAAATATGGAACCATCAGCAGCACTGAATGAAGCTGAAATACCAGTAGGGTTTTTTTTGTTTTGTTTTGTTTTGTTTTGTTTTGTTTTGTTTTGTTTTGTTTTTTAAGGTGAGACCTGATTACTCATTCCCTAACCCTGGCCTCCAATAGAGGCCATAGAACACTTTATCATAACTTTGAGAATACAATTGAAAGCAAGATACCAGCATCCTTAAGAACTCTGTGGTGGCTATTTCCTGCAGGCCAAATGTAAGAGTGGCAAATGTGCCCACGAAGCTGGGTTCCCTGAATTCAACATAAATTATGGAGTCTTAAGGTTAGAGGAACTGGGTAGAAGCACTTCATCACCAGGGGCAGGCTGCGTGTGCTAACCACAGGGAGAGTAGAGCTCCAGCACTAATCAGAAAGTGTTGACACACAGAGATCTTTGGCATTGACTAATTGATTCTGGTATTCTTCTAAATTAAAGAAATGTGCATCCTACTAATATCTTACTTTATGTATGAGTGAAAAATCTCTCTGTTGGTGAAAAGATATATGAATGAATCACCACATTGAGGAGACATTACCCTCAACAAATTCCCAGTTCACAGTCCGAGAGCAAACTTCCATAAGGGGGGGGTGGAATTAAGTCCATTTTAAGAATGACTTTACTGCTCTACAAAAAATTGTACCATAATTTTCCTCCTAGCCTTCTCCAGAGGGATCTGCTGCTATTTATCAGGGTGACATGCACCAAGAAAGAAGAAATAAGCTAACTTTCCAGAGATAACCAGTCACTGACTCTGAACCAACGTTAATTACTGAAACCTGAGACACCACTGTGGTCTACCAGTCAGTATGGGAGCTTATTGCAATCAGGTGATCAATGGAGTTTTGGCTTGTGTCCATCTCACAGTGGGCTCAGTGGGTGCCTGGATCCACTCTGTGGTTATTTCCCAGATTCAGAATGAATAGTTGGAACTGACATCCTTAGTACTTGGCAAAATTCCTCTATTGGGTCCCTGGCCTGGGGAGTGAAGATTACTATGATAGAAAGGGGCAGGGAGACAATAGAGCTGCCTTTAGCTACCCAGGTAATAAAGGTAAATAAACAAACCCAGTTCTGGAGTGATTGCAGAGATTAGGAAACTGATCAAGGACTTGAGATAAGCAAGATTGCGATTCTTACCTCACCCTCTTCAGCTCACCTATTTGGCTAGTGCAGAAGACAATACTCTTCACTGTCCCACTTCAGGACCCTATCGAGTTTCTGGTTCTTTGTCCTAATCTAATTATCAGGGATTTTGACCTCTTCTGCATTCCGGAGGGCATTATCTTTCTGTATTTCACTGTATCATGCTGATTAGAACTGTGAGTGGGAAGTCACAACTATCTAAACAACTTGGTAAGGCATATGAATGCCAAAAGAGTGGGTATAAATGCCACAAGAATTCAAGTGTCTACCAGATCACTGAACTTCATAGGCTTCTACTTGTTTGAGACTTGTTTAACTATCCTTTTCAAGGTAAAGGTCATGAATTTGCATCTAGCTACTACTATCTGAGACACAGTACCCAGTAGACCTTTCTGAATTTTGGAAGAAATATACATTTCATTTGAGGTGCTATTCAAACCTAGTTACCAAGTGACTCGAAGGTTCTGAGTAGGGCCCAGAAGAAGAGATAGTCTGCAACAGATCCAGGCTGTCATTCAAGCTTCTCTTACTAAGGTCAAATGACCAAGAAGATTTGATGGAAATTAATGGGCCTCTGGTAGTTCGATTACTATATGGAGTCTTTGGCAGGTATCTACAGGTGAATACCAATGCAGACCTTTTAGATTGTAGAGTATAACTATTTAACTCTCTTCAGGTAAATATTCTCCATTTGAGAAATGGCTTCCAGCTTCCAGAAGACTAAATGCTTGACCATGAACCGCCAAGCCACCATGCAATAGGAACTGCTCCTCATGAGCTGGAGGTTATCTGATTCACGAGTTATAAAGATTAGCTTTTAAAGCAGCATTCTGTCAGGCGGAAGTAGTGTTTATGAGAGCAGACATTCACAACTCCTACTCCTACTACGTTGCTTTCTCTCTCTCAACCCATAGAAATGATCTTACATGAAGGCACCTATGTACAGCTGACTAAAAAAAGAAAAAAAAGTCATTTATAACTTGTTCTTTTATAATATGCTAGCTTCACCTGAAGACTGACAGCTTGTATGATATTACAGTTTAAGTGTAGGGTGGCCCTGAAGGATAGTGTACAGGAAAATCTTCCTAGTGAGTAGAACCTCAAAAATAGTCCCTTCTTGTTTAGTCTAGGAGGAGAAATTGTGATGGGCCATGACTAAGAGTTCGTCTTAGAGTCCTAGAAAGCACAAGTCTGGAGAATTAGTTTTAAGGAAGTCTGGAGAAAAGTTGACAGACAGACTTCTTTAACTGGATGCAAAGTGAAGATCTTTTGCGTCATGTGACTGCCCACCGAAAAGAAAGCTCCGCAGAAGAGTATCTTCATAATCAGATGGACAAGATGATTATTTCTATGGATGATTATTTCTATGGATGTCTTTCATTCTTTTTACGTAGTCACTCTTGCCTTTGTTTATGGGCTAATGAAAGAATTAACCAGGTTCACAGGAATAGAAGTTATCCATGGGCTTAGCAACAAGGACTTCCAATCTCTTCTAGCTATTACTGCCAATGAAACATTAGTGAAACTTTTTGCTTTTTCTCCTATAACTTTAAAGCACTGATTTATAGGTTTTATTTTTCAAGGAAGGAATGTTTTTGCTAGAGTTCACAAGATAGATATCATTAAAATGGAAGGTGAGACATCTCCCTGACCACTTTGTGCTCCTTATACTAACTAACCAGCAGAGAATGGTCGAGATTATTGTATAAGCTGTCATAATTCAACTATCAAGGAGAAGTTGAGTTGTAATTATAGTGGGCATACAGTGAGTATGCCTGGGATGTAGGAGGTCCCTAAGGAACCTCCTAGTATTTGTACGTCCCCTGATAAAAGTTACTGGAAAACTAAACAACTGGATACACACAGGCCTACTAATGGACCAGACGGGAGTAAAGGCCGAGGTCACTCCACCAGAAAAGGAACCACAGCCACTCAAGTTTATTGCTGAAAGCAAAGAGAATATGGACAAGATAGTGAAAGAAGGATTTTCTAAATATTAGCCACAGCCATTTGATCCTTACGGAATTTATCTCTGCCTTATCTTAATGCAACTATATTTGCACATGTATTAACTAATTCTTTTTCTCTGTTCAGTTCTGACTTTATAGGTTATCAAATGGGGAGCATGACTCCACATGAACAGGCATAAATATCACGCAAAGATGGATAAACTGAAATTTGGGCTTTGCTTCCTTTCCTGGGAAAAGTTCAGCGTATTTTCAGTTGTAAAAAGGACGATTGCATCATCTTAAGCAGAAGCGTGGTTTTGCTATTGTCTCTATTTGGAAGTTAAATATAGTTAGAAGAACATGTGAATGTCAAGTTGACAAAGGGTGAATGGTGCTTTTCTGTATTGTGTCAACCTAGCTAAACTGCAACTGTCTATCCCAGGATTCTCTTCCATATATAGTTATGGGTTTGGTGGAACACAAGGGATTAGCACAAGAGTTGGGATGCAGAGTGAAGCAGCAGCCACTATGCTTTGGAGTTGAGTGGGTGGCCAGCTACTGCTACAGTTTGTACAGAATGATCTGCTCACTCACTTTATTGGTGGGGTAGCAGCTGGACCCACATATAACTCCAAATGCAGCCATAGGTCTTTTTCCTCCTACTTCTCTGAGTCCTGGGCCATGGAAGTGTCCCTGTGTAAATGGGAAACTGTGTCTTCTGAAAGTCACCAGGTGTTGGAGATTAATGTAGTGAGGAACAGATGTAGGTTCTGGTTTGTCCTTGTCTTTTCTCTTTCTGCATCAATCTTTCCCACCTGCCTGTCCAGTTTGCTGACCTCCAGAAAGGTCAGTCTCACCATCGGGACTCAGAATCTTCCACAGCCTTTGACACCAGCTCACCTTCTTACCTCTCCAGCTTAGTGACTTTTTTTTTTTTATTCTCCAACTGATGCCTTATATATCTTTACTTTCCTAGCTTCTTGCATAATTGTGTATAACCAAATAATCATTACAGATTCTTTTTTGATTAAATTAATTCTTTCATTTACATCATTTCAGCTTTCCTGATCAAACCTGAACTGATACAAACTTTGAGTCTAAACCTTTTATTAAATGAGGTCCCATGATATCCAGCATAGCCATCACATATGATTCATCTTCAGATTCCTTGAACAGGTGTCATGATGACAGCGTGGGGACATGGTTCTTGGAGCCCCATTGTTGGCCTAGGGACAAAACACCACTTTTTGCTATTTTGTCCATGTTTTATTTTGCACAAACTCTTTTACATTTCTATGTTTATATTCTCTGCACTTTGTGCATTAAGAGGGGATTGAATTTTGAGAACTGTTGCAAGGGGGAAAAAGGACTGGGGTCAAAACATTCAACAAAAGATAACTGTCTGATATTAGAAAGAGTTAAGACTTTTCCCTATTTTTATTTATATTGTATATTATTTGTCATTAATCTCCATGTTCATAACATTGAGATCATAAGCTGCTTCGTTACATGCAATGGGAGAGCCCTTGTCTTCCTAACTCTTTCTAACTGCCCTGATAATGGATTCATAAATCCAGGCAGAAGGCCAGATTAGCTGGTTTGGGTTCCTTCCTCTCCATTTGTGTGGCTCCTACTTGTCTCTGAGGACTTAAGTCACAGATTAGCAAGGGTGGAAATAATCTTCTGGGACCAGCTAAAGATTGGTTCACTTCTCAACTTGAGATCCACAAATGGAATGTAGGAGTTCTATGAGCCCTCTAAATAATAAGCAAAATCTTATATGTGAATGCGTATCTGGTTTTTCTGGGCGAGAAGGTCCATGTTATTTATTAGTGTCCCAGGAAGGCTCACAATTCAAAAGTTTTACAATGATGGCTCTACCTGCATCTGTATTTAACTACCAAGAACAGGTGGATGAGAGGAGTGACTGTATAAGGGGTCATCATTTTTATCCTAAAACTGTGTCCTCCCCAAATTATTACTACCCATTACTTCAAATACAAATGGTTTTAAACATTTCAACCACCAATATTACTAACACAAGTATGATTCTCATTTGTAACCAAGAAGTATGCAAATAATTTAAACTCAGTAGAGAACTGCACATGTTAGTACATTATATGCACTAAAATACACCAACTCAAGTCCATCCTAGATTTGTAGCAAAACACAGATAAAATTCAGATAGAATTCTTGTCTTGCTGTTCCCCTTAGCTGATTTAATTCACCCCCATGGCTTCAGCTGCTGGGCAAATGCAAGTGACTCCAACATCTACGCCCAGGTTCATGAGGATGTTCTACTGATGTCCCTGAGAGGTGAACTTCAGAGAGGGAGGGCTGTGTTCACAGAGGAAGCCTCATGGAACCACAATTAGAATACAAATCACTGCAGATGTGTGTGCATGCACACACGTAAAGAATTGGCAGAAAGTGTCTTTCCTAGGATATCCAGCACAGTCCTGGCCCACAGGGCACAGATGTGAGATGTACTCCATAGTTTACAGTAGCAAGGTCCTCTTTTAACACAGGACTGCCTTTCAGTGCCTTGCTATAAGGGAATGCTATTGTCCATGCTTTGCCTATAGGAAAAACATTTGTTTTTTCTTGCAATGAATTATATAGGGCTGCTCAATGCCATTTCCTGGCTTGCTTCTGGCTTGTTGCCCTGGTACTTCTGAACCACAAAGCAAGTATGTCATTTAAAAAACATCAACTGGTATGGATAAATGTGCTCTGAGCCCATGCACAAAATACTCAGCGGTGTAAAAAAAAAAAAAAGGAAAGAAAAGAAAAAAGGAAATTAAAAAGGATAAGAGCTTTTCAATCAATTTGATAAAAAATTTAAGTTAATTAAAAGAAGACTCTATTTTTCCCTAGAAGGCGACACTGATCTTTATTATTAATGCATACCAGTGTTCCATAGCTGTGCATAATGATGGCCTGTAACGTCAGGAGCAGTTTCATCTGGAGCCTAATTTGTTATAAAATCTTTTCTAGTATTCTTAAAGTGTGGCCTCTGCCACTGCCTCCCTCCTACTTCTGGGCTAGTTCTGAACTCTGAGAGAATGTCTTCTTTTCTTCCTTCACCTGAGAATTAATTTACAAGATTGTTTTTAGCTTTAAAGTAGTTTCCCAACCTTCAAAAAAAAAAAAATCACTTATAGGATTTTCACTTTGCTTTCGTTTTTTTTCTTTGTGTTCTATAAATAGAAACTATTGTTAGAACATCACACGCATGCAATCTTCTCTTCTGCAAGAACAGCCTAAGCAGGGAGAGCAAAGAGAAAGGCGATTAAAAGATGTCACATTTTAATTCAAATATTAGAATTAGAGAAGATTAAAATATTCCCAAAATAAGTGTATCAAGTTTAATTGAGTCATTCATGCTTACATTTATTCATGTGACTAAATATTTATTGTGTGCTTCCTACATGCCAGACCCTGTATTGGATACTGGGAAGATAAAGATGTTTTAAACAGTTTCTGCAAATGAAGGGATTATGAAATTTACTACCTCGTACTTGTCCCAGATACAAGAATAAAAGGAAAATTAAGTCACAGTCCCTACTTTCAAGGGATATGATTTCATACAAATGTATAAAGTAGGGGTGCCTGGGTGGCTCAATTCGTTGAGTGTCCAACACTTTTTTTTTTTAAGATTTTATTTATTTATTTGACACAGAGAGAGAGAGGGAGAGATAGTGAGAGAGGGAACACAAGCAGGGGGTGTGGGAGAGGGAGAAGCAGGCTTCCTGCTGAGCAGGGAGTCCGAACCAGGGCTCAATCCCAGGACCCTGGGATCATGACCTGAGCCAAAGGCAGATGCTTAACGACTGAGCCACCCAGGTGCCCCAAGTGTCCGACTCTTGATTTAGGCTCAGGTCATGATCTCAGGGTCATGAGGTCAAGTCTCATGTCAAGCTGCATGATGAGCATGGAGTCTACTTGAGATTCTGTCTCTCCCTCTCTCCCATCCCATCCTCATGTGCTCCCTCTCTCTCTTTCTGTCTCTCTCTCTTTCTCTAAAAATAAATAAATAAAATCTTTAAAAATAAGTAAATAAATGAAAACGAAAACAAAAACAAAGTAAAACCCAATATAGAACAGTGTTTCAGCCTGTATGTGTAAAAGATGTCAGATGTTAAAGTCTATGGGGGCCAAAGGATTTGAAGGACACTCTGTGAAGGAGATAATCCTTAAATTGGATCAGGGAGGATAGTCTGAAATTATGGCATGTCAATACTATATAATACTCTACAGTTAGGTAGAAGAACAGTACACTGTTGAGTAAGATAAAGAAAGTTGTAAAAAATATGTATGGCATGATTCATTATTCGTAAAAATAAAAATAAAAACCTCACAAGAAAAAAAAAGGATGGTCTGAATTTGGACAGATATTTAGAAAGGAAAGATGTGGCAGCTAGTAAATATTTCCAGAAGAAATATGATATTCCATATTGAGGGACAAGGAAAAGACTGAGTCTGTTCTCAGTAAGTGTGGGGTATGGAGAAATCATCCCACCAGAAACACATGACAATGTGGGCAGAGATTGACATTCTAGGTTATAATCTGCAAAGCAAGAGCCAGTTGGTAGCAAAAGCCAACCAGTATAAAATGCACAGAAAGTGTAGCTATGGTCATATATTACAGGACGTTATCCAGAGATTAAACACAAAGTGTGTGTAAAGTAAATATGCAGATGTACAGACATAATATTGAAAATTCTAGATAAGAACCTGATTTACATTCTACAGTGAAAAGCAGAAGAGAGAGAGAGAAAATATACAGAATTAGATCTAATACCCAGACAGAAGAAGGCATGTGGGTAAAGAGACAATAGAGAAAGCTGCCCAAACAAACCGGTTTAGGTAAGTGGGAGGAAGAGGGGTAAAATGGAGATCAAATGAGAATTGAAGTAAGATTTGCCTGTGCTATCTCTTAGGGGGAATGGGCCCTCCTCAAGGCTGCTGGGAGGGAGCCGAAGAAAAGTGCAAAGCAGACCTTCTCTCATTACAGTTCTCTTATCCATTTAATTCTGTGGAAGGAAGATCTAGTAAGAAAGGTAGAAATTAAATACCCTGAATCATCAGTTTTCCCAGTACTGCCTCATTGGTAACATGGCTCGGGATTCTCATACGTGGCAAGCTCTCAGTAGTTCTCATGTTAGGAAGAAGGTAAGAGAAGTAGAAGGAGTTGAACTTTAAGGATCATTTAGCCAGCAAACTCATTCTTAAGGCTAACAATACAGTGACATTGCACTTCACCTGTGGGTTGGTTCCTAAATTAAGTGTTTAAGGGGAAGACTATGTGTGCTCAAAATGAGTCTTTGAAGGGATTAGAGTACACACTAAGATGTTCTAGAAAAAAAAAAAAAAAACTGTGAAACACAACGATTCTCTTAAGCCACAGTCCAGGTGCAGGGGGCAGGCAGGAGAGGAGAGCCTGGCAGTTGTGCTACAAGAGATCACTCAGGGACCCAGGTTCTTTTCCTTTCTTGGTTCCTGTGTAAGATTGAGACAAGACCGGAAGAAGTAGAAGTAAATCAATTGCTTTTTAAAGAAGTTCTATGCAATTGGTCCCATCACTTCTGCTTACATGTCACTGATGAGAAATTGTACTCCTGGCCACATTGACCTGCTAGGGATGATGGGAAATATAGTCTCTAGCTCACCGGCCATGGCCATCCTAAGGAGAAAGTGGACAAATTAGAAAGAAAGCTCAGGAAATGAATTTTAAGAGAAAATCAGGCTTCTTCCTTAGACTGTCTTTCACAGCGAGTCAAACGATGCACTTCCCTCTTGACAGATATTTACCTATTTACCTCCACTCAAAGGGAAAACCTCAGCATTTGATTCATTAACTGTAACCAGTTCAAAGCCCCAGGCCTGTGGATGATGTGGATTTCCCTTCATCAAGACCCACTATGGTTCCTTGCAGTCCAGCAACCTATAAACTAACAGGCAAGTCATCTGTCCCTCACTCCAACCCAGTGTATCATGATGAAGAAAAATTCAAGGCATCCCTTAATTCCAGAGCTCAATTTCTTTCCATTTTGTCTGCACACAAGCTCATTTTTGCACAAGCTTTCTCTCTTAGAACATTTTCCTAGAGGCAGCAAGGAACATCTAAAACACAAAATCATTCTGAGTTGTTCTAACTAGTTTCTTTGCAGCACAGTCTGAAAAAAGCTAAAGGTTTCTCTAGCTTCCCAAGCTGTTACATATGGTTTTTTTATTCCCTCTCCACATCAAACCATTAAGAAAATACCAAACATGGCATGATATATTCAAAGTGCTGAAAGGAAAAAAACTTACAACCAAGAATATGCTACCCAGCAAGGTTTTCATTCAGAATTGAAGGGAAGATAAAGAGTTCTCCCTGACAAGAAGAAGCCAAAAGCCCATCATCACTAAATCAGCTTTACAAGAAATATTAAAGGGTCTTCTTTCAGGGGAAAAGAAAGGCTATAACTAGAAATAAAAAAATGTAAGAAATAAAAATTTTCATTGGTAAAGACAAACATCTAGAAAAGGTGGTGAATCAACGAGTTATAAAACTAGTATGAGGTTTAGAAAACAAAAGTAGTAAAATGAACTACATCTGCTGTAATTAGTTAAGAGATACACGAAATAAAAAGATGCAAAATATGTTGTCAAAAACATAAAATGTGGCAGGGGTAAAATGTAAATGTGTAGTGCTTTAAGAATGTGTTCTAACTTTAACCAACAACTTAAAATAGAGTGCTGTGTAAATAGAATGTTACATACGAACTTCACCGTAACTACAAACAAAACCTCTGTAACCAATGCACAAAAAATTAAGAGAAACGAATCTAACATAACACTAAAGAGGACCATCAGATCACAAGGAAAGGGCGTAGGAGAAGAAAGGAACACAGAAGAACAACAAAACCCACCAGAAAACAGTTAACAAAATGGAAATAAATACATACCTATAAGTCATTACTTTAAATGTAAATGGAGTAAATATTTCAGTCAAAAAGCATAGGTGGCTGAATGGATAAAAAACAAGACCCATTTATATGTTGCCTTCAAGAGACTCCCTTTATTTACTTTTAAAGATTTTATTTATTTGAGAGAAAGAGAGAGAGTGAGAGAGAGAGAGAGCATGAGCTGAGTGAGGGTCAGGGGGAGAAACAGGTTCTCCACTGAGCAGGAAGCCTGATGCGGGGCTTGATCCCATGGGCTCATGACCTGGGTAAAAGGTGAACACTTAACCGACTGAGCCACCCAGGCGTCCTGACTCACTTTAGATCTAAAGGCATCCACAGACTGAAAGTGAAGGGATGGAAAAAGATATCTCCTGCAAATGGAAATGAAGAGAAAACTGGAGTAGCAATACTTATATCAGGCAAAATAGACTTCAAAGCAAAGGCTGTAACAAGAAACAAAGAAGGGCATTACATAATGATAAAGGGATAATCCAACAAGGAGTTATAGCACTTGTAAATAGGTATGTACCCCACATAGGAGCACCTAAATATATAAAGCAAATATTAACAGGCACAAAGGGAGAAATTGACAGTTATACAATAATAGGGGAATTTAACACCTCCCTTACATCGACGGATAGGATGTAATTCGTCCAGATAGAAAATTAATTAAAAAATTGACCTTGAACAGCACATTCGTCCAAATGGACTTAATAGATATGTACAGAACATTTCATCCAAAAGAGCAGAATACACATTCTTCTCAAGCATACCGAGAACATTCTTCAGGTTAGTTTACATGTTAGGCCACACAACAAATCTCAAATACAAGAAGATGGAAATCATATCAAGTATCTTTTCTGACCACAACAATATGAAACTAGAAATTGATTATAAGAAGAAAACTGAAAAAAAAAAAACCCACAAATGTGGAGACTAAACAACATGTTGCCAAACAATGAAGGTGTCAGTGAAGAAATCAAAGAGGAAACAAATATATGTATTGGGAAATATACTGGGGGTGGAGGGTTCCGACAAATTGGTTCACGTAATTATTATGGAAGCTAAGAAGTCCCATGATGTGCCATCCGAAATTGGAGACTCGGAGAAAATGGTGGTTTAATTCCAGTCCCTGTCTAAAGGCTTGCAAACCAGGGGGGCCAATGATGTCCATTCCAGTCCAAGGACAGGAGAAGACTGATGTCCTAGCCCATGCCAACAGACTGGGGGGAAAAATGTAGATTTCTCCTCCCTCTTCCTTTTTTTTTCTATTCAGGCCCTCAACAGATCTGATGATGTACACCCACATTGGAGAAGGCCATCTACCTTACTGAGTCCCCCAGTTCAGTTATTATCATTAGCCGTCATTATCTGGAAACACCTGCACAAAACACACCCAGAAATAATCTTCGGCCTGGGCGCTCTATGCAGCAGTGGAGTTAACACATAAAATCAACCAACGCAAGAGCTATTCCCTTTTTCCAAGTGTCAACCCTTGCCCATTATCTGTCTCTTTTTTTCACTTCCCCCTTTAGGAAGTTGCTTTTTATATTTTATCCAGAGTTTATGGTTGTTCTCTCTTAGAGGTTTGGTCCAACAGAATCTAATTTATATTATGAGAAGGAATTCCCACCAGTTCAACTCCGTTGCTTGCATATAAGATAATGGCTGCATTGCTTAGCCTCTCATTCAAGACTGCATAATCTGGCTTTAATCTTTGTCTTCCATTTCATCTTCATATAGATTATTCTCATTGCATCCTATCCATTCATTAAACAAGAGGCTTCTGAGCATCCTATCCATTGCATCCTTACACATTGCATCCTATCCATTCATTAAACAAGAGGCTTCTGAGCACTTCTTATGTATCAGGCAGCTGGAGACAAACCCAGTATTACTCTTGCCTTCTTGAAATGGACCGTCTAGAAGTCTTGCAAATGTGCCTAGTCATTACTGCTTGAAGTCTTTGCTGATGCGTGGTTACTTCCTCTGTATTTTATTTTATTTTTTAAATGATTTTTTATTATATTATGTTAGTCACCATACAGTACATCCCCGGTTTCCGATATAAAGTTCGATGATACATCAGTTGCGTATAACACCCAGTGCACCATGCAATATGTGCTCTCCTTACTACCCATCACCAGCCTATCCCATTGTATTTTAATTCCTGCAAATATTTTTTTTCCTTTTACATATCAAATCCTGCCCATCCCCAAATTCTGTTTCATCAGACCCTTTATTAACTCTATTTATTGCATCTTTTTCTCTCCTTGAGTGAACTAAAGAAACATTGTCAGGAGTTCAATGCACTTTCTTTGTGTTACAGTGTCTAGTCCACTGTTGGTGTACGGATATGCTCAGTAAATGAATTAATGCTATTAACTTCTTTAGTACTTGATTTGTAATTCATCACAATATTGCATATATAAAAGTTTGTTCCTAATGAAGCAAAGTGTTATGTTAAGGGCTGTAGGTTTTTTATTGAAAAATAAAAACAAGATTTTATAATATCTTTCAAAGCATTTCGGTATTTTTACGTGTTGAAAATAATTTACCTGCATACTTTTCATACTAATCTGAATCATAGACATATTAAGGAGAAAATCATCAGAATTCCACATTGATGTTTCACTGTTAATTAATTTGTTTAGTTCCCTTGGTCATGATAATGTCTGAAATGCTTTTACAGTAACTTTTATGTTCTTTCAACCCAGGAGTAAATCAAGAGAATCTGAAAGTCATAGGAACACATTCTCTTTATTTTGCTTATTTGCATTCATCAATTTATCTTTCCTCCCATCTGCCAGCCAAGAGTGGCCTCAGCAGTTAGTGGTGCAGTGGGAGCTATTCATGTCAAATAGACTGGTTCAAGTCCAACAGAGGTCCGGAGAATAGTTTTTGATACTTGAAACCGTAAGTCTTTACTTAGAATTTATTGCATATGCATTAGTGCCTTTCTCTTAAAAAAAAAAAAAAACAGAGAAACACATATGTGCATGTTCAGATAAAAGCTAGATCATTGCTATCCATCCTATGGGAATCTATCTCTTGAACCACAAATCAAAATGCTGACAAAGGTTTCCATGCCCCTGCTGAGTGTAAAAGGATGTATGCGAAGTATAGGTTACATAATGAAATGCCAGAATTTCAGAATAATACAGTGACTAATAGAACTGAGTAATAACTGGAATCAGAACTGCCCTGAAAAACTCAAGGCATACGAATCTCATAGGTTTTCAATTTTAATGCAAAATGGTGACCTCTATCATGAGGGCTATGAAGATTCTGCGTTTCTCGATACAAAGTCTGTATCTTATTTTGGATCCATCGTCGTACATAGTGCAGTCCTGGAGGCACACAGGCAGGGCTGACATTTAGCAGTGTGCTCCAGTATGGCCAAAATAATGGTTGAGCTACCATCTGTTCTGACTGTCAGTGCCCGTACCGTATCAGTTGCTAAATATGTTTATAATATTCTCTCTCTCTCGCCTTACAAAGGTGTTTTATTTTAGAGCGCTGCTTTTCCCTAGAGGGAATGGAATACACTGTGGAAGGGAGGTAAGACCGTATATTTTTGCATATTGACTTAATATGCTTCTTCTACATTTTGTCAGGAGACATGTATGCACATATATGTTATACATGCATGTTCTGTAGAGCATCTGCATGTGCATATGTAACATGCAAATATGCGTGTAGCTTTACACACATATATTATGTATCACCTCCCTATCAAATATGGAAGAAGCACATTGAGTCAGTACACAGAAATATGTGGTCTTACCTCCCTTCCACAGTGTCGTCCATTTCTTCTAGGGAATCCACAGTTGGAAATAGAACACACAACATGCACATTTGTTTTTATAAATATGTGCATCGATCACAAAAACATAATACTGGAAGCCCATCACACTTGAAGATAGAGTTCTGCACAACTTAAATCCTCTGTGCCAACTTGTACAATCATGACTTGGCTCTGGGAGGTTCCAGGTCATTTATCCAGGATGCTAGATTGCGTCCTGAAATGTGGATGGGACGGAGTGGTGAGTTAAGAGCAGTGAACAGGAGGAGGAAGTGGAACAGGAAGCAAGCAGCGGCTGCTTTCAAGGGCCAATGGACATGCCATAATAGTAACAATCAGGAGAGGAGGGGAAGAAGGTAAGTAGACATCAGCTTGAGAATCAGACAGAGCAGAGTGGGAATCTCACCTTTGTTCTGTGCCCACAGTTCTGTCTCACAATTTTACTACACTGTTGTTCTAGTAAACAGACTTCCCTACTTTTAAAGACGACTAGACAATATAAAATGGTTCCCATTCTTGTCAAGGCTTCAACTCATCCCCTCCTCAACTCATTCTGTGATTTTCAGACAAAATGGAAGCCACTGAGTAAGACCTTCCTCAAAACCCACAAGTCTGGGGCACCTGGGTGTCTCAGTCAATTGGGCATCTGCCTTTGGCTCAGGTCATGATCCCAGGGTCCTGGGATTGAGACGGAGTGGGGCTCCCTGCTCAGTGGGAAGTCTGCTTCTCCCTCTCCCTCTGACCATCCCCCTTGCTCATATTCTCACTCTCTCACTATCTCTCACTCTCAAATAAATAAATTTTTAAAAATCTTAAAAAAAAAACCCAAACCCACAGGTCTTGCTGTGGCCAATCTCTCCCTCATCTTCCTACTGTGATGGGAGAGGGCTGTTTTCTACTGGGGTCCAATCATCCCAAATGGGCTCCACTTCCTGTCCTCTCCTGTCTCCTCAGGAATTTTTTCTGGAAATGTTGGTGCGATCTTCTTTTATCCTTTGATACTGACCATGGTTCTAAACGACATTGATAAGGTGATGATTCCCATATTTTGATCTTCTTCTGAATCACTGGGCTCTAGACTCCTACCAAATATTTGACTCAATTCCTCAGCTTGGATGCCTGATAGACATCTCAAGCTTAATGTAACCAAATACTCAATGTCTTTTTTTTTTTTTTAAGATTGATTTATTTGAGAGAGAGAGTACACGTGGGTTGTGGTGGGGGAAGGACTGAGGGAAAAGATGCGAGAATTTCAAGCAGACTCCACACTCATCACAGAGTCCAACAGGTGGCTTCATCTCAGGACCCTGAGATCACAACCTGAGCTGAAACCAAGAGTCAGAAGCTTAACCAACTGAGCCACCCAGGTGCCTCTTTGATTTCCTTTCTTAATTTTTGTACTCTCTCTGTGATCCTGATTTTTCATAGCCACATTTTTAAAAAGTAGGGTAGTTATGTTAACTAACTAGGATTTAAATAAAAATTTGAAAACAAATAAAATTAAAAAAAATTAAAAGTAGGAAAGTTATCACACCCAAGCACACTTAGATTGCTTTTTTAATCTACATTGGCGAGTGGAGGTTAAAGCAGAGTTTGCTGGAAAAGAAAAAAGGGAAAAAGGAAATGTGACTTTTGCAAAAATATTGTGAAACAATACCCAATAATAAAATAAATAAAAGTTTCAAGTTATATAAACCATGCAGCAGTAAGTGAAGAGAAAATTATGTTTGCCTGTATATTACAACATAATAAGTCAAATGGTAAAAGAACATGCTTCTTATAGTCCTCTTTCCCCATGAGAATTAACCCTCTCCTTATTTTGCTATCATTCCTTTGCATTCCTCTAAACTTTTATTACAAACTAATAGATTAATTAATAATATGAAGAGATTTTTGCATGGTGTAATATGGTTTATAAATAATATTATATATTCTATTGGATGATTTGCTTTTTTAATTTTTCAGTACTTTATTTCTGAGATGCAATCATTTTACTACCTGTGACTCTAGTTCATTTCCACGGATGAGAAGATTTTGTTCTGTGAACATACCGCAGCTCTTTCCTATTCTTCTGTTGATGGGTGTGATACTATTTTTAAGTTTGTGGTTTTTATAAGCAATGCTGCTCTGAACAATCTTTTTCATGTCTTCTAGTATATATGTGTAAGAGTTTCTCCATGATATATACTAAGGAATGAAATTGACAGATGATAAAATATAGGTATCTTTAACTTAACTGGATATTGTTAAATCTTTTTCAAATAGTTTAAGTCGAATGTATCACTAGCAATTGTCAAGAGTTCCTTTGTTCATATCCTTGCCAACACTTGGAATTGTCAGACTTCTTAATGTTCTCCAATCTGATGGGAGTAAAAATGTAGCTCATTAAATTTTTATTTTATGTTACTTTATTACTAAGTTTGAGACTATTTGATGTATTTATTGCCTATTCATTTTTCCTCCTCTGTAAATTGTTTGTTCAAATCTTCTGTTCAATTATATATATATATATATATTTTGTTTTCTTCCTTAGAATACTATTTTCCCCAAAGATTGTTCCAAAAGAAAATAGTTGAAAAGATGCCACTTCTGTGAATAAAATGTAAAGAATATATGTGAACTTGGTCTTGGCCACTGGATACTTTTTACTCTCCGAAAAGATAAAAACAAAAAGACTCAGGTAAAGTTTATCACTGGACCATAACAGTACTTGGAATCTCATTAAGTTACAAGTAGGGCATTGAGAAGGCTTTCTTTCCTGGCAGTAATTGTACTGGAGAGGTTGCCTTGATCATGGTGGTCTTCTGGTCTGGAAAGAAATCTGATACAGCAGTGGACAGTGCTTTGGACATGCCCAGAGAATACACTGTGAAGAGCCTGAGTCCAGCCTTTACTTACTTTGACTTGTCTCACTCTCACTGATTATAGAATGAGAGTGCCGTCCAGACCCTACTGGCTCTTCCAAGCAGATGTGTGCAGGTGGCCTGGAATCTTAAGTGCTCCTCTATAAATAAAATTTATTAGAGGATTAAGTGATCACTTGTCAGTCTTGAAAGGAGTAGATTAGACCCCTGAGTCTGACCATTCAAAGATCTGAGGGATGCCCCTGGCATCTCCTTGTCCATGGAAGCTTTCTTTTCTAGATATGTCTGTGTCTCTCTACCTCTAGAGACTTCAGAGCATTTTTTTTATACAAAATACACAGCCCATAAGCAATGTAATGTATTAGATTATATAGGGCGTAATAAAGCATTCATGTTTTTCTCCCTCAACAGATAGAAAACAGATGTGTTTCTGAAGCAGCTCAGAAAGTGAACGTGTAAGGAAGGAAAAATTGTATTTTGCAGCCAAGAAAATGAAAGAACTGTATTTCAGACTCGGGTCATGTTGTGTGTGTTGACTCACCTCCACACCTGGGTGAGGTCATTTGTCAATTTAAAAAGGGGGAGAAGTGAGTGATCCATTTGAGTGTAAGTTATCCGTGCCTGATATTTGTGGTCACATTGAGATGTCCAGACAAATTAATGACAATAATAATGAGGCCAAAAAAAAAACTTCAATAAATTGAAGTTTTGTCTTGAGTGCAGTTGAGAAGACTGAGTCCTCTGCTGTAGATTTTATAGACCACATTAGAGAGGTTGAATTAACTTATCTGAATCTCAGTTTCCCAGTAACATGGGGATGCTGCCATAATGTTTGAGCCCAAGGGCTTGTCTTAGAGCTAAAATAAAAAAAAATATATAATTTTATACCACCAGGTTAACAATGGAAAATTATTAAGACCCAGGGTGTTTTCCTGCCTTTCCCATGCTTATACCCCTAGTAAGTGAAGTCAGATTCAACCTAGACCCTAAATCCAGTGTTATTTCTGTCGGTATATTTTGCATTTCTTCTTGGTATAGTAAAGTTTGATGGTCAAATGAAAGTGTTTTGAGAAACTAAGCCTGTAGTCTGTTAAATGACTTATGGTATTAATTCTCAGAGAGAGGGGGAGGAAGAGCGAGAGAGGGAGAGAGAGAAGTGAGGTATTCTGATTCAGCCTCTGCCAATCAATTAAAAATAAATCGCACAGCAAATCATTACACTGAGTGCTCGGAGTGCAGGGTGGAATCTCCCAACCTTGGCCCTACTGACATTTTGAGTTGGATAAGTCTTTCTTGGGGCTTTCCCAGTACATTGCACGATGTTAAGCAACATCCCTTGCCTCTGCCCACTACATGCCAGTAGCAAGCATCCCCCACCTCCAGGTTCCAGTTGTAACAACCAAAAATGCCTCTAGAAATTGCAAAATGTCCCCTCCAGCCCTTGGTTGGGAACCACTGGTGTAGACATATGGAATAGAGGGCTTGTTCTCAAAAAACTATGTGCAGGATGGGATAGAGGGGTAATGTTTAATCTCATGGTAAGTGGCTATATGTGTGTAGTGAATGCACAAGTTGGTCAGGTTAGTACTGATCACATCATGGAAAGTTTTCGTGAAGCACCCAAGAGCTTTGTTTACAGTTTTGTTTTTAGATTTGTACTTAATCAGTTTGAATAACAACGAAGATTTCTGTGACAGGAGATACACTGAATTTTAGGAGTAAGAGAGCTTGACCTTTCCTCAATTACAGAATTGTCATAAGAAGTCAGTCTCTGATGATACTGCATTTCCAATTTTATCATAAATTAACAAATAAACACCATAAAATGCATGTTCTGTGAATTCAAAGAGTATAAAAAGTGTATTACTTGAAAAGATAGGATTGGCTTCAAATCTCTCATTTTATCTCACATATTTTTTCCTTCTTCTTGCTATTTCATTGGTTATCCATCTTTTGCTTTACGATTAAACTAATTTTTGTTGTTGTCTGGCGTATTCATCCAAACATTTGTGCTCCTCTTTTAATAAGCACCCTGATTATCACTACATTAGATCATCTCTGTCTGCCTCTCTCTTCTCTGTAATCAGTTTTATCTCTTTCCTTCTAATTTTTTTTTTTTTGTTTCTCTCAGGCCTGTCATCCTTGCCTGTGGATGGCAAATTTATTCTACTTCTTACTCCTTGGAATATGCTTTTTCATTTCCATAAAAATATTTTGTCTGAATTTTTTGAGACATTCTGGGACGTGTTGGAGGATGAAAGCTTAGAAATTGTTAAGAGACTAGTGAAAGAAGGACGGATCTTTGATTCTTCTTCTTTCTTCTTTGATTCAAAAGCCATCCAACCTGGGAGACCATGGACAGAGAGGAGAGGCTGGGGAGGGAGCACATGAGGAGGCTGCTCGTGCCTGTGCTAAATCTGAGCCCACACCATGATTTCTGAATGGAATTCCCAGTTGCAGTTAAATGGACTTGGCGCATAAGCAAAAATACTGAAATTAAACTAGTGTAGGGTAAGAAGGAACAGAGGACATCAGAGAGTCATATTAGTCATTCCACTGAAACAGAATATAAAGAGATTTACAACAAGGCATGGGCACAAACACTACACACAACTTAAGGCTAAAAAAATATTGATGGGGCACCTGGGTGGCTCAGTCGGTTAGGCATCTGACTCTAGATTCCAGCTCAGGTCATGATCTCAGGGTCATGACATCGAGCCCCAGGTCAGGCTCCAAGCTGGGCATGGAGCCTGCTTAAGATTCTCTCTCTCTAGCCCTCTGCCCTCCCCTCCCCCAATCGCATATTGCTGAATGCTAAAATTCCTGCCCTAAGGACTGAGCTTTAAAAGTATCTATACATATGTCAAGGAAAGGTTAGACCCACAATAACTATGGTATTCTAGGTGTTTCCCTGGATTTAACCCCCAAATCCCAAAATAGTATCCCTGTTTTACGTCCCTATCTCTAAAGAGTCCTCTATACTCAGCTGGGAGTTAAATAAGCTAACTACAATAGCAGTAAAAATACCGCAGGGAGAGTTACAAATGCACACATTCACTAACCAGAAGACCTTACGTTTTAGCATAGTCAAGGTAATTACTCTATTGATTGAGGGAAAAAAAACTTAAATGCTAAAATAAATCACTAGAGTTAAGTACACAAATCGCAAATGTTGTAATTATTCTATTTACCAGGTTTTTAAGTGATAAACAGTAAAAATCCAGAGCCCAGGTTAAGCACATAATCAACAAAACCCAAGCATATTATATTTTAATGAGTTCCCGTTATAATTCACTAAGTCATTGACTCTCTGTGAGAGCTGAGAGCAGAGACGCTAGAGAAGGGCCTGAGATAGAGCACTACCGATGGGGTCTGCATGCAGAGGGCAGAGCCAGAGGGAGAGACCACTCGTCACTTGAGGTCCTGGGAAGGCTTTGGGAGTCATGCTAGCTGAACCCACTGAGCTTTCTGAGCACTCACTGTCACCAGGATTTTATCCACGAATGCATTTAAATAATATGTGTATCATCACCACACCTCCCGGAGTTAGCTAAGGTAATTGCCACCCTCTTGCAGAGAGGAAGCGAAAGCACAAAGTGTCAGTATGAAGCCTTCAAGCATGCAGTTAAGAAGTTACAGAGCAGGGGCGCCTGGGTGGCTCAGTCGGTTAAGTATCTGCCTTCAGCTCAGGTCATGATCCCAGGGTTCTGGGATGGAGCCTGGAGTCAGGTTCCCTGCTCAGTGGGGAGTCTGCTTCTCCCTCTCTTTCTGGCCCTCTCCCTCTCCCTCTGCACCCCCCCCCCGATTGTGCTCTCTCTCATGCATGCACAGTCTCTCTCTCAGATAAATAAATAAAATCTTTAAAAAAAAAAAAAGTTACAGAGCAGGGAGTCAAATGCAGATAGGTTTCTCCAGAGCTCAATGTCTTCACTTCCTTGTCTGACCTCTACTACAAGGATGGGAGCTCTGCTCTTCTCTTCCCACCTTGGCACAAGAGGCTGGAATCTTTATATTTTAATCCCATACACTGGCAATAATCTCTGTGTCTTCCACATTTCAGAAACCCTCAACATGATGTTCCCTTACTAGAATTTTGGTTAACTAAGAGGAAAAGCCAATAATGGGTCAGAAAAAGGAGTTGCCAGAGAAGTGGAGGGATAGGAAGAGATCTCAAGGAGGATTTGGTCTCAGTGAATACTTTTGGGGCATTTACTCTTCCTCAGGTGCTGTGGTCCATGACACATGTACCTTTTCAGCAAACACAGCAGCCTCATGGAATCAATCTTATGGACCCTGTTAGTGCTGAAGCACTAGAAGTCATGAGCAATTCAGAGTCTTGTTCAAAGGGCCAGACTGAGGACACATGTCAGCCAGCTCATGCCAAATCCTCTGAATCCAAGATTGTAACGTTTTTCTATCTAACCAGAAAGTTTGGGTCAGAACAACAGAAATACAGCAGAAAGAGAAGGGAAAATGAACTCACAGTATAGCTAAAGACCTGATAATAAATATAAATACTATAAACACCATTCAGACTAGAGATTTGAGAATGAAAGAGCCACTTGGTTTTCCTCTTCTCACACCATAGATGCCACTGCCTCCTTTCTCCATGGGTGGATGTTGGTCATTCTGGAAAAGACCCAAGCTCCCTCTGAGGGTGGGGTTTTGGTGAGTGATCATTCTGAAGTACCCCCCTGGAGCTTTTTATTTTAGATTAATGGTACCATTGAACATTGCCAGGACACTGGACTCCTCTGCCCAGAGGGGCCCTTAGTTCTGAAGTCTACAGACAAGAAGCTAAGAGGAATCTTTGCAGGCTGTATACGGTGGTGTTAACAAACAACCATCTTTGAGAAAATCTTGTGGTTTTATGTTGTTTTTTGCAACCCTCATGAGTAAAAGTTTTGCACCACATGAAAAGTTTAACTTTTAATTAAAATATGCTCCTGTGGCAATGTCTGTCAGAAGACTCTGGAATGAAACTTATCTTATAGTGACCTGGAGCAGGGAACAATAGCTTGGGTGTGGTGTCACCAACCTTTCTGGTTGCCCAGAACTAACAGAGCTCCCAGGTTATGCTAAAACACAGAAAGTCCTGAGAAAAAGAGAGACTAACACAACAAAAGACAAGGGCCAAGGGATGAGTGTGCTTGCCTTGTGAATGCAGAAAGACATGTCTGGAGAGTGAATAATTCTACAAATAGTGACACGGTTCCACAAGGTGAGTAAATAATATGATCAAGGTTTTCCCCTCTTACATTTCCATTTGCAGAAAACTTATTTTCTTAAACAGGCACTTTTTTCCAGTTTTACTGAGGTATAATTGATTATTGTGTCAGTTTCAGGTGTACAACACAGTGATTCGATATGTATATACATTGCAAAATGATCACCGCAATAAGGTTAACAGCCATCACCTCACACGGTTACAGTTGTTTTTCCTTGTGATGAGAACGTTTAAGATCTCTCTTAACAACTTTCAAATGTACCATACAGTAGTGTTAACTATAGTCATCATGTTGTACCTTGTGTCTCCACAACTCATTTATCTTACGCAAGAAATTTGTACCTTTCGATCACCTTCTCCCAATTCCCCCAGCCCCCACCTCTGATAACCACAGATCTGATCTCTAGTTCAATGAGTTTGATGTTTTGTTTTGTTTTGCTTTTTAAGATTCCAGTAAGTGAGATATAGCCATGGTCTTTCTCTGTCTGAGCTGGCATCATCCCCTCAAGAGGTCCGTCCTTGTCGCCACAAATGGCAACACTTCCTTCTTTTTATGATTGGATAGTATTCATACATATATAAATATAGTTTATACATCTACATATACCATAATTTCTTTATGTGTTTATCCATTGATGGACTCAGGCTGTTCCCATTTCTTGACTATTATAAATAATGCTGCAGTGAACATGGGGAGGCAGATATCCTTCAATATAATGATTTTATTTCCTTCATATATATACCCAGAAGTGGAATTGCTGGATCATATGGTAGTTCTACTTCTAGTTTTTTGAGGAACCTCCATACTGTTTTTCACTGTGGCTGCTCCAATTTACATTCCCACCAACAGTGCAAGAAGGCTCCCTATTTTCCACATCCATGCCAGCATTTGTTAACTCTTGTCTTTTTGATGATAACAAATACACACTTTTTCATTCATCCCTTTCAATGCACTCACAAAATTTTTATTATCCCAAAGTGTAAGATAAACAACAACAACAACAAACACTAAAAACAAATTCATATGGTCAGTTAAAATGAATGCCGAGAAGGGTTGCAGGATCCATCTGGTCATTTTTTTAATAAGATTCTACTTATTTATTTATTTATTTTAGAAAGAGAGAGAGAAATAGTGCCTGCAAGCAGGAGGAGGGACAGAGGGAGAGACAGAGAATCTCAAGCAGACTCCATGCTGAGCATGGAGCCAACATTGGGCCTGTTCTTGCAACCCTGAGATCACGACCTGACCGAAACCAAGAGTTGGACACTTAACCACCTGAGCCACCCAGGCGCCCCTCAGATCCATCTGGTCTTAGCACCTTCTTTCACTGGACAAGAAACAGAGTCCCGGGAAGCAGGAAAGATTTGCCCCAAGCCAGTCTTCTGAGCCCCCTTTGGTTAGGTGCAGTAGTGAGATGTGATCTTAGCAGGGGAAGTCCCCTTCTTGGATAATTCGGCATTTTGCCAAACATTGAAGATGCAGTTGGACCACAACTCAAGTTACTTTCATGTGACGGGATTCTGTTTTGTTTGCCTGAGTTGGCAAAGTTGCTGTGTGAGGACCCGGGAGTCTCTGCAGCTTCGGAGGGGGGCCTGCTGTCAGAGGGAGCGTGGCAGCAGGAGCCACTGGTTGTCAGCCTGTGAGAATGCCTTCAGGGGGTCACCGCATCTGAAACACAGCCCTCGGAGAGCTGACATCTCCTGGAAGGGCTGCCAAAATATTCCCACACAAATATGGAAGTTTGAGCCTTTATTAAGTAGCTTACGGTTTCTGCACGAGCAAATGCAGCCCACTGCTGTGAAGATCCCCACCATGTCTTGAAAGAGATACAGGAAGATCAGCCAAGGAAGAAAATGTTTTGGGGAATCCTCATTCCAGTGGAGAAGTTACCTATCCTGCTACCACTCTCCCAACTGGGAAACCAAGCTGGAAAAATCCGGCAGTTGCCTTTCTCTGTGTGAGCGTCTCAGTGCATGTGTGTGTGAGAGAGAGAGAGAGAAAGAGAGGGAAANGAGACAGAAATCGATACCCAACATGCAATGATATTTTTTAAAAATATTAATTTCCTTGATTTAGGAAGGAAAATCTAAGTGGAATTAGCTTGTCAATGTGAAAGCATTACTGGTTACAATTTATTTCAGAATGTTGAAAGTATTGAGGGCAGGGAAGCACCCTCAGCCGATAATTTGCAATATTCTGTACCCAGCTAATGACCTTTTACATATGGACTTGAGCAGACTCCGTGGGTACAATATATTTCCAGTGTCCCAGTGGGTCGGGCCTAATTGATATCATTAGAGCCCCAGTCCTTTCGCACGTGGCCTTGGAGATGTCGGTGTTACCAAGAAAGCTGCTTTTGATTTATTTTGCTTTTCTTCTTCATTCTTTACCTCTTTTCTTTCTTCCTTTCTCAAGTTCTGCTCAAAGGCCAAACTTGTGAAGGTTAAAAACCCACAATCCAACTGCAGGGTTGGAACATTCTGGCTTGCAAATCTGTTTCTCAAGTCAGGACTTCTAACGAGACGCCCTTGGCATGTCTAACAGGGAGTGAGGGAGTCTTTTTTTTTTTTTTTTTTTTTTAAGGGGGCAGACTATGTGTAAAACACACTAAAACATTTCATTCACTTCTCAGATGTCTCTTGTTCCCTCTGGAAGAAAAGTATCTTCTTGCTCCAGCTGCAGCAAAAAACTTGAGGTCTCTAAATGATCTTATAAAACTTTTCTCTGTTCAGGTTCAAGTTCTGTGTCCCCTTAGCACAGAAACAAGTTTTCATCCTCAGGCTTAAGCTTACAATGGAAATTTTATACTAATTGACTGTTGTAAAAAGTCTTTAGGTTTGACTTCTTTTTATTTAAGTTAAAACAATCCAATAAACGTGTTCAAATTGATTGTGGGAAGTAAGCTTAGGTGTTTTAGATTATTTTCAAATCTCTCCCTCTGTCAAGAGAAGAGATTCTGAAAGCCATCAGCCAGAGATCACGAATTTCATTAGATTCTGGAAGTAAGCAGTGTTTAGGTATGCCATCTAATAGTACAGATTCAATTAGTGTATTCATTTCTACCAATTGAATTGCATTAAAAATATTAAACATATCATTCTTCCATGTTCCATTAAAATGAAAATGTGAAAAGAATACCATTCATGGAATTTTACCCTTGAATTTTTTTTTTTTTTTTTTTTTTTTTTTTTTTTTTTTTACTTTTTCATGTCCTCTTGTATTGATAGGGTACAGGATGGATTACAGAACATTTTCACAAGCCTTTATTTAATTGATGTTCACAACCATGGATGGTATGCAGGGAAATTCCTGTATTTCAGAGGCGGAGACTGATAATTCAAGAGGCAAAATAGTTTGCCTGTGTCCACGTAGTTGAGAGAGAACATAGACAAGTGCCCATTCCCTATAATTTCTAGTTCATGGCTATGTTCATGACCAATAGCAGCCTGTCTGGGGCAAGTGTCCCGAACTCATAACACGACTTGCAAAGCTTTGCAAAATTTGCATTACCAGGTCAGCGCCCTCTGCCTGGGCTGTGTGTCGCTTCCTGTTCTGCTAAACCAAACTTACTGGGTCAAGTTCTATTTCCTCGTTCATTTGTTTCTTTCTGTTTTCCTCAGCCTTCTGGGACATTCTTCTGTCTGCCTGGAATATTCTTTGTATGCGGCCATTTGTGTTATGGGGAGAAAGAAAGTTACATTCCCCAGTTAGTAAACAGTGTTCTTTACTGTAGGACTTCTCAGGGTTAATATGTTAAGTGTTGCTAATCTCCGATTATGAAGTGCTGGCCTAACTTAAATAATCACGGGGGGTGAGTAGTTTGCCCAAGGTCATGCAGCCTAATAACGAGTCCACTCTCTGGGTTTCTGGGGTCTTAGCCCCGAACCCATGCCATCATGTCACTCCGACTGTCTGCTTTCTGGAGCACACATTCATCTGTGCACTTTAGTCAAAATACTGTAGAACTGTTTGGGGATAAGGAAGTCAGAGAAAGAAACTGACCATGCAAAGGAATCACGATGGCATGAAGAAACGTAATCTCTCCTCAGTGTCCCTAGCCAGTGGGCAATGGCCCGGGAGAGCTTCTAAAGCAGAAAGGGCTTAAGAACGGATCTTAAGCCAGATTGGTAGCAATGACCAGCTCTAATTTTACAAATGGATTGGCCCCTATAAAATATTGCAATCCATATGATTAAAGTTGAAATAGACAAGCACACACACACATAGTGCTTGAGCCACTTTTAAGGAACATTTTTCTTTTATGACACACATTTTAAAGAGCATTAGTACCTCCCAAGTCTTACAAACTGGCAGAGTCTGACCCTTGGTGAATTTCTGGGGGACAAAATAAGTGGAAGAATAATCTGACACAGTGAGAGATCACAGAGAAGAGAAATGTTATCTTCAAACTTGGCATTCCCTAGTACAGGGCAGACCCTAGTCCACACTATGCTGTAACGTAAATTACAAAAAAAAAAATGCATGCCCCGGGCAGAAGCAACCCCATGGCTAAGGCACCCCTTCTTCCAGGAAAGCCCAGCGCTCTTCAGGACTGACAGCTTGGTGAGCAGTACTCACGCTGAATTCCAGCCTCCTCCCCCCCCCCCCTTTTAGCTGGGTGTCTTGGTGCAGTGAACTCCCTGCACAACTGGACGGGAGCCCTGGCCGCAGAGAACCCACTCCTCCCCTGGTCTCTCCTGCTTCCCTCAAAATATGATGTGTCATGCTTGGTCAGGGAACACAGCACCATTAGGGACCATTATTAGCACCTAATACTTTTTTTATGGGCAAGGAGTGTTTTTCTATAGACTTCCCCCTTGGGTACAGATCATATAACTATAAATTTCCCGGAGAACTTTCCGTTTCTTTGTTATGATGCTACAAACCCTCCCCATCGATTCTGTTCTCTGGAATTCTCTTCCTTATTCATCAGGCTTCCCTCCGTCCTACCTCTCTTTTGGCATTTGCACTCCGACCTTCACAGCCCCGCACATATGTAGGGTACAAAGAGTGCCTCAGCCATGATCAACAATAAATAAATCCCAGAGGCAGCATTGAATTACAACAGTTTTATTTCCACCATCATTCTCCCTTGCCTTTGCCAGCTTCTCTCAAACTGAAAAGAACCTTGATGTTGTTGGGAAACCAGATGAATGTGTTCCGTCAGCAGAGATCTAATGCTTGTGCTGTTTCTTTGGGAAATCTGAGGGCCAGAGTGTAAAGTAGCCTCTCCTTTAGGTCAGCGAGGGGGCACATTAGTTATTTGCTTTAAAAGGTATGGTTGAGAATTAATCAAAATGAAACACAGGTTTCCCCTCTCTTGGGGAGAGCAGAGAGCCCGAAGTGAGGTCGACCGGAGACTGAATCTTGGTTGGTTATGAACCCCGCGAACATGGGCGGGAGCGTTCACCGGCTTCTCAGGATCCTTACCTGCAAAAATGGGATTGGCAGCGCCCCCTGCCGGCCGTGCTTGGGGAAGCCATGGAGGGTGGCAGAGTCCTTTCCCTGCGCTGTCCGTGCTGTCTCCAGGTCTTCTCTGATAGTTCTTCCTCTTTGTCCCTCTTTCTCCACGACCCCAGTCTTCTTTGCTTCTCTTCTTTGCTCTTCTTTCTCCTCCTCTTCTCCCACCTTCCCGAAAGTGAATGGTATCTTTTTTCCCCCTACCTTGTTCTTTAGAGGATTTTCTTCTGCAGGATGATGTCACAGACCTTCCCTCCTGTGAATAGAACCATTTTGATCAAGACAAAGCCACCATGGGAGCCTAGGAAAGGTCACCTGCAGCCGCCGTGTGTAGAACCAGCCCCGCAAAGAGACCGCCCTTCGTGAAGAACTTTTGAATTGAAAAGAATGTTTCTATTCACCACGACATCTTTCCAACTTAACAAGGGGAAGTTAAAAGACTCGCTCCTGAACTCAAGGAGCATCAAACTTTACATATTTTGCTTCACCATAACTGTAGAACGGTGAACTATTCCTGGAAAAAGGCTTTCATGGCCATTTCAAGAGAAACACCCCGCAACTGATTAAGGACCTGACCCAGCTGTAAAGCAAGGGACAGACTTTTTGGGGTGATTTTTTTTCCCCTTGAGGTTATTGTCCCTGGGTCAGTAGGAAGGCATTTATGTCTAATAGCTTTATACTGATTAAAAGAAAATAGGATTGTAGCCCTCTACTCCAGTCTCTTTCCAAATCCATTTGGGGCCAACTCAAACCTGGCAGGTGAATGAATTCAGTATTTCTTCACAGAATTAAAAAGAAAAAAAAAAACTCTTTACAATTAAAAATTTCTTTGTATTTATCCAAAGAGATAGATAGATAGATAGATAGATAGATAATAGATAGATAAATAGATAGATGATAGATGATAGATAGATGATAGATAATCTTGACTGCATTATCTAAATATTCTTCTATAGGTCTCTGAGACAAATAAGACTATGTCAAGGTTGAGTTGGGAAGAAATAGTTATCATTTCCACTTTTATCTCTCCCATTTTCTCTTCTCTTTCTGCCCTACGCATCTCCTCAGCCTCACCAGATACCCTGAATTATGGTAACCACTTCTGACAAAGCCCCAGCAAAGCACAGCAGTCTTTCCAAGGACCAATCCCTTCCTATGAATTCATATGTCAATTCAGTTAAATTGTTAAATTCCAAGCACTTTAACTCAAAAGCCGTTTATTCAAATGTATTTATATAGCAAACACCAAAACCACCCACTGTCAGATGCTCTCACATATGCACACTTAGACACCTCAATAGCTCATGCCGACCTGACAGTAGGCACGGCTGCTATATTTTACATTTTCTGAAATGCGATAATTAACGCCTGTTAAAGGAGGGAAAAAAGAATCACTACCTTACGACAAATTACTGGCATCAGTATGTCCAATAATTCAAGACTCAGCGCTGAAAGGAAAATCCCAGCTCTATGTTAGTATGATGTGGCTGTCATGATCCCGCTTACCAGCGCTGTGATAGCAACAAATGGTTTTTAGTTTTTCTGTAACAGGGAGACTGTTGTCACTGGAATTCCTGCAGGGAGGTGAGCTAGAAAGTTGTCTGTCTCAGATTCTAATCATCCACTTGCTAGGTTTGGAGGCTTACATTTCCTTTTCTAGTTTAATTCAGTTGCCTGTTCTTTTTTTTTTTAAAAAAATAGTTTATTTATTGGAAAACGAGGCACAGAGAAAGAGCACAAGCGGGGTGGGGAGGGGCAAAGGGTGAGGAAGAAGCAGACGTGGTGCTGAGCAGGGAGCCCGATGTGGGGCTCGATCCCAGGACCCCAGGATCATGACCTGAGCCAAAGGCAGACACTTAATCGACTGAGCCACCCAGGCACCCCCGTCTGTTCTTGTTTTGATGGCAGGCTAAAATGCGGTCATCTATCAGGATTAAGCCACCTTCTTTCTCCTTCCTCATAGATGTTCATTTCAGCCCATCCCTGTCAATTCTGCAAACTTTAATCCACTAATATTACACTATGATGTAGATATCCTTCTCTTATTTTTCATATGAAGGAAGAACCATTCAAAGTGGCTGGCATTTCCAAATACAGAGAATGATTTCACAGAGAGGTCAGGCTCGATTTCCCAGCCTCTACCCAAATTCACCCTTTAGGTCCACAGCATGGTTTTATAAAAAATTTTTTTAAAATGTATTAAAATATTATACTCTTGGTAGTGAGCCCAGTCCTGGAGTCCTAGGCGCACAATGTAAATTGACAGCAGTGGGATTTCTTTATACACAAGAGTCCATTAAAATTATGAAACTGGGCCCAGGGTAGGTTCAGGGGCACTAATATTCAGACACACTTTGACATTTGCAACAGGAATGGGCCAGGCACTCCCTTCAGGATACCTCTTCGTTCATCATTTAAACCTTCCTCTTTCCTCCTGATTTCAAAATAAGAAGCTCAATGCCTCCACTTCATCTTGCAGGGCTGATTAGCTGGCTAATGGACCATTTTTCCATGGTTTAGTTTTCTCATATTTCATTAAATGCATAAGACTTTTGTGTCTCCAGTCCCTCTCCAGAGAACCCTAGGTTCTCAGCTGTTTCTTCAAAAACACAAAAGTATGTAGGTCTCTTTTCTGTTTTTCAGAGATGACATAACCCTGGGAGTCCCCGAGTCACTGACACTGGTCAGTCTTTGATCTGGGTACTGCGCTTTGCCTCCAATTCCCCCCAGATCCTCAGCTGGTGCCGAGGTCAGTGCCGAGGGCCAGTGGGACACGGTGTCTCTGAAGCTACAGGTCCCCCTGGCCTCCAGCGACTGTTTCCTCTGCGGTGCCGAAAGAAGGGTGTTCTTCTACCACCTGAAGGGAAACCTTCCCTGGATGCCTTCTTCACCATCTTATCAGTACAAATCATTCCATATCTCGTGGGATGTGTCTTTGAAGGGATGGGGGAGAAAAGTAGGGGTTTTTTTCCTCTTCTTTTGCAATCTTTGATGCTATTTGAATTCGTTATTACTATTTCATGTACAGGGAACTGGAAAGTTTTGAGACGTTGTCAGAAAATCGGTAGAAATGAAAATGTCAAGACCAACCAAAACGTGTTTACGAATTACTCAGCAGCAGCTATTCTGTGAGCAAGGATGGTTTGGACCAGGCATATGGATAAGCATCCGACAAATATGTGTAGGGGTGCCTGGGTGGTGAAGTCCATTAAGCCACTGACTTTTGGCTCAGGTCATGATCTCAGGGTCATGAGATTGAGCCCTGTGTGGGGCTCTGTGCTGAGTTGAGTCTGCTTGGGATTTTTTCCTTCTTTCTCTCCCTCTCCCCCTCCCCCTGCTCAAGCATTCACGCTCTCTTTCTCTCTCTCTCTCTAAAACAAACAAATAAAAAAAATCTGAAAAAGAAAAATGTGTAGCACCTGGGTGGCTCAGCTGGTTAAGCATCTGCCTTTGGCTCAGGTCATGATCTCAGGGTCCTGGGATGGAGCCCTGAGCTGGCTCCCTGCTCAGCAGAGTCTGCTTCTCTCTGCCCCCTACCCCTCCCCCCTCAGTCGTGTTCTCTCTCTCCCACCGTCAAATAAATAAATAAATAAATAAAATCCTTTTAAAAAAATGTGTAAAACATAGCTCTGACCTCCAGGACTTTAGAATTAGTTTGTAGCAAAGAATATCGCTATGACAGATTATTTTTCTGGATCCAAAGCAATGAGTAACGTATCGCCCAAATCTGGAAAGTTTAGAAAAATTAAGAAAACTTAATCTCATCAAAGATAAAATGGGATGTAGGGCCATTTCTTAGAAAATGCTACACTGCTTTCTCAAGGCAAATAACGATGTGGCTAAAATTAGCGGGGATAGAGAGTAAATAAAACGTTGGTCTTCTTAAAGGCATCAAAGTTGTGAAAAGATCACTAAGTTAAGTACTTGAGTTAGGGATTTTAATACTTTCCTGCCATTGGGGAGATGCTTGTGTTCCAGTGGGTGACAGAAGAGAAGTTCCTCTCTCCTTCTCTCATATTAAATAATGTATATATAAGTGATATATAATTATAAATTTATAATATGACATATTACATTACATAATTATATAATATGTATAAAATAATTATAAAAGTAAAATATATAACTGTATATATAAATGTTTAAAATAATTCCTGTCACAGTAGAAATTTTGGAAACAAACAAAAAAAAAAAACCTGTAAAGAAAACTAGTAAATCACCTGATCTTTTTTTTTTAAGATTTAAATAATTTATTTATTTGAGAGAGAGAGCAAACAGGGGGAAAAAGAGGAACAAGAAGACTCTGCACTGAGCCCACAGCCCCATGCAGGGCTTGATCTCACAACCCCGAGACCATGACCTGAGCTGAACTCAAGAATCGGATGCTGAACCGACTGAGCCACCCAGTGGCCCCCATAATCACGTGATCTTTTCATGACATATTGATAAACAAACAAACAGACAAACCAAATGGCCCTGGAAACTAGTAGTTAATAACTAGGCGGTGAAGTCTTCTGCTGAAGATAAACATTGTACGGAGGTAAATAATAATTAGACCAGATCACTCTGAGACCATGATAAAATCTGACAAAAGCAAGGCCACTCAGTAATCATGCCTGAGCATCAGGCAAAGACAAGGACACCACACAACCATGAAAATAACCAAATATCTTCTTCAGGTGGCTAAAAATCAGTAACTAGGACATCAATGGCAGCTTTCATCCTCCTTCATTTCTTTCATGTTCTAATAAAAACCATCAATACACTCAACCCCTAGATGCTCCTATTTCGGGAGAGCATCCAAGATCAAGACCAATCTTTTACTTCCTTAAACCTTCCCCAAAGGCACCCAGCAGAAGCCCAAACCCTATCTACAAGCTTATCCCCACACCCTCTTACTGAAAAGTACCTTGAGTATGCTTTCCCGTGTTGCAACAAGTTACTACAACTTTGATTTATTCTTGGTGTCCTTTGACCGGGGCATTAAAAAAATAATACTCAGTGTCTAAAACCTTTTTTTTTAACAACAAAAAGATTATACCTAAGGCTTATTTTTCAAACAATTCTCATTAGTCTTTGTCAAGATGTTTTTAAACGTGTGCTTAAGGATTCTATTATACAGATGTTTTTCCCTTTGAAAATAGCTAAAATGTAAGAATTATACAAAAATTCTGTGCTTGACAATCTACAAAGTATATCACAAAATGTTCTCCTTTTTTTCTCTCAGCTTTATTGAATATTATTGATACATAATATATATAAGTTTTTAGGTGTACAATGTGATGATTTGATACTGTGTATATATTGTGAAATAATTACAATAAGGTTAGTTAACACACCCATCCTCTCACAAATTAGCATTTGTGTGTGTGTGTTGATAGCATTTAAGACCTACTTTCTCAACAGTTTTTGAGTATGTGATACAATTATAGTCACCAAGCTGTCCATTGGATTCCTAGAACTTACTCGAGAGCAGGAAATTTGTATCCTTTGATCAACATCTCCCCATTTCCCGCAGCACCTGGCAATCACCATTCTACTCTATTTCTTGGACTTTTTTAGATTCTACACAGAAGTGAGAACTTACAGTATTGCAAAATTTCCTTATTATAATTTGTATCCATGCAACAACGCTGTAGGGTGAGTTATAGAGTACTATGCTCATTTTAAAGTTCAGAGAATTGAAATGTAGTAAGAAAAAAAAAATTACACCAGAGCAGTAATTGACAAGGCTGGAACTTCATTCAGTGTAATTTAGTGTTGTTCATGGTACACACTCTGGTGCCTCTTCTAGCTTCGAAAGTCTTCAGGGTCTAGCTTGCCTTTTCATACAGGGTATGTATTAAAATCTGGTTTTTATATTATCATACTTTCACTGATAGATATATCTGTGCTTCATAAATCTGATACCATGTTTAAATTCCTTTGCAATGGTTTATGACCTCAAGTGTGGCAAGATAATTTATTGCATTCTGTGAACAGTGCAGAAGTTAAGGGAACAGACTTGGTTTCCAGAAGCCTGGGTTAAAATCCTGGCTTTACCACTTCATTGGTTGATTGGCTTTGGGCATTTTATTTAACATACTTGTGTCTCAGTTTCTCATATAGAAAAAGATAGAGATAGTAGTATTTCTCACAAGATTATTGCTATATTAATTTTTCTAAAACATCCATACCATTTTTATAAGCTGAAAGTTTCCATTTTACAACAAATCCCATTTTTAAAGGCATTACCAATTGTGTCATCTTTAACACACCATCCAATCTAATGGTTCAAACACTGCAACTGGAATTATATGTTTTGTCCATGTTGCCAATTCCTCCTGTGACCCTTAGGGAATGACTTGGTTACTCCTCAGGTTCACTTCTCCATCCACAGACAGAATACAAAGGCCTATGTGCCACAGGTAAGAGTCACATTATTTCTGGGAGCCCAGATCCTACACAGGTTCTGAATGGAATTGTCAAAATATGGGACTCTAAGGTGAGTCCTAAGGTTCTTCCACCGGTGTAGTACAGGGATACAACTTGTGAATTTCGATAGAGAGAGATACATTTTATTTTTTAATTTTTTCCAGTTTATTTATTTTTTTAATTTTAATTCCATGGTGGTCAATAGTGTTATATATTTTGCTTAGCATAATACTCTCTAGCTCCATCCGTGTTGTTGCAAATGGCAAGATTTTATTCTTTTTTATGGCTGAATGATATCCATTGTGTGTGTGTGTGTGTGTGTGTGTGTGTGTGTTTGTATAATCATTTTTGCTTTATCCATTCATCTATCAATGGACACTTGAGCTGCTTCCACAGTTTGACTATTGTAAATTATGCTGCAGTAAACATAGGGGGCATATATCCCTTCAAATGACTGTTTTAGTATTATTTGGGTAAATGCCCAGTAGTGCAATTACTGGGGGTAGTTCTATGTCTAATTTTTTGAGCAGCCTCCATACTGACTTCCACAATGGCTGCACCAATTTGCATTCCCACCAGCAATGCAAGAGGGGTCCTTTTTCTCCACAACCTCACCAACACTTGTTTCTTGAGTTTTTGTTTTTAGCCATTCTGACAAGTGTAAGGTGATATCTCATGGTGGTTTTGATCTGCATTTCCCCGATGATGACTGATGCTGAGGACAGCAAATAATTTTATAGGTTCAAGTAGTGTTCTAAGGCTTGCTGGAAAAATGCATTGGTACAAACATCAGGCTTACTCTTGATTTCAGCATTTACTGTTTAATCAATGAATTTTAAACATGCAAGAAACATTGTTAAGTGTCACACAATATATGACCTACTTTCAATGCCGCATTAAAAGAGATTTATGAGAAATATGAGCCTTAAGGAATAATAAGAGAACAACACCTATGTATTTACCTAAAAGCTAATCCTCTCGCAGAATAAGTCCCTTAAATATAGTTCAGAGAACTAAAGAAAATTTGGTGTTATTTGTACCATGTATAATTGACCCCAATTTGGCAAAGCAAGACAGTCACGATTTTTATATTGTTCCTCCCTCTAAAACATACTCTGTGAGATTTTGAAATAATCTATTAGAGGGAAAGTCAAGGAAAACATATGAAAATAGGTTCATTTAAATGGGTGGTGACAGGGGTGCCTGGGTGGTACAGTCAGTGAAGCATCCGACTCTCGGTTTCAGCTCAGGTCCTGATCTCAGGGTCATGAGATCGAGCCCTGTGTCTGGCTTTGCACTCAGTGTGGCGTCCGCTTGAGACTTTCTCTCTCCATCTCCCTCTGCCCCTCCCCCTACACTCTCTATCTCTACAATAAATAAATAAATAAATAAATGGTGACAAATTATATAATCCTGATGGTATAATTAATTCATTTGGTTATCAATAGGATTTTGTCTCTGGCCCCCAAAGCCTGCAGTGCCCCAGCTCCCATTCTCCATATCCAGGGCTGAGGGTCTTGGGGGTACACTGGGCAAGTGGAGGCCCAATCCTGAGGGGGCTGAAGGTGCACATAACGTGGTATTTTTCTTGTTACCACGCTCCCACTCCAAATACACACATATTTATATGTATATACTTTTCCTCATTTTACTGTAAGGAATGATTCCAACCAGTAAATTATTTCAGTGACTCCTTGTCTATTTGAAGACCATTTTTCTGTACCAGATTTATATATTCTGAAAGAAGTCACTTTATTAAGAGTAAATATTTTTAAAGGTATAAAGTGCAAGAATTGTTAAAAATGAAAGATTTTGGAGCACCTGGGTGGCCTGGTCGGTTAAGTGTTTGCCTTCAGCTCAGGTCATGATTTGGGGATCAAGTTCTGCATCAGGCTCCTTGTTCAGGGGGGGCCTGCTTCTCCTCTATTCCTCCCCCCTGTTTGTGCTCTCTCCCTCTCTCTCTCAAATAAATAAATAAAAATCTTCAAAAATATATGTATTCTGCTTCACTGGAAAACGTGTGACCTGTGGGCCATGAAGTGATGGAGGCAGTTGTCAATGCAAGCCAAGGAATGTCCAGTATTGCTGGTACCACCAGAAACCAGGAGAGGCATGGAACACCTTCCCCTTCAGACCCTCCAGAAGCAACCACTCCTGCACACACCTCGACCTTTAACTTCTTGCCTCCAGAACTCTGAAAGAATAAATTTCTCTTAAGTCACCAAGTTTGTGGTCCTTTGTAGGCCTAGAAAACAAATACACCAAATAATTCCAATCAAGATATCATAATTTTTTCTATTTGTTATAAAAAAACCATGAAAAGTAAAAATGTCGATGGCTTCTCAGTTTCTTATTTATCTGTAATGAATAAAACCCAGTGGACTACATGTTATCATGTAGAAAGATGTGTTTGATTCTGTATAATAATTTCTTTTATTAAATACATTTAAAGAGTAGTTTGTTTATTTGATAAGCCACATGTCCATTTTCTAAGTCTAGATGTCTCTTAGCAATTGGAAAATTATCAAGAAATCAATTAAAGAATAGGTCTATAAATTTTAAAATGATAATTCATAAAGCAATGAGACTTCAAATAAAATATCCAATACTATGAATTTAATAGTCAACTTTAAAAAAAAGATTTTATTTATTTATTTGAGAAAGAGGCAAAGAGCGAAAGTGAGAGTATGAGTGGGTGGGGAGGGGAGGCATAGGGAGAGGGAGAAGCAGATTCCATGCTGATCAGGGACCCTGACACGGGGCTTAATCCCATGACCTGAGTCGCAGGCAGACACTTAACTGACTGAGCCACCCAGGTGCCCCTCTAAAAGTCCATCTTAAAGACAGTTATACAATTCTTGAGATTTCTACACTGTGTAGCTGTTAATATTGGGGGGCTGGGGGTACACTAGAACCCTTCCATCTGAACTGAAATCTGTGTTCCCCACTTTTAGCCAGGATAACTTGGACACTGGGTATATCCTTTGTTCCTTAGGATGGAACGATTGTAAAATAACCAACTCATCTGCTGTGTAAGCCAGTGTTTGGGATCCAGGGGGTGGTTTTCTGTTTCTGGAAACATTAGTGTATCCCTATTCCTGTCTAGTATACACAATGTGTAGTACGAGAGGGGTGATTTTTCTGTTCTACCAGGGAAATGTACATGAGAAGCCCAGGTAACTCCATCTGGATATTGGTCCCATGCTTCACAATTTGTAGTCTGAGTGGCTGAGAAAAAGTAAAGATGATTTATGTATTGGGTGAGCCTCTGCCAGTTGTAAGGCTTTGGAGCCAAGTTAAACCAGCATTAATAAAAGTCATAGTTGTTGATATGGCCACTGAATATTCAGTATAGAAATCAGAGGGTCTCAGAGAATCCCAAAGATGCATGTGCAGGGCCTCAGAAGAAATTGCCACAGGGGGTTAGCAAACACAGGCATGTTCTTCCTCTTGCTTTTCTCTTAGTTGTTTGCAGTACTCTTTTTATTTAAATCTTAAATAGATTTATGTACTTATTTATCTTAGAGAGAGTGTACACATCAGTGGGGGGAAGGGCAGAGGGAAAGGGAGACAGAGAATCTCCAAACAGACCCCTCACCAAGTGCGGAGCCTGATACAGGGCTTGATCCCAGGACCCAAAGATCATAACCTGAGCCAAAATAAAGAGTGGGGTGCTCAACTGACTGAGCCACCCAGGTGCCCCTGCATCTACTCTTTTCATTTGTCTGGGCAAACTGGCCACCTCTGCTTTTTGCTTTCTCAGCCCTCGTGGTAGAAGATGACTAACCCACAAGTTTACAGTGCACAGGTTTCTCATCACCAGCCACACACTGAACTAACTAGTTTTCTCTTCGTTCCATTCCCAAAATCTGGACAGCTCATCTGATAAGTCTACTCAGGAAATCCCTGAACTCACCAGCCTTGGCCCTGGGACATGGAGAACAAGTCTGTATCATGAAAATATGGCTGTGAGTTTACCCAGATGGAGGAGAGGCAGAGAGTATGGTAGCTACAGATCTGGAAAGACACCTTGAGAAGTATCTACTAAAATCATTGTCTTAAATTCCTTGGTTCTTTGGATGATACTGGGGCAATGATTTTCAAAGTACAGTTTCTTTTTTGCCAAAGCCCCACTGTTTATATAAATCCACGTGCTGTGCAGTGTTGGTGGTAACCACAGGTTTGGTGGCAGGCAGGCGTGGATGCCAGTCTGGCTCTGTCATTTTGGGCTCTGTCATTATGTTTTTGACCAAGTTCTTTATTCCCTTCTAATATCTGTTTCCCCGTCTGTAAAATGAAGAAAATCATACCAACCATGCAGTGTTGGAACATGTGTAAAATAAGAATATACAAATAAAATAATCAAAATAAAATACTCAGTGTACTCTCTGACACCAAGTAGATGCTCAATATACAGTGGTTAATAAAAGAATTGTTTATTTGGCATATTCCCTTATGACAGTAAGTTACTGCACCGAACACATATTAGCATTGGCCTCACGTTGTAACTTCCATGGTCAACCTGTTGGGTTCATGTATTGGAATAAGATAGGATTCTAACATATCCTGATGCGATCAAGGATTCTAACGATACTGATGGGATCAAGCTAATTCCGTTTCCCAACTACCTCTCTTGTACAGCCTCACCACAAAACAAAACAAAACAAAACAAAACAAGGAAGAACTACAATGAAATGGGAACAGTCACCTTGGCAGGTACACAGAAGGTGGTGTCCATGTTTTCTGGTTATGTATTGTAAGAAAAGTTAGAAGTAGGTTGTCAAAATTCAGCTAAGAAACTAGAATCCCCAATTCACTATATTGACTTGCTGACATTATCACAAAGAGGACGTGTGATGACCCTTTACCAGATGAGCTCACCCAAGAGCGTGACGGAGATAACATCAAGTAAGCTTTTTTTAAAGGGAAAATGTCTTTTACACCCGATAAGCTTTGAGCTGTCTCTCTCTCTCTCACACACACACACACACACACAAAGGGTGAAAGATAGGAAAGTACAGGTATAATCAGTGGTTTCTGTTTGCTTTGTGCTACGGGACGCAATGTCAGGACAAATCATCAGGTCTCAGAGTGAATTTTCTAGTTTACCGTGGATGATGTATTCAGCTGGCCGTGGTGACGAATTGTTGGTATTAGTGGTCCTGAGTGTGATTAATAAGGCTGCTCTCTCTCTGACAGTGGGAATGGCACCACTAAAATTGAACGGAGGTGATCCTACTAAAAATCTGTTAGGGATGCTCCTTGGGGGGGGTGGGGAATGGTACAGAGGAAGTACCAGGAGTAGAAGTCAGTTCACCAGCTGTAGCCAGAGATCAAAGCATGATGGCAGCATCCCATTAACCAGAAGGGCCTTTTGCTTCTCAGTTGGTCTTCTTCACAATGTTCAAGCCCGGATTCTTCCCCTCCTTCCACAGAAGTATACACGTATACATACTTCTGTGAACTGTTACCTATGTAGATAAGTGAAAAAAATCAAAATGATAATACTTTTGCTATTGAGTACATTTTTTAAATTAAATACATTTTTGTTTTAAAATGTCTTAACTGTTAGGTTTGAAAAGAAAGAGAGAGAGAGAGAGCGCGTGCTCATGCAACAGAGGGGGTCGATCTTTGGTCTATTAACAGATGTGTTTAACATTGAGACTCAAGCCAGGGTTTTATATGACGCAAAATGAAAATATATTCTCTTACGACAGTATATCTCTCATCACCATTGCAACACAATAAACCTGTATGAAGGAAAAAAGCAAATATTTGAAAAGTTGGGTGAAGCTGTGTCATATTTTAAGAGTTAGTATAAGAGAGCTATGTTTCTAGTTAAACTGTATCAGGAGACTTATAGAGAGTAAAATATACCTTTGTCCATCTCAGAGCTTCAGAAATTGGGATGCGTGCTTCTGAAATCCAATACTGTTCTTATTGATAGTCTCTCTAGAAGGACTGACAGCACAAAGCTTGCTACTTTGCTCGTGGGCAGACTAGCAAGGGCTTACAAGGTGCTGTTACTGATCAATTGCCCTGTATGATCAATGTGGACTTTTCAATACTGTATTGAGAAATGCCAATACTACCTCAACATAATTGCCGCTTAAGGCTGGTGGAGTCTTGTAGAACAAAACCTTTAGTGACAACAGTATCAACATAATAAGGATCTACAAGATGCTAGTTGAGCTTCTATTTGTTCTAGATGAAATTCTCAGCCTACATTAAATACAGCCCCAACGATCTGGAGCTTTGATTGTTAGCAGACACTGTGGGATCATTCTTTTTATAAATGATGATTATTTTACTGTGTTCACTTCATCTCTCTTTCTTCTAGCTGCAGTTAGGATAATTTAGCAATGGAAATAATCTATACCTTTGTGACATTTTATAGTTTGAAAAGGTATTCTCCATGTGTGTTTTCATTTGAGCATCGCGACTTTTTGAAATATGCCGGGCTTCTCCATATATGTCCCCCCCCCGTTTTTTTTCTTTTCCTAACAGGGTCTTCAAGTCTGGGAGAAGGAAGAGAGAAACTTGAAGAATTCTCATGCCCAGCAAATGCAGAGATGGTCTGAGATTTGGAAGTTGTTCACGGATAGGTTAACTGAAGGGGCAGGTAAAGTGTTAAGTCAACATGTTTTCACCTAACGACTGATTATTCCAGCATCTTACAGATGCAACTCCTATTTTGCTTAAATGATGGAGTTATGATGCTCACTCATTAGACCTGGGGTAATAGCTATTTTCTCATAGACTTGGAGTACATTTAATAATATTCTTAGACACATTTTTATTTGTTTGTGCATTTCTTTATAAATGTAATTTAAAAACCCCATCCTTGTCAGCTACAACTCTCCCTAACTAAGACAGATCGAGCCCACAAGAGAGCACCGTGCAGGTGGCTTTTATTAAATACTAGTTTCTAAAGGTAGAAGCAGATTCTGCCAAAAAGCTGTCCCTGTAGCAAACTCAGGGATGCACTCAGTTCTTACAAACACATGTATGTGCTTTATTAAGTTCAAAATTGTTGACCTGTATTTAATGTTTCAAGTGATAGAAATGTAAAGATTTACTTTAAAATGTTTCAGTAAATACAAGGGTTCATGAATGCACATGATTCTTAAAAAAACCAGTAACTACCTACCACGCATCAATCAGGGTCTCTATTTACAAATTAAATGTCTCGGCTTCCATGTGATCACTGAATACGGATGTGTTCTCTTGCTTCGCTTACCAACCAAAGCACCCTGCCTCTGCGGACTCTTGGGGAAGCATCCCTCAGGGATTTCACATACATAGAAGCAGGATGTAGAAAGTGGATTTCAGGGCATGCCAGGCAATCCCACTCTGACACTGTTCCATGGATACAGCATGGATGGGTCAAGCATGGCAAGGCGGGGCGCTGTGTAAGAATGAGGATGGAGGGGACTTGGTCCAGGTGTCCCAGGAGGTCAGCGTGTTTGGTTCTGTCTAGGTAGGTCTGTCTGTGGTGTTCAGGTTCACCACAGTATTGACCATCCCTTTCTCTAGCATTTCTCTTGGATAAATTACTAATCCTCAAACAAGGAGGAGGATTTTAAGGTTGTGTTGGCCCACATGGAGGTAAGGCACATAGTGGGCAACAGGCTTTCACAGAAACTGGGTTTTGTACTGCCTCAGAGATTCGCCACCACCAAGCAATTGACACTTTCGAAGAGCTGCCCCCAGTATGGGGAATATGGCCACTGCCCAAGGCCCTGCCCGAGGTCCATGCTACTGCTTTAAACTCAGCTTCTCTAAAAGCAAGAAATGAGAGCAGAGTCTAGTCTTGGAGGGCTCCTTCTCCCTTCCTCCAATGGCTGCCAAAGGCTGCTGTCACAGCCTTCTCTGCCTGTGATCCTGTGGGCCGTGAGAGCCCCATGACACAGCTTAGGGCTAGTTACCCATCAGCTTTCGCAAGAATGTTTTCTCTGAGGCTCTAGCACTGACTAAATACCAGGGAAGCTCCCTAGACACTTTGGACCTCCTTCCTCATCTATAAATAAAACAGAGATAATAATAATACAGAGGTTATTTTGTCAGAGAAAAGGAGTAGAGTGCTTTAAAATGAGTAAACTCCCCAGAAACTAAATCTATTAACTTCTTCAGTCATTATTAGCATGAATCTATAAAATGTGTACATAGATTGCTTCTAAGGTTAGTCTAGTATTTTTTCCCCTACTGGATGTTTGATTTTTAGTGAAAGGAGCTAACACTTAATAAACATGCATAAATAAATGTTGGAGGGGGGAAGAAAACCATTCTAGCTGTGACCAAAGAATACAAAACAAAATATCTCCCACAGATGCATTGGCATTGATTATAATTCTGTCACCCCCCCATTCAGAAAGAATTTAGTATCATGCAGTAGGTGATAGAACCAATTATTATTTTCATTGACTCTCATTTTTACCAAATTCCATTTATTTTTCTTATTGAATGGCATCATTCTACAAATTATGTTGCCACTGTCTGTTGGATTTCTTGTTTCACCGTTGAGATTATGAGACCCACTCTGGGTAATATGAAAATCTCTGTAAAGTGTTATTTTTGTCACACGTGGAAAGAAACAACGTCTTAGCTGCTTTGAAAGGACTATAACAATCCTGTTGAAATAGTGTTTGGACACTACTTCATGGTTCTCCTCTGTAAATGTTGTCAGTAGAATGGCCAGTCTGCACCTTTTTAATATGGCCAGTCTGGGGCAGAATCAGGATGAGGATGTGTAAGTCCTGGCATTTTAGTCCCTTAAACCTACCTAGCTGTCTTAACCATAACAGTTAAAGGGTTTTCAGGAAGAGCCATAATGAGGTCACATAACTCATTTCAAATGTCATATATGGCCATCTGTGGCATGCCACAGAATTAATTTTCTTCTGTAAGAGTTACCATTGGTTTTCTTCTTTGCATACGCAAGTTTGGTTATGTTTTTATTTGAAATGGTAATGGTACCCTTCTCACAGTCTCACTGGAAAGAGATGTTTATAATTAACAATACATGGCCTTATTTCCAGGCCTGTAGACTGTATTTGTTAAGTTCCCCCCAAGGGCTCCCTTTTGTTCAAAGAAAAGAGATCACTTTTAATCTTCTTGGAGGTGATCAGGTCACCTCTCACTTTGAACCAACTTTGTTTATTGTTCATTCTTGATATTACCCAGTAGCAGGAATTGTCAGCAAAAGGGGAAAAAAATAACTGTAATTAACACAGACTAAAGAAAACAAAAAAGTCTGTCAAAATGTCTAAATGGACATGAATCATTCCTGAAGGATTAGCTAGGGTGAGTCTTGGGCCAAAAGAAATTGAATTAAAAAGGGAAGGAGGGGGTCCTGAAACGTTCATACTTTGGTTAAGGCAAAGACATATAGGAATGGTTGGGGGAAATCTGTTGTATCCATGAGCTGCAGATAGTCAAATTGAACGAGAAGAGAGGGATACTATGAAGCTTTCTCAGGTATGATTACAGAGCGTCAAAAAACTTTTATGGACTAGTCCATTAAGCAGATGAACACCAAAAGACATTTTGGAAAATCTGTTGCAAGCTTCCCTTAGGGAGGCTGGGGCCAACTTGCCAAAGTTACACGTGAAATGATCGCATAACTAGATGGTCTGGACATAGTCAGAGCTTAATACTTGGGTCTGTGTCCAGAGCATAAATATTGATATTTGAGTGACCTTAGAATTTTTGTCATCATGTTCCTCAGATCACTGATTTCAATACAAAGAATACAAATAAATAAAGGAAAGCTTATTAAAAAAAGGGGAGCAAGAAAAAGTCCCTCTCCTTGGCAATGGACCATCCTTCAGGACCAGTTTTAACAGAAAGGGTAAAGGCATAGTTGGGTTAACTTCATGGACACAAATCCAGTGACATGCACTAACCTGGGCGGCCAGTTGAGTTGAACACTAAGCTTTATACCCCAGTAGAGTCCCAAAGGATCTGAAACAGAGAACAGAGAAGGACCTATCAGAAACAAAGAGTTGAGGTTGAGGTGAGAGAAGGAAAGGAACAAGTGAGATAAGGTGAGCCAACAGCAAAGTGGGAAGGAGGGAGTGGCCCGGGGGCTGCTTCTGTTGTTACTGGTGAAGGCAAACAAACAAACACTGGGAAGGTTGATGCAAGTGTAGTGAGGCACACCTTCTGTGTAATGCATCATTTGCTCAAACTGCTCTTCAAATGTAGAGGAAGGCATTCAATGAAGAATCATTTCCTTATGGCTTCTTGAATCACCCAGTTTTACCTGCATTGAAGTACAAGTGTAAACACAAGACAGTGAATTGTAGTGGATTACAGCTTTCCTCTTACTGCTTCTGGGTTTCTCTACAGAATTTGGCATTAATGGAAGCTGCTGGGGTTCAACTTAAGAGAACATCATCTTAAGGTATCAAAAGATTCCATGACATGCAAAAGAGCAGTGGACAATTATTATTAGTTTTTCCAACAACGGTGCTAAAGAATAACAGGACAGTGTCCAACCAGCTTTTGACACAGAGAATTTTCTGAAATGAAATCAAAGTCAAGATTGTGTCCTTCATCTCCTTTTCTGAGGCGGATGCATGTGTTGTAGTTGTTTTACGATGCAATCCAATGCTGAATCTTGAACAGGGCGAAAGCCATTGTGTAATTATTAGCAATACTTCCTTGTTGGGGAAATCTGTTGAAAAGTTATTTCAGTATTTATGAATTTCCAGCCCAGGAATAACTAATATTTATTAAGGTCTTACACTAGCTCATGACCTATTTCATGCTAAGGACTTGACTTTGATAATGGCATTAAATCATCACAACATCTTTGTGAGTTGTTCTTCTCCACATTTTACAGATTTGGTATGTGAAATAATCAATATTTCACACATACCCATACATATGAAATCTCTAAAATAGTTTTCCAAGTTTATACAACCAGTAAGCACAATATCACGATGCTTTCCTCTATTAGATGTTAAGATCTGCTTTTCTAAAATTTTATTGATAGGCTTTATTTTTTAGAGACATTGTAGATGTACAGAAAAACTGAGCAGAAAGTACAGAGTTCCTACACACTCCCTCTTCCTCAACACATAGCCCTCCTGTTATTACTATGATGCATTAGTGGCAGTACATATTTTACAATTGATGGAACACTATTGACACATTATTATTAACTAATGTTCAAAGTTTACATTGGGGTTTACTCTTTGTCTTGTATATAGCTTTGTGGGTTTTCACAAATATATAATGACCCATATCCACCATTATCGTATTTTACAGAATAGTTTCACAACCCTAAAAATACCCTGTACTCCACCTAATTATTCCTCACTGCCTACTCCCTAACCCCAGCCATCACTAATCATTTTACTGTCTTCATAGTTTTGCCTTTTCATGTAGTCGAAACCCTACAGACTGTTTTACACTTAGATACCTTTCACTTTCACTAAAATATGCATTTAAGTTTCTCCATGTCTTTTCCTTGCTTGATCTTATTTCTTTTTAGTGCTGAATAATATTCCATGGTATGGATGTGCCATGGTTCAACTTATCCATCCAGTGTACTGAAGGATGCCTTTGTTGCTTCCAAGTTTTTGCAATTTATGAATTATAAAAGAACTGCTTTTTACCTTTTGAGTCTGTGATCTGCATTATCAAGCGTTTATCATATCATTTCATATAAAACCATTTTATTAAATAATTGATCAAATACATAATTTCAAAATCAATGATATGACTTCCAGCATTCCAGATTTTTCAGTCTAAGATATGAGGAATTGGATTGAGATACGCTGAAATTAGATGGCCAAATAAAGTTATTCAACTAGTTCTTACATTTTCAAAAAATATACAACTTAAAAATAAATGGACAGGGGCGCCTGGGTGGCACAGCGGTTAAGCGTCTGCCTTCGGCTCAGGGCGTGATCCGGCGTTATGGGATCGAGCCCCACATCAGGCTCCTCCGCTATGAGCCTGCTTCTTCCTCTCCCACTCCCCCTGCTTGTGTTCCCTCTCTCACTGGCTGTCTCTATCTCTGTCGAATAAATAAATAAAATCTTAAAAAAAATAAAAATAAAAAAAAATCAACGGACAATTATCTGTTGATAAGGAAACAAACCTATGTTAAAAGTATTTAATCTAGTAACATAATACCATAAAGCAACAACAATGAAAAGATTTATTTTTTGCAGACTTGAGACTCATATTGAGAATAAGAACCAGGGGAAATAGTCACCTCTTTTCCAAAGAATACTTACATATTAATGGAGATGTAGCTTTCCAAGTTTGGGAAAAGGTGAGGAAATTTGAAGTAGAAGGAAAGGATGTTATACATGCATGAAATAATTCATATTTTTTAATGTCAAAATAACTTCAAAAGTCTTATTTCTTGATGTATGGCATCTTTAATGTATTAGAGACTTAGGACATCTAACAAACAGCACCTCTTTTAGCCAATGAGACAAGGGTGTCATCTTATTAATTAAAGATAAGTTGATGCATGGGGGAATACGTGATTTGTTCTTGGAAAAAAAAATATTTCTGATGATGTTGGTTTTCCTGGGGATCAAAAGCCAGATCAACCAAACCAAACAAAAACAATCACAAAAGCAAAACCAGGGACGCTGGGAGTCCAGTGACTTGTATAGAATAGGAGTAGGTTACTCACAGAATGATTGGGAATGTTTTTCTTTGGATAATCTATTTTCTATAATAGAAGTAACAAATCCCCAGTGTTTCTAGAAATAAGAATAGACCATATAGATACATTTACTCAAAATAGAATCAGAAGGATGAAACTATTAAACCAAGTCCCAAATATACTCAGAGTATTTCCTTCACATACAAGTCAGGCAAGTCATTATCTGGAGACATCAGCCAAATCACGTTCGTATATAATCAGATTCGAATTGTGAAGTAAAATGATCTTTTTTGCACCCACTCCCCTTTGACCAGAAAAATAACGCTCTATGCTTTGCTCATCACCGTATTCCTTGTGCCTAGATTAGAGCTTGGCATGAAATAGGCTATCACTTGACAATTAATTAATTGATTGGTTCTATTCTAGTACAACTCTGGGGGGAAACTAAAAGCCAAATCTCAAAATCATGGAAATGAAGGAAGGAAGCAGTGTCTACTCAGCCTATTAGATACCCAGCAGCCAGCCCTAAGGCTTGAAATTAGGAGTATCATATAGTGTCATAGGGTATTGGTTTACAAAGTCATTGGTAAATATTCAATCTGTCCCAGCTATCTCAAATGTGAATAAATGATGTGCAGCTTGTCTAAGCTGGTAAAAAGATAATCCAGAATTATAGACTAATGGATATTGTCCTCACTGCTCACTGCTTTCCAAATGCAGATCTTGGCTAAAGCCCATGTGTACATATGATAATCATATGCCCGCACAAAAATGACATGCAATTTCTACTATAAGCACTCACACAGTAGCATCTGTCATTAGAGGAGGGAGTGTCAGGGGAGGGGGAAACACAATGTAGCCACGCTGGAGTGGATGGGGACCTTTGACCCAGTGTCCTATGGCTGTGTTATCATGCTCTCCATTTCTCTCTCTCTCTTACACTCACTGTCTCTGGGGATCGAGACCAATTCACAGAGTGGTACTGGCTTTGGGGAAAAAAAATCAATGACCTATTCTCTTGGTCAGAACATGAAGTGTTGTGAAGGCAGCCGGCACAGCAGGAGATGGAGAGGAAAATGAAATAAAAGGATGCAATATCAAGGGATGGGGGATATAATTATGCTTGCAGAAAAGTACGCTCAATAAGCAGATTGCTGGGGAGTGGCAGAGACTGGCTTTTCATAAATATGAAATTGGAATTGGGTTGAAACATTAGGACACTAGAGCTCTTTCTCAGAGTTAGGAAGGCATGATAATAGAGGTTATTTCCATGTCATTGCTACCTGCCATTTGTCAATCACCTAATTACACTTGGTAGAGGGGGCTACTGCTGAAGTTCTCCATTGTGTTAAAAGCCTGGGTGAGGGGACTGGCTTGCTTTGTTTTGTATATTTTTATTATTATTATTCTGGGGGAAGTTTTTGGGGAAACTGAGGAGAAAGGGGAAGGAAAGAAGAAGGGAGGGAGGAAAGGAGGAAGGGAGGGATGGAGCGGGGAAGGAGGGAAGGAAGAGAAAGAAAGAAAGAAAGAAAGAAAGAAAGAAAGAAAGAAGGAAAGAAGGAAGGAAAAAAGAGATGGAAAGGAGAGGGAGGGGAGGAGAGATAGAGAGGAGAAAGAGGGGAAGGAAAGAAGGACAAGAAGGAGAAAGAAGAATCCAAGGGAGTGACCAGAACAGGCTGTTCACGTCTGTTAGGAAAAGTACATCTGGCTCAGACCAAGCTTTGGGAACTCAGCCACTCCCCTTTAGTCATTACAGAAAGAGAGCTGCCAAGATGAGAAATTACCACAGGAGGGGTTGGATATTAGGATTAATTGTCTTGAACCAGAGCACTGGAGCAGGTATGCAAGGCGAGGTGGAGATAATGATGCCAATGAGCGCTCCTCGCTGCCTTTTTTTTCCTTTTTCCTAAAGAAAAGTAAAAATTTAAGGAATGACTCCACCACTTTCACCACAAGTACAAATTTCAGAAATATTAAGTAACACGTGATAATGGCTTTTTAGTTTGTTAATAATTTGCATTAAAAGAAGGCACATCCTTGAGAAGCCCGAAATGTCTGTAAATCTATTGCAGGCCATGTTTCCTTTTTCTCTCCCCCTTGGCCCCAATGAAATTGATTTTAGTTTTTGATATTTATAGTGACCACTGACCTATTCCTTTTCAAGTTTAGGTTCCTTTAAATTATTCTAACCAACACTTTCAGGAAATTACTTATGGACCAAGTGATACTCTAGAGTCATTGATATTAAGGCTAGGGGATGAGCCTGGATGGATTTGTCTGTAAAATGTTCGTCAGTTGAAAGTCATTGGTTTACAAATGATGTCATGTCCCCTTGTAATGGAACTGAAAAATAAAGGGTTTCAGGCCATGTGTGTATTTTGTTGAGGTATCTACTTCTACAAAAATAATATAAAAATTCTATGTAGCCACTGTCTTAATGTGTGGCTGCCCTGGAAATCCTTTGCTCTTTTTCCTGATGTTTTCTTGTCTGGAGTCAAGAGTAACAGTTGAGATGATTGAGCCACTGTTGTGCTGTTTTCCATCTATTTTGTTCACATTATTTGTGGATAACCTGGATACTTCAAATTCGGATGAGCTGTAGATTTTCTTCTTTGCATGAACTATCAGCAATGTTTTCTGATTCAGTGCATACTGATAATTCATTCCTAGAAGTCTAATGGAAATTAAGTATTTGTGGAGGAAACTCTTTCTGTAAAACTCTGTTTTAGTTTTCTATTGCTGCTGTAGGAAATTATGACACTTAGTGGTTTAAAATAAGTTTATTATCCTACACTTAGGAACAGAAGTCTAAAAAAAATGGCAGGACTGTGTCCTTCTGAAGGTCCTAGAGGAAAACCCATTCTTTGCTTTTTTCCACTTCTAGAGGTGACCTGCATTCTTTGGCTCATGCCCCACGCCACTCAAACTTCTGCTTCCATCATCATACCTTCTTTTCTTTGACCTTGACCCTGACCCTCCAGCCTCCATGCATAAGGACACTTGTGATTACATTGGACCCCCCCCCAAATAATCCAGGACAACGTCATTATCCGACAAGATTTAATTTAATAGTATCTACAAAATCCTTTTTGCCATGTAACAACACATTCACAGGCTAGCACGTGAATACCTTTAGAGGGCCACTATTCCACCTAGCTCAGCACTCAAAATTAAAATAAATAAAAGTTCATTTTTCTTATTTTAGCACATCTGTTAAAAGAGAAAGAGAGAGAGAGACTCTACTTTCCTTTGAAGTGCCTTTAAAAACATATTTTAGTTTAGCTTGGTTGTGTGTGTTAAAGATAGGCATGTGACTTTTTGAAGACATAACTTTCAGTACAGCAGAAGCCGTTCGTTCACTGCCTCTGATGTACCCTGAGGAGTTCAGGATGAGGGCTAGGCCTGGTTTCCTCCCCATATGTCTTTGTGGATTCCTAGAGCTTTGATTTTTTTTAAGCTGATATTAGGGCTTATTAACATTTAAATATATGCAAAGGAAAATACTACTTTATCTTATTCTAGGTGCTGTCTTAGGAACTGACTTCCTATTGCTGTATTTCTAGTATTTACTGCAATATCTGTCATGTAGTAGATTTGCAACCAGTGTTTTCACTGGTATTTTGGCTCATTTCCCTTATGGTCACCCATTAAAATTCCTTTTTAATGATTGGGTGAGGAGAAAGTTGGCAGGGCTTTAGAATTATTGGTGTCCTTTGATGGATCATTGGGGTGGTAGAGCCCTGCGGGATGAAGGAGTACAGGTTTTTGTAAAGGCAGCTCTGGTGAGTAGCAACTCCCCAGAGCAGGTGGGCATTGCCAGTTGGTGGGTCCGTTCACAAGAGAAACTCAGTTAGTACCTGGGACTGGAACTCAAGAAGGAGCTGCCGAAATCAGGGTGGAAACCAAATAGGATTGGGCTCTGGCTTCACTGTAAAGCCAGGACAGTGAGGCTGGAGCTCAGCAGAATTGATGGAAACATTACTGGGAAGGAATGGCAAGATGATATCTCAGTGAGCACCAGGCGGCAACAGGGATCTTATATCGTCTCTGGAGGGCCTGGAGGTCAAGGTAAGGTTGAGCTTGCAGGTCGAATTACTACATAACGTTCAGATCAGCTGTGGAAAGCAGAAATTGACATGACCATTTGGGAAGTATTTTTAAATTGCAACTATGAGCCTCAAAGAAAGTATGCTTTCACCTCATTGGAAAAGGTAATTTAGAAATGGAATAACCTTGGAACAGTGATGAAGCCAGTGGGGTACTCATGCTATCGTTAATGAACAGACTATCAAGAGTCCAAGGGCTGGACTGAGTACACATTCAGTTTTCCCAAAATCTTTGTTTCCCAAGGTGGGGAGGAGGGGCAGAAAAAGTGATTTGTTCATGTCCTCAAAGTCTCTGTCTTGGATTTTAAGTCACTATTTCTTTAAACAGGCAACATGGGCTGTGCTGTGCCCAACAGAGAGCAGAGGCCCTGTCAAATTTGGAAGAGTGCAGGCGTCCTTGTCAAAGCCAGACGAAGCTCCAATCGGATTCTCCGTCAGAGCTTGACCCTGTCAATCAGAGTGGCCTGAGGTCACAATTTTCTGGGAAACGTGGAAAATCAGCACCTACAGTAAATCTGCTGCCTGCATTGCCTTCATATCATCTACATTTTATTTAAAATTTGGGTGCAACTCTTCTATTGCTTTTGTGTCTTCAAACTTTGAATAACAATATCTAGTTGAAGAGTAGCCAAAGCGACTACAGCCGAAAAATCCCTATAAAGGAAAATAATTTATACCTTTTAGTTTTTTGGTTATTTTGAATAAGAACGCTTGCAGTAAATCAACATCTCATAATTATCAAAAGACTTCCCATGGGCAAGACACTATTAAGACAAGGGCAGGCATGGAGACATAGTTCTGGCCTCAAGGGTCTCTCAATATTGCTGGACACCGTCATGTTTTTAAATATACTGCTAGGATTTGACAAGAAGAGCAATCCTGAGGACTGAGGGAAGAGAGGAGATTTCCTAGGCATACGTCGTGCATGGCCAGAAGTGTGGAGGGTAGAGAAGTTATGACCCCTTTAGATAGGGACGGTAGGCTGGTGTGGTTACAGTCAGGAAGGCCAGTTAGCAGGAAGAATCATAGGAGACTGGGAAAGTAGGTTGGCACTGGATTGCAAAGTGCCTTGATTGTCTTGGTGCTAGAGGAGAGAGGGCTAAGTGACAAACCAACTTGGGGGTAAACTAGAGAATGAGGAACTCATGATGCCCTGTGACTTCTGCCTCATTGGACTTGGTGGAACACTTTCTCTTGAAAGTGAAAACACAGTCATTGTTTTAAGATATGTAACGCACACACACATTAGAACAGATTCTTAGGATCAGACAGCTCCTTAGAATATCAAATAATCCAATTCACTTTACTATTATTCAGACCACTCTTTAAATAGTGTCCTGACCATATAGTCAGCCAGCCTTTGTCTTAACGGATGTGCCTCATGGTACACCTTAGTTCAGTGTTCTGATTATGACCAAGTTCTCCAGTATGCTGAACCAAATCTGCCTGGTACAGCTTCCCTAGCCGGTCTCAGTCTTGCTTTCTAAGATCACGTGAATAATTCTCAATTTTCTCATACATTATAGATCTGCAATTATTTTTATAAAACTGCTAGTCCCTTGGATGTATTCTCTCCTCCAACCCACTTCTCTCTGGACCTAATCCTTTTTTATCATCCATCAAGTTCCCTTTTTCTTAAAGAATGGACCCTAGAAATGAAAATGTGTGTGTGTGTGTGTGTGTATGTATATATATGTATATATATATATATATATATATATACATATATATATAATGAAAGAGAGTAGGATGTACTAATTCTCCCTGCCCTCTACCCCCACCCCCAGTGATCTATATTTCTGTAAGAACTCAACAGCTGTATATTGAGCCAACACCTTATGACAAGCCTAGAATCACTCATTGACAAGTAAGAATATCTTTGAATTGAGCGCCAGGGAGGCCATATAACTGGCCTAGGCTCATGCACATAGCAAATGATGAAGTAAAAATTTAAATCTAAGCCAGACTCACTTCAAGGTCTACCTCTTTTCATTATGCCATGATGTCTTTGATTTGCTCGCCACAGTACATCAGCAGGCCTCTGTGAAATGAATGTGGGCACATCTAGGAATGCACTATTCAACTACAAATATAAAGGAATAATCAAAGCCTCTCAATCTCGTTCAGCTTCTTACTACAGCGTGAGTTGTAAATAGTCCTCGGATGTAAGTAGTCTTGGTAAATGAAAAACACTAATGGTTTTCAGAATGTGGTAATGTCAAGGAAAGTATTGGGTTTAAAGGGATTGAATTGAGAGGTTGTAAGAGGAAATGGGGCAATGGGAGGCGTGCTTTTGCCAATTAAGGCACTAAAGTGGTTTAATTTTCATTTCCAGAAATATCTAGAAAATGTGAGCAGTTGTTATCCTAGACAATTTTCCTTGAGCTACAATGGCCCCAAGTAGAGACTGGTGTCCCTTGACAAGGTCAACGTGATTCACATTAGACTTTGGGGACCCTCAACATCCTGCCAGCCATGTACATTTTGTTCTTGTAAACTGGACTTTAAAAGCTATTGTTAGCATATAAGGAGATGATACTTTCACTATTCAATAGTGATATAAGGTAAGCTTATTTCTAAATATGCTAAGAAATAAGAAAAAATTTAAAATAGGAAATCATTTTGGCATTGGCATGAGAGAGCAAAGGCATAACCCGTGTTTTAAGCAAATTATGGGAACCTTTTATGGAACATATTTATTTAAGACATTTTGGAAAATGTCCTTTGATCTGTGACCAAACCTTTAGGGTAATGAGTTGTGCTACCACTCGGCCAGAAAGCATTTTTCTTATCTACTTGGCATATAAAGACCAAACTAGTATATTTGTCTTTTGTTTTCCACTTCTATTTGTATTTCAGAAGACACTATTTTCCATATCTTCAGTATTGCACATATTTGTGGTTTTAGCCTGTATTTTAGTGAATATCTGTGACAAAAATAATTTCCACTGATTCATTTTAGCCTAAGAACATTAACATAATTGATTATAGCGGGAGAAAATTTAGTTATTGGATAACATGATCCTTTATTGGGTCTGGGCTTGCAATATTCTGCCTAACCATTGCCAGTGATACAAAATTCAATTTCAAATAAATTTTAGAAAGCTTAAAAAATTAGCATATGAGTTCTATACTCATTCTGTCACTTTGAAAACTAATGCCTAAAAAATATGAGTCTTTAGGCTTAGTCATTATAGAGAAATCTGAGAATTAGAACTTTTGTTGAATTGGTCATGACTCTTACTTAATTTTTAGCCAGTGTATGAGAAAAAGATAGACTTTTTTCCTTATTTTATATTTTAGATATATTTAATTCTAATAAACACAAGCATAACTTAATTAATTGATAAATGGGTATTCAATGTGGTGGCGTCTCATTGCTGCTTTTAATCGGTGTGTTGATAATCAACAGCATTTTTATGTCACGAAAATACAGCTGGATAATCGAGGGAAGGTTGTGAGCAAGGTGGCCTTGCGAATTGTGAGGCCCTTTGCAATTTTTTTCTCCTTATGTATTTAAACTAGATACGAATATTAATATTTACTCTTCTGAGAGGTACGTTTTTGTGTGTTTCTAACGGTTACTGAGTGTGACTTGAAAGAATAATGAGGTGTATATTTAGGTCCTTTGTGAGAAAAAGATGTCATTAGAGGTCTACCGCCATGGGACATTATCAACTTTAGGAAAATGTACTGTTCGTGTTAGTATGGCGACTTCTCAGCAAAGACCCATCTGGAGAAGGGCATATAGCAAAATGTTTACCCTGGAAATAGAGTGAGAACAGCAAATGTTTGTGTTATGCGTAGGGGCCATCTCAAAGGAAAGGTAGCTAGGGGTGGATCCTGGCCCTTGCTTCTAAATAAATACGTGACTCCAAATGACCCCACCAGAACTGTTTTAGTCCTGAAAACACCCCTGCCATACAATAAGGACAACCTTCAGTTGAGTATTGAAGCTTTGGTAATATTATTAGTGATTCTGGGAAGATACATTGTTCGAGAGTAGATGTTTTAGACAAAGGAAAAATAAGGGAGGGTATCCATATAGTTTTCTTTATTTCACCAGAGTGGCCCAACACTCAAATATACCTCAGTAGTTGCTAGAAGAGTGTTGACCTTGGAAAATAGTGTGCCTATCAACACTTTCTGACACAAATTTTTTTTTAAGAACGTTAGTTAGAGAAAGTTCTAGCATACATGACTTATAATTCCCTTAAAAGACACTCTGCATATCCACATCAGCTTTGTTGAACTACCTCTTGTTTTCTGAATTTCTCATGATATTTTTTTATCTTTACATATAGCCATTTCCAGAATATTTTCCCCTAAATTCTGTCTGACCAGGTTTTAATGGTCAAGATGTTGCCAAATATCACCTTCCATGTGATCCTGCCCCAGACCTTCTGAAAAAGAAACACCTTCCTCTGTGCTTCTCTCTTAGCCTCTTAACTATAATCATTTACTTATATGCATCTTCTCTCTTGATATCATGAGTAAATAAACCATAGGGTAAAAATTTTTGCATCCTTAGAGCCTATGTTTGTGGTTGCCATTGGCATTTGGTTAATGTTTATGAAAAATAAATGCATACATCCCTAAACACAGGTCACCTTCACTATATTAGAAGAACATGTGGAATGGTAGACATTGAAGTGGCCACCCGTGGAAATACAATCTGCCACACACTTAGATTCCATACTGTGATAATGATAAACCCACTAGCCCCTTCTCTCCTCCCTTCCTTCCTTCCTTCCTTCCTTCCTTCCTTCCTTCCTTCCTCCCTTCCTTTCTTCTTTACTTCCCTTCTTCCTTCCTTCCCTTCTTCTAATAATTTGTTTTCCAAATCTTTATTAGATAGTTATTCTGTGTCAGGCCCTGTCAGAGAGTAAGAATAAAGAGGATTTAGAAGTGGTGTCTTAGAGCGGTGCTGGGTGGCTCAGTCCATTAAGCATCTGCCTTCAGCTCAGGTCATGATCCCAGGATCCCGAAATCAAGTCCTGCATTGGGGGTCCCTGCTCAGCAGGGAGCCTGATTCTCCCTCTGCCTGCCACTCCCCCTGCTTGTGTGATCTCTCTCTCACAAATAAATAAAATCTTAAAAAAAAAAAAAAAGAAGAAGTGGTGTCTTAGAGCAACCACAATCTAGTTGGATTGAGTTGAGATATAAAAAGATCATCATAAAATGCTTTTGGAAGCATGGGAAGTATGGAAGAGTATAGAAGATGGGCACATTGTGGAGGTGACACACATTTAGATATTACTTCCACGGAGGACATGACACATGGGAGGTATCTTAAAATATGAGTAATCGTGTATTAGAATAAAACAAGGAAAAAGAACAATCAGGCAGATAGTAAAGAGAAAAGAAAACATGGAAAATGAAAAACAAATAATTGAAATGTATTGTGTACGCACAGGAAAATATAAGTTGTTTATTGTGTTGAAATATAAGCAGTGAGATATGGAATGATAAAATATGTTGGCAAGGTTGAGAGGAACAACATTGTGAAGAATATTTTATGCCATATGGAAGACTTTGATCTATCCCCTCATTCAATAACTTCTAAGCAATTATTCAACATTAAATTTGTTTTTGTTCAGTGAATGGTTAACTTGTGTAAGATAGAAGTAGTTACAATTATTTGCAAGAGAAATGAGGATGTAGAGTGGAAGAACTAGGAATTACAATTCAGGGGCTTGGCTGGCGCAGTCAGTAGAGCACCCAACTCTTGATCTTGAGGTCATAAGTTTGAGCCCCACTTTGGGCATGGAAGCTACTTTAAAAAAAAGGAATTATAATTCAGATTAAAAATATTCAGAACATAAATGTTTGAGGACTAGTTATTTTATTAGAAGGAAAGAGAAAGAGAAGAATCAAGGATGATCTCTAATGTTTTAGCTTGAAAAACAGTAGATTTTGGTGGTGCCATAATTAAGTTAGGAAAAGAAAGAAGAGCTGATTTTGAGAAGGTGAGATGTTAAGTTTGGGCATGCTGAACTTGAATGTCTATGGCCCATCTAACTGGAGAAATCTAGAAGGGAGATGTATAGGTCTGATGATTAAGGAAATAGTTTAGACTAAAGTGACAGGTTTAATCAGACCTTTGAAAGTGGATAAAATTAGCGAGATAAATGGAGGAGTGTGAAGAGCAACAAAATAAACTAATTCTAGAGAATACCAACGTTTCAAGCTAATCCTCAAGGAGGGGATGGAGAAAATTTTGTCAATGATTCAAATAGTACAAGGAGAAATTCAAGAAGTCCAGAAAATTAAAATAAATATTCATTACAGTTGGCAGTTTACTATAATGTAGGGTTCAAGAGAGTTGAGATAATAGGGTTCTTAAATGTTTTTTTTTTCATTGCTTTATCCCAAGTGGTATCTAGAACAATTCCAGGCATGTAGTCACCTCTCAATATTTATTAGCAAGTTGCCCGCGGCCTTAGGAGTGAGAATTTCAATACAGCAATGGGGTCAAATGCCAAATGGGTCAGAAAGTATATAGTAAAGCAGTCAACACTTGAGCAGTATGGGTTCCTCTTCCAGGAATTTTAGAAGGTGATTGGAAGAGAGAGAACATTGAGAGGGCATAAAACAAAGTAATTATTTTCATTTTAGGGAGTGGGAGCCTTAGAATTACAGTAGTCCCCTCCCCTTATCCGTGAAGAATAGGTTCCAAGATCCCTAGTGGATGCTTGAAACCAAGGATAGCACCAAACCCTATATTTTTTTCCTTAAACAACCACATCTATAATAAAATTTAATTTATGAAGTAGGTACAGTAAGAAATTAGCAACAATAAACTAATAATAAAATGGAAAATTATAACAATACACTGTAACAAAATTTATGTGAAAGCGGTCTCTGTCACTCTCAAAATACCTTTTTTAAAAATATTTATTTATGTATTTTAGGGAGAAGGAGAGAAAGAGAGAGAAAGGGAGGGAGTCGGGAGGGGCAGAGGGAGAGGGAGAGAGAATCCTCAAGCAGACTCCCCACTGAGTGCAGAGCCCAACGTGGGGCTTGATCCCAGGACCCTGAGAGCAAAATCAAGAGTTGGATGCTCAGCTGACTGAAGCACCCAGGTGCCCCTCAAAATACCTCATTATACTGTACTTACCGTTCTTCTTGTGATGATATGATAAAATGCCCATGTGATGAGATGATGTGAAGTGAATGCCTTGTTAGGCAACTATTGATCTTCTGGCTGTATGTCAGAAAGAGCATCTGCTTTCAGACCACAGTAGACCCCACGGTAACGGGAACCACAGAAAGTAAAACCATGGATAAGAAGGTCCCACTGTATTTATAGACTGAGATGAATCAGAGATTCTAGAGGAAGACAGCCTGAATACGGGAGCACAGCTGCTGAAAAGGCAGAGAATAAAACCAAGAGCTCAAACAAGTGAAATTTTCACAGGAAGGGAAGAACATTGCATCATTTGAGAAATTAAAAGGGAAGGACATGATAAAGGACAAATTTGTTGGTGGATGAACGCAGTGCAGTATTGAGAACTCCTTAGAGTTGCAGAGTGCAGTATTGAGAACTCTCTTTTTAATGAATAAGCTGAGAAAAAGGGGAAAAAAGTCAAGGACAATGCCTGAGCAGAGTGGTCAAGCTTTGTGGTAGACTTTGAGGGAGTTGCCCAATAAATGGGATCATTAGTAAGGCCAACCGATGTCAGAGCCATACATATTTATAGGATTCTAAGCTGCAAAGTGCATGATTTGCTTTAATAACCCAGTGCATTCCACGCAAAGTGCATAAAGGCGTATTTTAAGAGCATTCCTCATTTGAGGTTTGGCTGGTTGCGTTGGACGTAAAGAAAGGAATGGACAGAGATAGAGCGTTCTGAGCAGCTATGTGGACCAGACGAGGAAGAGTAAAAATAGGGGCAAAACATGCTAAGGCCAACAAGAACATTTAGTGGAAATGAGGTTATTAAAAAAAATGGCATTCATTCCTCGTCATGCATTTGGCTATTGAAAATTTATGGAAATTTAGAGGTCCAAGGTGAATCTGCTGTAGGAGATGACAAGTTTTACAACGTGGGTTAGGTAGTGGAACAGAGGGGGTTTGAAGTAAAATGGTGGTTGAGGTATTCGTAGTTAGCCAGTCCAATTAAAAGCATAAATTAGATCAATCCTAAGTGTACTGTATAGACATGTTTTGCTAATTTAGTAGATTGCTGGAGAATACATCAACCGATTTGAAAGAAGATAGCAGAGAGGGTGACAGGAGGACTAAATCTGAGGGAAAACCAAGATAACTTGTTTTCTCCGACAGACCAGAAGTGAGTTTCTAACTCTTTGTGTCCACATGTGGATAAAAATATTAGTGATTAGATCCGTGTAGCAGAAGCCATCATCTGGAGAATAGTTGCCTCTAAGTAGAATTGTACCCCAAAAAGAGATCATATAGCCTCAATAGTAACCCTCATGTCCATTTGTAGACCCTGGGCATACTGTGGATTTAAGAAAATGGTGCCTTTTTTATATGAAGATATTAGCTAACCTCTAGAGTCCTTAATACTTTTGCACAATGACAGGAGCCTTCCTTATTCCCCTCAGCTTTATCGTTCTGAGACAATTTATATGGAATAGCCTCTTAGCGTTAGGAATCCTTCCAGGTTTCTTGAGGCACTGAGGTCTATGAAGCATTCAAAATTACTCTGTGATGGGAGCTATTCTAACCCCGTAAGATATGCCCTCAGACTTTACTCCACATTTTTTTTCCCCTTTAAAAAACACTGGCCATAAAAATGTTTAATTGGCCGGAAGTCTCTCTAGAGGTAACTCAAGGAGACATCAGAGACATTTTAAGAGAGAAATCTGACCTGACGAACGCTAAATTTTGTAAAATTAGAAGCCTAGACTGTAAAAGCAGTTTGCTAGGACATACATTTATAGCTTTGACTTGATAGAGTTCTATCTTCTCCTTCTTTGGGTGAAGTCTTTTCCCACCCTCATACAAGTGACATGAAACACGTAAATAATTAAACATGGAGAGAGATCCCATCCCATGTTTCTGAGAAATCAGTTGAAGGAGTTGCTGTGCTCGCCATTTTATCTGAAGGATGCCCTGAACTCTAACACGGTCTTTAATGTCAGCTGCGTGTGAGGGTCTCTGTAGAAAGGTGATCAAAAGGACTCTCCTGGCTTAGGTGCCCTTTGTCTCAGAGGAAGGTGATCCACAGCATCTGGAGATGAGGGAACGCATGATTAACATTACCACAGAGAATGATTAATATCTTCTTAAAGCACCTACTTCCAGATTATCCATCATTTCATTAGAGTGAAAAAAGTTCCCTGTGAAAAGGGGCTGGCCCTGTGAACCATGAATAACTCACCCACCCCTTGACATGTTTACTAATTGAGTAGCAGAGCGGGCTTAATACTTTAATATATTTATACTAAGCAAATTATGACTTTTTTTTCCGATACTCAGGGTGAGTTCGGGATTGTAGTGAAATAACAAAGTGCTTTTGTTTGGCAATTAAAGGTCATTTTATGATTAATACTAAACTTAACCCTTATTCTTGACAGAAAGCATTAATTTTTTTGTCATAAACCATTGACCAGATTTCTTCTGAGGGATTTTTGCTATGCAATACTGGTTAATTTGCACTGTAGATGTGACATTTAAAAGATTCCTCATTAACCAGAGCCTTTGAAAGCTCCTAGTTTTAGTGTGGGTCCCGAGTCCATGCATTTATTTAGTGTTTTACTTAAAGAGAGATTATGTATTCAGGAGAAGAAAATGCAGGGATGATGTCAGATTTTCTGTATTTTCCTCATTCCCACTGAAGAATGAAATATCTCCTTAATGTAGTGATAGTGCTTCCAAACACTGCCCCCTCCAACGGTCTTAAAAATATAATATTAATACTACAGTGAAAGCCGTTTCAATGTACATGGCTCTTTCAGGGCAAGAATCGAGGAAATTACTTGTGCAAGTCAAATAACTGACCGGCTTTTTATTTACTGAACTCAAAGTTTTTATTTCTATTTCTGTTTCAGTAACTTCATAACAGTCAGGCCTTTTTACTTTATCTTGATTAGGTAAAAATTCTAGAAAAACGCGAAGTTCATATTTGTGGTCGGGAACTATGTCCGTCCTGCCGGATTCCCAACACCATGGATTTGCTTAAGATTTTTGCTTTCCCACCAGTACTTTTGGATCATGAGACTACGTCACAGCATATGGAGACTCATCCTTCATTAGAGGACTTTGAGGAACTTCAGTGACCAGTCAATATGGGCAGTCTTATGTTCTTGGAGCCTAAAGGTCAGTCACCAAGGTGAGGGTTTAGGCCGACGTTGCTCTCTGCTCATTAGCTGTGTGATTGTGAGTGTGTCATTTCTAGTCTCTCAGTACACCGTAAACTTAAAGCCTAGGCTAAATGATCACTTGGTTAATGATACAGATTCACTGAACAGATCTGATAATTTTTACATAATTCTCTTATGTGAAATCTTGTATCACAGTAAATAAATTCTTCTTACCTTTCCAACAGGATAACTCATTTTGGTGTCATGCTAAGCAAATATTACATATTATTTGTGTAAGGTGCACATGGATATATACATATTATAAAGCCTCAACTCTCAGAAACTGAATTGCCTTACCCTTTAATTAAAGTGTTGTTTATACATTTTATATATATTTTGTGAAATGAACCAACTGATTAGAAACATTTTCATTTCAGGGGAGGGTCCAAAAAGAAAATGCTGGAGGACACATGTTATCTCTCATTTCTACAAATACAATGTTTTGTTGCTGTAATAATCTGAAAGACTATGCATCATTAAAACCAAATTCAACTGTGTCTACTACACTGCCCAGTTCCCACCAACACTTGTCAATAGAGCCAATGACATAAGACCCATTTCCTAAGTAATTGTAAAACACTATTCTGTGGGACTTTTGGAAACCTGAATTAAAAACGAACAAACAAACAAACGTACTCAAGTGCTTGTTAGAAATGCCAAGTCACATGAAGTTAAATCAATTTCTTTGTGATAGGAGTATTCAGATCCTTACGAATTTTCAAGAAGGCAATAGGGTTCATAATACTTCCCAAACTAATTTGGCAATAAAATGGATGGATGGGTTTATTTATTTATATCTAGTTTTCAGACCACTACTAAGTGGAAATAATTGCATATACACAAATATGCATAAATGTGTATTTAGATATATCCCTCTTTATCTGTTCCTTTTTATAAACCTAGTCGTAAGTAATGATTGATACTACTTAAAGATTATGACTAGAATAGAGAGTCAGGAAATATTTTCTGTAAGTGTGAAGAAATGAAGGACCCAATTATAGACATGAAATCTGACAAGAATGGCTGTGAGACAAAATGTAGACAAAATGTAGGGGTGGTTGAATGATTCATTGCTTATAGCTACATCCTTTGACGGTTTACTGTATATAAATATATCTGACTGAGTCTAGGATAAGAAAGTGAGGTGGGACTTTGGCCATTGGTTTTATCTTTAGTGAGCATATTCCAGTGACCTGGGTGGAGTGGTGGCCTTAAGGTCATGTCAAGGGGCACCTGGGTACCTCAGTTGGTTAAGTGACCAATTCGTGATTTCAGCTCAGGTCATGATGTCAACACCAACTTCTTTGCATGATTTGGCAAAGCTTCAGAAGATAATGGGGAGGGGCGCCTGGGTAGTGCAGTCGTTAAGCATCTGCCTTCGGCTCAGGGTGTGACCCCGGCGTTCTGGGATCGAGTCCCACATCAGGCTCCTCCGCTGGGAGCCTGCTTCTTCCTCTCCCACTCCCCTGCTGTGTTCCCTCTCTCACTGGCTGTCTCTCTGTCACATAAATAAATAAAATCTTAAAAAAAAAAAAAAAAGAAGATAATGGGGAGAAGTGCTATGAAACCTTTAGAAGAAGATGATATGGACAACTATACTTCTGGTGGTCTTGGCACAGTCTTCTCATTTGTGTCAATAAACACTTCCACTCTAAACATCTGTTTCTGTGGCCAGGAGAAACCGCCCTCATACTCAGGTGGCTGGTCCTATGTGACTGGTTCAGTCTATAACCAGGATATTTCATTTAAACGAATTATGTCTATAAATACTTCAAGAATGTCTTCCTTTCATCCTACTATCCAAATCTCTGTAGAGGCAGAATTTTTTCATTACCTCAGAGGCATCGAAGACCTTAGGAAGAGTTCAATCTGCCCCTGAGATGAAGTGTCACTTCACAGACAGTTTTTTACTTCTGAAACCAATGTCACAGATCTTTGGAGACTGAGTGCCAAATACTCATGTGACAGGCACTGAAGTATAGGGGATGTGTGGGTTTTATGGCCAACCATCCTTGAGTTCAGTGTCTGGTCCTGTCACCTACTACCTACGTATTTGGTCAATCTGACCACCTAAGAGATATGATTGAGCCTCGGCACTCAAAACGTGCTCTGCTAATGAGCAGTATCGACATTGGCTGGGAGCCTGTTACAAATGCAGTCTCAACCCCTACCCAAGACCTACTAAACACAAATGTGCATTTTCACAACACACCAAGTGATTCATGTGTACATCAGAGTTGGGAAGCCCTTTTGGAGATGATAATGTTGAAAATATTCTGGAAGTTGTATGTTAAAGGCTCAGGCAAAGTATAACTTATGACCCATAAGAATCACACTGTTTTAATGGTTTTGATTACTGAGGTCAAATCATTGAAGGTCCTTGGACTATTAGATAATGTCATGTTTCCAATACGTTTTCATTTGCTCAGGAGCAGGACACCCTCATCACCTCCTGTTGGAGTCTACTGTCAACTTTATCTCTCAGCATTTCTCTTCCTCTTCCTACCTTCTGAAGTTGCATCCCATTCTTTGGGATTCCTCACACCCCCACAGAGTATAATATGGGTAACTGTCCTGATTAGAGTTATTTGGACTTTAAAATATTTTAAAAATTCATATATTTTTCTTCACTTTTTATTTTTTCAGTTCTGGAATTTCAATGTTAAGTCAAGTTTTATAAAAATGGCTTTCGGTCCACCATGTTTAAAATCACTATCCAATAAACCAATAACTATGGGTTTGGGTAGATCTTCCTTCTGTAATTCTTTTGTCTAGCATCATTTCAAAGCTGTGGCATGCTAGGAAGACATTTTTGTTGGCCTTATAAATATCGTAGCAAGGGAAGGAACCACCTGATAAAGAAAATGTGACAGTTATATTTGTCCCAGGGCCAAAGTCCCCTGGCCTTCTACCAGTGAAATAGGAGACATTAGAACATATCAGTTTGCTTTTCACTATAGGCAGTCGTGTGTGTGTGTGTGTGTGTGTGTGTGTGTGTGTGTGTGTAACAATTACAGCTGGGAATGTTTGAAAGTCCTTTGTTGATATCCTTGTATATAAGGAAAGAGAAAATCAGAAGAGAAAACAAAACAAAACAAAAACACACGAATAATCTTGCCAAAACCTTGTGAAAGGAGGGACAAAAGAGATATTGAATGAGAACTAGAGCAAATAGCCAAAGGCAAACTATTATCAAAAATTGTTTCTTTGTTTTTGTTTGTTTTTTGTTTTTTAAAGATTTTATTTATTTATTGGAGAGAGAGAGAGCATTAGGTGCGGAGGGGCAGCGGGAGAGGGAGAGGGAAAAGCAGACTCTCCACTGAGCAGGGAGCCCAATGTGGGGCTCGAACCCAGGACCCTGGTATCATGACCTGAGCCCAAAGCAGACACTTAACCAAGCAAGCCACCCAGGCATCCCTGCTTTTTGTTTGTTTGTTTGCTTGAATCACTGAGGAATCAGTTTGGTTTGGTGAGAAGAGTGGAGGTTTGTGAATCCTCGACCCCTATAGCACCTATTAGCTATGTAACTTTGAGCAAGTTACCTGACTTCCCTGGACCTCAGTCTTCCCATATGAAGAAGAGGAAATTAACCCCCATTATCTCAGGCTGATCTGAGCGCTAAATAAAGTTCTGTGTTAATCACACAGCAGTCATACTGTAAATACCACAATTCTTCAAGATTACTCACTGTTTCTGGAGTGGCATCTCTACAGCCCTCAAGGATTCAACTCCAGCTTGTCTCTGCCCCTCAAGATCATGGCCGCTGGGGCTCAGGTGCATGTGTGTGGACGGCCCTAAGCGTTACTTAAGGGGTAATTTAAGAAGACCTCTGGCCAGTTCAAACTCCGGCCTCAAGCACTCCCCCTCGGGTGGCTATTCGTCCTCCTCTTTGCCCTCTCTGCTCCGTTGCAATCGTCCCGGATTTTCCCTCTCTGCAACTGCTGTCCAGACCAGCTGCACCCACTACATCTTCAGCAGTGGACCGAGAAGGGTATTAATCATATTTTTGAGGAGGACGCTCTGCTATTTATCTCCCTGACACCTCCAGCGATGGGCCGCCAGGCCTGCCCACAGTCCATTGACTGGTGAGATTACACATTACCTTGCTCCATTGCCTCTCCCTACCCTCTCCATTGACTGGCTGTTCAACAGTGGAGTTGTGTTTGTTCAATCAGACATAATTTATACCTTTTTTGTTCTTTCTGGAGAGTGCATGTTAATTTTTAGTTGAAGCGCAGCCTTTTTTGGTCTCGTTTCAGGTTAAGCAAAACTGAGACGAAGGATGTTAAAAATCCTTCCACCAGCCTCCCCTACTGCCATCCAGCTACCGTGGGAATTAGGGGGACATGTGGGCTCCCACCAGCAGCTGCATTCACTGAATGTATGATTGGGTTTCCCAGCTCCCATGTTTGGTTGTAAATTGTGTACAGATGTGCATTGATACATAGCCTCTGCCTCTGAGTTTAGATCTCAGCAGAGAAGTAGCCCATCCTTCGCCCGCTCGCACGCTGCCATGTAATTCCTTGCTTCCTTTATGCGTAATCTCTCATTACAAGGCCTTCTGGTTTGTTTGCCTTATGCCTCTCATAGCTTAATTTGCCACTTATCTTCTCACTTCTTAACCCTCTTATTTTAAAATGCAAAGGAAGGGGGAGGGTAGCCGGGCTGCTTAATAACCACAATAATCCAAATATGTAAATAGCATTAATAATTAAAGTAATTACTGATTAACTAATCAGTCGGCTCAAGAATAAACTGGCTGCAGAGGGACAAAAGGTTTTGCCACTGTACACTAAAGCGACTTGGATCTTTGTTTTCAAAAGCATTGTTCTCTTGAACGCATTCCCATTTCCATCGTTAATAAAGGACTCAAAATCTGCCTGATCATGCTGACGAGGCAAGTTAAGGAAAAGAAAGGAAACATTCCATCAAGAGTTCTCTGAATTGTTCTTACATTTATTCAGCAAGAAACTATGATGTCCCTACTATGTGCCAAGTGCTGTGCAAGCAGCTGAATTTATTTTGGCGTTACACGCCCGAGCACGCACGCACAAACACACACACACACACGGTTTTATTTAGTTATCTGTTCAGTTATTGTAGAATGGCACAATGGTTTTCAATCTTAATCTACACATGGAAATGCAAAACTTCCAAATGCTCCTCATTCTATTGCTTGGCTTGTATGCTGTACGCCAGAAGGTGGGCAATTCCATCATTTGGCTAGTGCCCGGTAGCACTGAACGTGGTTGAGGACCAGTGGACAGAGCACCGGATTGAGGGCCAGATCAGATCATGTCAGAATCCTGATTCTGCATAATAGATATGTGCTTTTGGTTCCCTAATCCCTATGAGCCTCAGTTCTCACTTCTAAAAACTAAGGATAATACCAACATGTTAGTGGATTGTAATGAGAGCAAATTAAAATAAATGATCTGTGGGGTGCCTGGGTGGCTCAGTCAGTTAAGCTTCCTCCCTTGGCTCAGGTAACGATCTCAAGGTCCTGGGATCCAGTCCCTTGTAGGACTCCCTGCTCAGCTCAGCGGGAGTCTGCTTCCCCTTCTCCCTCTGCCCTTTCCCACCCCCGCTCCTGCAGGTGCTCTCTCTCTCTCTCTCCCAAATAAATACGTAAAATCTTTTAAAAAATAAAATAAATGCTTAAAGAGTTGGGCATATAGAAAATTCATTCATTCAACTCATGTCAATTGGAGATCATTACAACCTTTATTAGTGAATGGAAACAGACCTATCTTCAAAGAAACATTTGATTATATAAATAATATCAAGCATGCCCATTTTGCAGAAAACCTTGAGAAATACACCATATCATGTAGATGTGCTGAGCAAATTTGACATTCGTCTCTGATGTGCCGGCCATCTCTGCATCAAAGCATCTTGAGGGGTTCAGCAAGGTAGATTGGCTCCTCTTCTGTGGCTGTCCCCTCTGGGCATAATCTATGGCGTCCTCCATTGTTTTGTGAATCAACCCTTTTCCCTTGCTCTCAGGCTCCGGAGTGTGTCAAAATTGCTTTACTTCTGATGGTCCCTCCAATCTTACATTTTATTTGTAATGATATCTATATCGTAACCTATCTACTCTCTCTCTCTCTCTCTCTCACACACACACACACACACACACACACACATCATTATGTATATCATTAGATACCATTTTTGAGGTATCAGGAGAAAATCAGATGCAAGGGCTGAATGCACATTCTTGAATCAAAATCCATCATTCTAAATCTTCGGAGCTACACTGTCATTGGTGTCCTACCTAATTACAGACTAGAACCTACTGGTGTGAATGGTCCTCCAGGACCAAATCACATTCACATTCCATGGAAGGTGACGTTTTGGAGTTCATCTGGTTTCACATAAAGCCTGGCTCCACCCCTTGCTATGTGACCTTGCTGACTTTTCTAAGCTTCAGGGTTATCTCCTATGCAAAAAATACAAATGTCAGTTCTGCTTTTCACTGTTGTAAGGACTGAATGAAGTAACCTATAAAAGCACCTGGCAGGTTGTAGGGCCCCACTAAGTGTTATTTTCTTTCTTTACTTCCTCCCTCCCTTCCCCTTTCTCTCCCTGCCTCCTCCCCTCCCTTCTTCCCTCCCTTTTTTTCCTTCCTTCTGCCTTGCCCTGGTTACTGTAGCTAAACAACATTGTATACGGAAAGACCGTGAGATCTGGAATTGAAATTTTTTTTCTTTAAATCTTATACTCTCCAATTCTTTTGGATGAATTGTTGTACACTTCTGATCTCTGATCTTAGTTTTCCTATCTCTAAATTTCCTTCCTATAATTCTGCCTACTTTCCAGGTGATGTGAAAATAATATTTGATGAGGGTCTGGCACCCAGTATGCTATATGTAGGGAATTCATATGTTGTCTCTACTTTCCTTCTCCATTTCTCAGGAGGAAATGGGAACAGCTTTCTCTCCCATCTTATTTCTTAGTGACCTGGCTAAGTAGTCAAACACCTTAAAAATAGAAGCTCTGTTGAACAAGCTCTTGAGAGGGAGAATTATAAGCGCTCCTTCTTCACCGTTTCTTTAGAGATCTTAGTGAATAGAAGGACCTACAATGAAGAACGGATGGGCCTTCCACACAACATAACTGGAAAGACAAGAATTGCTGCTCTTCTCTGGCCTTCAGGGTCGCTCACACTTCTGGATTTCTCCCTCAACTGCCCTTTTCTTTTTCTTTCTTCTGAATGGATGGCTATAAGACCTCGTTCTACATATGGACTGCTTAGCTTCCCCCAAATCTGTCTACTTCTTTTTGCATCTCATGACTCAAACTTCCAAAAAAAGAAAATGTGATTGACATCACTCATCCCCTTTAAGGAACAATTCTACATGTCCTGGGCCTTTTACCAGCTTATTAATGAGCTCCCGCTGGGGATGGGTAATCCTATCAGCAGCCATCCCCTTAGCAAAGACCAGTCGACAAGATTCCCTGTCCAGGGGTGAGTGGGACAGTTTAAACCAGAAGTGAAACCAAGATTGACAGGCAAATTGGCACCCGGCTACTCCAGCCACTTGGCTATATTTTACCAATGAAATAATTTGCTGTCCGGTCTCTTAGTACCTTTGAAAACTCTATATAGATGGGATCAAGGTAAATAGAGAAAGTTGAGAGAGAAGAAAGGAGATTTTTAAAAATTATTCCAATAGAAGCCCAAAGAGAAATCTTTCAGCAATGTCTCATAATTTTCTCTAGAACACCAGCAGATTCTTTGCCAATTAACTTTAGTTTAGAAGAGACTTTCCAGACTGGGTTGTAGGCAATTTCTCTGCTGGCAGAGATAACATCTAAATAACCCAGTGAGGCTTTTCCACTCTAATTGTAATAAGGTTTTGAACTCAACAAAAGAGCTTGACAGAGGTGAGAAGATAGGCCCCCTGCAAGCATGCTCAGGGGGTGACCACGCGGCCCAGGCAGTCTCCGGGAGGTTGGCATGTCAGTGCCATGCTCATTAGGGGCCTTCAGCTACTGAAGCAAGGCCTGGACCACACATTCTCCATGGAGAGGCAGGGACATCAGAAGGATGCAATAAAGGAGGAGAGAAGACTCCAGAAGGTGGTAGGGATATTTGAAGAAATGAGTAAGAATCAGTCTCCAGTCCAGTCAGGAGCTAAAAAATGTTTATCCTCTGGTCCACTTCAAAGTAGAGATTTCACAGCCTAATCTCCCCTCATTCGCCAGGTAATTTCAAAATTACAAGTTCTTCAGATGCTGTGAATTACCAGCAACCTTCAAAAAATACCCGTATTTAAGGCAGACCTTTCTCCTTTGGCATTCTTGGTAGACTTCTCCTTTCTCAGGACTTCGTGATTGAAAGCTGCAAACAGATGGGTCCAAATAGCCCTTTAAAGTTAAGGGTTTTAGGTTTTCAGCAGGATACAAAAAAGGGGAAAAAAATCATTTTCATTGGTGATGAGACTTTTGCCTGACTAAATTCACAATGACTCACATCGGGCTCCCTTGGAGTGTGTAAAAGCTGTGTGTGGTTCCCTTTAATAATTTCTCATCAGTGTTTGTCCGTAATGCCTCTTAAATAAAGGGAATTTCTTTTCATCTGTTTGCAAATTTGGAGATCAGAGATTGCCTGGCTCAGGTGAGGGTAAAGTCAATTGCAGATAAATGGCCTTAAAATGTTTCCGCCACATGATTTTATAAGATCCTTTCTCTTGGACGGCTTTCAGTTCCAGAATTATGCACTGTGATTGTAGGCCAGATGCTTGGGTATTCAATTTCTAGACTAGGCCAGATAGGAGAATAGCAGTGTGTTGATAACTTTCCCCTGGTTTGTCTGACGGCATCTGTATCTATGATTAAAATCTCACTACAGACCCAATGCCTCTACTTGTCCGGGGCCTTGAATTCAGTGTTTGCAAACAAGCAATAGAGAGATAGAAAGATTGGAGCGGAGTCTGTTACTTAACCCACCTGATTTGGAACATTTTATGTAAAGGCATCAGGATAAACCCACTTTCCTAAGAATAACTGTGTCTTCCTGACCGTGTCTTAGCAAGCATAGCGTTGTGTGTCTACACCGAGGGACTGACTTCAAAAGCAGCACCTGAGATTTCATTGGAGAAAAACCAGCTTAAAACTTATGAACAGGACTGGCTACGTCCTTTGTGGAGCCTGGTACAAAATGAAAGGGCAGAGCCCCTTGTTCAAAAAATACGAAGAATTTCGATATGGGAAGTGAGGATCATTAGACCAAGCATAGGACCGTTATGAACCTGGGACCCCGTGCAGCTGCCTTGCTTCTCACTCTTCTGTGACATGATTAAATGTAGCAATTCCTCTTCAGCATTTTCTGAAGGCCCAACTAAGATTAGTTATGGAACTGATTTATAAAAGTAACCAGCAGAGTTAAAATTCCAGAATCCACTAAGTAAGTGGACCTCACCTTGTTGTTCTCATACCTGCAGACATTAGGTAAAGGCCTTCGTTGCGTGGTGGGGAATGCAAGGGAGCATTATGAACTCTTTCCTCTAGGAATAAGATGATGCTTCTTCTCCATTGTAGGTACATTGTCCCACTGGGGATACTGTGCAGTGTTACAGGGTCATATGGCTCATGCCAGGAATCCCAGGCCTTGTAGCCTTCTGTGCTGGGCCATTCAGTCCAAAGGAAGCAGGAAGAGCTCTACATGCATAGAGTCCAATTAAAGCTGGACCGTCCTAGGGACAAATGCATCACAGACATGGCCAGAATGGTCTTCTCATACAGGGGCACTATGAATCTTCACTGCAGAGGTTTTTGAACAGCTTCCAGAAGCTGTTCCACAGAAAGAGGTTAACACAGAGCTGGCATATAATAAGGTCTCCATGAATGCCAGTTCTTGTTCTTCTAAAACAGAAAGACGAAATATCTATTTTCATTTACATTTTCAAAAAAAAAAAGTGGACAAGAATGTCAAAACTGCCTTAGTGACCTTGATTTTCATTTGGACCATGCTGTCTCATCTGAAAAGTCTTTGAACACCAAAAAAAAAAAAAAAAAAAAAAAAAAAGGATATTGGCTTGTTTGGAGGTTTGGCTATTTAAGGGTCCCTGGAAGTTGAGACAATTTCATGACCATGACTTTGGTGCTGAACGGAGCATTAAAAAAATAATAATAATAAATTGTAAAAGTTGCTGATTTAAAGAAAAATTGCCAAGACAATAGAGAGAGTTCCCATATACCCTACATCCAGTGTCCTCTATTATTAAAATACTAAATCAGTATAGACACAGTGTAAAAATTAATGAGCCAACAGTAACACATTATCTGAACTAAATAAATAAATGAACTAAAATAAAGACTATAGTTTATTCAGATTTCTTTAGTTTTTCCCTGCTGCTATTGTTGCTTTTTCTGTTTTAGTTTCACATTTAGGATTTCATATTGCATTTAGCTGTCATGTCCCCATAGGTCCCTCTTGGCTGTGACAGTTCTTCAGACTCCCTTGTTTTTGATGACCCTTACAATTTTGAGGAATCCTTGTGAGGGAATTTGTAGAAAGTCCCTTGATTGGATTTGTCTGATGATTGTCTTGTGATCAAACTACAGCTATGGGCTTTTGGGAAGAAGGGCAATGAGGAATTTGTCTTTCTCATTATATCATATCAAGAGTACATGCTACCAACCAGAATTATCACTGATAAATAATACTAACCTTGGTCACTGGGCTGAGGTAGTATTTGTCAAGCTGCTCTATTGTCAAGTGAGTTGTCGTTCTTCTTTTTCTTTCTTCTTCTTCTTCTTCTTCTTCTTCTTCTTCTTCTTCTTCTTCTTCTTTTTTTGAGAGGGAGAATTTTAAGAGTTAAGAGCTCCAGGGGCACCTGGGTGGTTCAGTTGGTTAAACATCTGCTTTCAGCTCCAGTCATGATCCCAGGGTCTTGGGATCGAGCCCCGCATCGGGCTCTATGCTCAACAGGGAGCCTGCTTCTCCCTCTCCCTCTTCTTGTTCTCTCTCCCTCTCTCTCTCTATCAAATAAATAAAATAAAATAAAAGAGTTAAGAGTTCCAGATTCCAGCAGAAGCATGTAACACAGTAACATCCTTGAGTGTAAATAAGGCCTTTGCCAGTCTGTAGGCAGTTAAATCTGCCTCACCTCTCCGGGAATCTAGAAGGCACTCAGTAAGTGTCTGATGGGCCCATGATGGAGAAGTGGCCCAGAAATGTCACTATCTGTAGAATTCTGCTATTAGTTTTCATATTCATGTGGCACGGTTATCAAGCTGTGTCCACAGAGGTTAAATAAGTCCACCCAAGTTGCAAACGAACAAGTAGTCAGGATTCAAACCCAAGCAGTCTGGGTCCAGAGTCTAAGCTCTTAAAGACTGTGGCATTTCCAATGCTCTCGTTGAAGGTGGGAACACCCTGCTTGAATTGATCTCTTTAGGAAAGATTTCAAATTTTAAATCATCCTAACAGAAGCCCTTTTATCAGAGGGTGTTCTTTAATGCACAAAAGATATGAAAACAGAATTAAAACCTGGCTTTTTGTAAGTGCTAACACTCTCTCAATTGCTAAGTAATCGTGCGGATATATTTACTTCAAAGGGTTTAGCAAGGGGTCCCCTCAGTGAAGCCTCAGCTTCTATCTACTTTTAAAAGATCCATTATTGTACCTATTCGAGGGTAAATCTGACTGGAATTTGACAAAAAGGGGATCAAGGAAGCCAAAAAATAATAAATAAAATAAAATAAAATAAAATAAAATAAAGAATAAGATCACTAGTAAGAACATTATATAAGAAATAGGATTTCAAGTCATACACATATTTTGTTACATCTTTGGCTCCAAATTCACATCTGTAAATAGTAATTTTTCAGAACAACATGAATCCAGCCATCAGATGGTACCAGTTTTTCCTAGGCTGTCTTTCTTTTTAATTCTGTAAATAATCAGACATGAAACACATCTTAAGGAGATGCCACACCACACACACACACACACACACATGCACACGCACACACACACGTGCCTTAAAGATATCATATGTACCATAGCAACCCTCCTGCCGTGATAGGCCCCGTACCGCTCTAGCTCCAGGTAATACTGGTACTTCTTTCCATGGTGTTGGCAGTTTCTGTATATATTAGCACATTTTGACATTTTCCTTCTTCAGCTTTACGAGTCAATCAAGTTGTATTAAATCCTAATCAGAAATTACTATTCTTTTTCAGGTTTTATAAAGCTCAAACATAACTAATGGGTACTTACCTAGTGTATTTGAAGAACAGATTTTGCTTTCAAACATGCACTTGGAGTTATTATTTAGGGACAAAATGCTTTGCAAGAACAAATTTAGCAAACTAAAAATGTCTTAGTCTTAATATTTGTACACATGAACTATGTATAGTATGAAATTTTATATGAACTTCTACCTTTCTTTTTTTTTCATTTATTTATTTATTTTGAACACAAATTGTATATATTTAAGGTATACAACATGATGATTTGATATACATATAGTGAGATGACTATTATAATCAACAATATTATTATTTATTAACATATTATCTCCTCATATAGTTACCACTTTTGCTGTGCAATGAGTGCACCTGAAATCTACTCTCTTAGCATATTTCCAGTGTTCAATAGAGTATTATTAAATATTAGTCATCATGCCTAAACATTATATATCTAGACATATTTATCCTGTGTAATTATAACTTTGTACCCTTTGACCAATATTTCCGCATTTCTCCACTCCCCAACCCCCCCTCCCCTCAGCTGCTGGTCACCACCATTCTACTCTCTGCCTCTATGACTTTAACTTTTGTTTTCTAATTCCATGTATAAGAGAGATCATACAATGTTTGTCTTTCTTCATCTATTTATTTCACTTAGTAAAATGTCCTCGAGTTCCAACCATTTTGTCACAAAAGACAGGATTTCCTTTTTTCTCATGGCTGACAAATATTCTGTTCCATTTACATATATATATTTAATATAATGAAATTATAATATTTAATATATAAATATATAATATAAATATAATATATAAATATATAAAATATAAATTTATATTTATAACATGCAAATATTATATATGACTACTATAAATATCAGATTTATATATTATATATTATGAGACTAAATATATGATACATGTTTTATATAATATATAATTATAATTATATATATACTATATGCACACATACACACACACACACACACACACACAGACATATATTCTCTTTATCCATTCTTCTTCCTTACCCCCTCATCTGTCAATAGACATTTGGGTTGTTTCCGTATCTGGACTGTTATGAATAATGCTGCAATAAACATGAGAGTGCAGGTATCCCTTTGAGAGAATGGTTTCATTTACTTTGGATATGTATACAGAAGTGGGATTGCTGGATCATATGTTAGTTTTATTTTTAATTTTTTGAGGAATTTCCTTAATCACTCCATAATCACTGCACCAATTGACATTTCCACCTAACAGTGTGCAAGGGTTCCCTTTTCTCCACATCCTCACCAATCTTTTTGACTATAATCATTCTGACATATATGACGTGATATCTCATTATGATTTTGATTTGTATTTCCATTATGATTAGTGATATGGGCCATGTCAATGCTTTCTTTTGAGAAATGGCTATTCAGGTGCTTCGCCCATTTTTAATTGGGTTTTTTTGTTTTCTTGCTATTGAATTGTTTGAGTTTCTTATATACTTTGGATATTAACTTCCATCATACATAGGGCTTACAAATATTTTCTCCCATTCCATAGGTTATTTCTTTACTTTGTTGATTGTTTCTTTTTTTAATTTTTTAATTTAAATTCAATTAACCAAGGTATAGTACATCATTAGTTTTTGATATAATGTTCAGTGATTCATTAGTTGCATATATCACTCAGTGCTCATCATATCACATGCCCTCTTTAACCCCATCCCCCTACCCACCTCCCTTTCTGCAACCCTTAGTTTGTTTCCCAGAGTCCAGAGTCTCATATGGTTTGTCTCCCTCTCTGATTTCTTCCCATTCAGTTCTCCCCCCCACTGCTATTGTCCTCTGTACTATTCCTTCTGTTCCACATATGAGTGAAACCATATGATAATTGTGTTTCCCTGATTGACTTATTTCACTTGGCATAATACCCTCCAGTTCCATCCATGTCAATGTAAATGGTAGATAATCATCGTTTCAGATGGCTGAATAATATTCCATCGTATATACGAACCACACCTTCTTTATCTATTCATCCATTGAAGGACATCTGGACTCGTTCCACAGTTTGGCTGTTGTGGACTTTGCTGCTATGAACATTGGGGTGCATGTGCTCCTACTTTTCTCTACATCTGTATCTTTGGGGTAAATACCTAGTAGTGCGATTGCTGGGTCATAAGGTAGTTCTATTTTTAATGTCCTGAAGCACCCCATACTGTTTTCCAGAGTCGTTGTACCAGCTTGCATACCTACCAACAGTGTAAGAGGGTTCCCCTTTCTCCACATCCTCACCAACATTTGTTGTTCTCTGTCTTGCTGATTGTTTCTTTTGCTGTATAGAATTATTTTGGTTTCAAGCAGTCCCATTTGTCTACTTCTACTTTTGTTGACTGTGCTTTGGGGTTATATCCAAACTTCATTGTCCACGGCAATATCAGAATATTGTTCTAACAGTTTTATGGTTTCAGATCTTATATTTAAATCTTTAATTGATTTTGTATGTGTGGAGTAAAATAAAAGTCTTATTTTATTAAAATAAGGACTTGAAAAACAAAAGGTCAGTGAAATTTGGAGTTGATCTTTTTAAAAGATTTTATTTATTTATTTGAGAGAGATAAAGTTAGCAAGAGAGCACAAACAGGGAGGAGAGGGAGAAGCAAGTTCCCTGCAAGCACGAAGCCTGATGTGGGCCTCAATCCCAGGACCCTGAGATCATGACCTGAGCTGAAAGCAGACTTTTAACTGACTGAGGCACCCAGATGCCCTGAGAGTTGATTTTTTTGAAAAGATAAACAAAATTGACAAAACCTTAGTTAGAATAACTGGCTAAGAAAAAGAGCAAAAACTTAAATAAATAAAATTGTAAATGAAAGAGGAGACATTATAACTGATACCATTATAACTAAGAAATACAGAGATCATAACAGACTACTGTGGTCAACTGCAAGCCAACAAATAGTAGAACCTAGAAGAAAAGGATACATTCCTAGAAATATAAATATACCAAGACTGATTCATGAAGAAATAGAAATTCTGAACAGATCTATAATGGGTAAAGAAATTGAAATAATAATCAAAAACCTCCCCCAAAATAAAAGTACAGGCCTGATCGTTTCACTGGTGCATTCTACCAAACATTTAAGAACAGATTAATATCGTGGGGCACCTGGGTGGCACAGCGGTTAAGCGTCTGCCTTCGGCTCAGGGCGTGATCCCGGCGTTATGGGATCGAGCCCCACATCAGGCTTTTCCGCTATGAGCCTGCTTCTTCCTCTCCCACTCCCCCTGCTTGTGTTCCCTCTCTCGCTTGCTGTCTCTATCCTGTCGAATAAATAAATAAAATCTTTAAAAAAAAAAAAGAACAGATTAATATCGATCTCTCTTAAACTCTTCCAAAAACTTTCAGAGAAGGAAACACTTCCACATTCATTTTATGAGGCCAAGATTACCCTTATTCCAAAGCTAGTAGATAAGGACACTACAAGAAAGGAAAAGTATAGGACAATATCCTTGATGAACACAAATGTAAAAGGCCTCAACAAAATACTGGCAAGTGGAATTAATCAGCACATCAAAAGGATCATACACCATGACCAAGTGGGATTTATCCCTAAATGCAAGAATAATTCAACACACACAAATCAATAAATGGGATATGCCACATTAACAGAATGAAGAATAAAAATTGTGTGATCATCGCAATAGATACAGAGAAAACATTTGACAAAATTCAGTACTCATTCATGATAAAAACTGGTCACTAATTGGGTATAGAAGGAATGTAACTCAACATCATGAAGACCGTATATGACAAGCCCACATCATTCTCAATGGCGAAAAGCTGAAAGAATTTTCTCTAAGATCATGAACAACATAGGGAAGCCCACTCTTATCGTTTTAATTCAATGCAGCGCTTAAAGTCCTAGCCAGAGCATTTAGACAAGAAAAAGAAATAAAAGGCATCCAAATCAGAAAGGAAGAAGTAAAATTGTCTCTGTTTGCAAATGACATTATCTTTATAGAGAACACTCTAAAGATACCACCGAAAAACTGTTAGAGCTTAAGGGCTAACTTAGTGAAGTTGTAGGATACAAAATCAACATATAAATACCAGTTGCATTTTATATACACTAACAACAAACTATCCAAAAAAAGAAATTAAGAAAACAATACCATTTACAATAACATCAAAAAAAATGGGTTAAATTTAACAAAAGAGGTAAAAGATCGGTAAACTGTAAGCTATAAAACACTGATGAAAGAAATTGAAGACACAAGCAATTGGAAAGATCCCGTGTTCATGGACGAGGAGAATTAATAATTTCAAATGTCCACACTATCCAAAATAATTTAAAAAGCCAATAGAATCCTTATTAAAATTACTTTGGTATTTTTCACAGAAACAGAAGAGACAATCCTAATATTCATATGTAACCACAAATTCCACGAATAGCCAAAGCAATCTTGAGCAAAAAGAACAAAGTTTGAGACATCACACTACTTATTTTCAAAATTTACTACAAAGATATAGCAATGGAAACAGCATGGTTCTGGCATAGAAATAGTCATATCAAACAGTGGAGCAGAAGAAACAGCCCAGAAATAAATGTATGCATTTATGGTCAATTGGCCTTTGACAAAGTTACCAAGAACACACAATGCAGAAATGACAGTAACTTCGATAAATGACACTGGAAAAACTGATTTTCCATTTGCAAATCTCTACCTTTTACATGTGTGGGCACCAATGTAAGACAAAAAATACCAGTGCTCAGACGCCATCCTACGTTTTCTGCTCAAGCCTTCCCCCAAATTACTCCCTGGGGGAATAAAAAACTAATCAAGTGAATCAGTCACCTGCTTTAGTGAAATTTAGATTAAAAACTAGGTACTAGTCACCTGCAGTCACAAGTTCTACAGTCAAAGCTTTCTGGTTGTTTTTTTTTTTTTTTTTCCTTTAAAGATTTTATTTATTTACTTGAGAGAAAAGAGAGAGAGAGAGCACAAGCTGAGGGGGGCGTGTGTACAGAGGGAGAGGGAGAAGCAGACTCCCCGCTGAGCAGGGAGCCTGACTCAAGGAGCCTGACTCAAGGAGCATGATCAAGAGATCATGACCTGAGCTGAAGGCAGACACTTAACCAACCGAGCCAAAGATTTCTGGCTCCATTCTGTACAACATCCAATATGTTTTCTGAACTCTTGGTTACCATTTAATGTCTGTCCTTTGATTTCTTTTTTTTCCCCCTGGTTTAAACATTTTATTTTTTATTTTTATTTCATTTTATTCATTTTTTAATTAATTCACTTTTTATTATTAGCATATAATGTATTATTTATTTCAGGGGTACAGATCTGTGATTCATCAGTCTTACACAACACAGCACTCACCACAATTTCTTAGCAGTAATGTTTACAGATGTAAGCCACCATTTGGAGCATCAACTGTAGAAATAAGATATCTGGAGTAGGAAACACTTGACCACTGACAACAAATCATGTATGATTGGGATAGAACATGGCGGCAGATGCAATGATGCTTTCTCATCAAGTCTGATTTGGTGAAGACCAGTACTTCAATAAAAATATTCCAACATCATGAAGTCATTTCAATGTAATTTAAAATGTCACTCTTGACACTGGATGAAGAGCTAGGACAAATCCCGTCTCTGCCACTAGCCATGGGCTCCCAGCTTGACTTTTCTCATCTGTAGATTGCTTGAAGGATTTGATAGAGTATTTAAGTAAGTACTTGGTAAAATAACTAAGAGGGTGTAAGCACTCAACCACTGGGAGTAAGTAGATTATAAATCGTGAGTCCATCAGATAATCGGATGTTTATTAGAGTGCATTCTGTACAATGCCCTTGACAGAGGCACAAAGGAATTACTGACTGATCATTTGGGGGAAATCCTGGAGCAGCTTCCTGGAAATTGTCACTACCATACTGTCTATACTACAGAAAGCCATTTAAAGTTGTTTAACCCAAATACATTTCGCCGAGGCACTCTTTCTAAAGTGACCCCCACAGTCATCCGAATGATTCATGTGTTCTTTGCACCATGCTTTGAAAAATCCTGGTAGTGCAATTTTAACAATCTGTTGATATTTAATAAGAGAAAACCTCTGATTTGAATATAGAAAAAAATAATCAAAATTTATGTTTTTTTCAAATTCTAATTTTGAACTAAAAGTGTTTTTGTTAATGAGAGACTAGATCTCTTTGGAAATCAGAATAATTAAATTTTTAATGGCAAAGGAACTTCCAGACTGAATCACTCCCAACACACTCATATACATCATGCACCAAACAAAATTTTTCTGGAGCAAGGTGGGAATGAGGAAAGATCACTGGGTCCTGAAAGGCTGGGGGGCCCCAGTCTGTGGTGCAGGAGCCATATCTCCTCCAGCACCTTTGCCCACAAAGTGCTCAATTTGCAGAGTCGGGCTCAATTTGCATGTCTTTCAACATGTTAGGCAGTTAAACTAAAAGCACACAGGACTTTATTAATAAATATACATTTAAAAATCTAGAGGGAATTAAGGGTAACATTTTTATTTGCAATTGTCTTGAAAATGTTATGATAAGAAAGAATAATGCAGTCCTTCCAAATGTATAATTTATTGGTACATACAAATACCACTATTTCATCCAATTACTCTGATTATGTAGTTTAGCATATTTACATAGAGTGTGTATACAGTCGCACATTTCCTATATACCAGGGAATGTATGCATACATATATAGAGTGTGTATACATATACATGTAATACAGTATGTTACTGTGTTCTCAAATCCTACCATCATTCAATGTCTTGCCAAATAGCATTACAGGCAAAGCGCCAGATCTTTTCACTTCCCCACTGAAGTCACTTGGAACATATCTGAACGTGGCAAAATACATTTGCCAAGTTATGTGCATAAAAACATCCTTTGATCTTTCAGAGTCATAAATATGTAATAAACTACATGATTGCCCTACTGATCTGTCCAACATCAATCTTACCTTCCCTTTTTATGGGTTCATCAAAATAAGATATGATCAAGGTACAAAAGAGTTAAAGAAGCTATTTATTTTAATGTTTCCTTGGAGAGCATGCTTGTTATTGTGAGTACAAATTATATATATAATATTTCATGAATGATGTTGAAACATTAAAAATCACCTCTGCTCTTGAAGTTAACACAAAACTCTGGCTCTCTGCCAATACTCCCTTCGTCCCCTTCTGGCCTACTACAAGATGCAGTGTCATTTTTCCAGGATGATACCGAAGTGCTTCTCAAAATTCTATTTTTAAGTCACGGACTAGATTCTTAACAAAATCCCTTTTTTTAATATCCAGGAAATTGCACCCTAAGCAACTATTCGGTTTGCACTAAAAAGCATTAATCAAAATAAGGAATTATTCAAATATTAGCAGAGGTCGAAATAAGGTTTATGGAGAAAAACAAGGGGAGTAGGGGTGATGAACGGAAATGATGCTAGCAAAGGACAAGACATCTTGTTGTTGTTTAATCTTTAAAAGTGCACATCTCTGGCTTCCATGCCCACTTGTGGTTTATTGAGTGTTTTTAACGCCACGCTGCAAACATAGGTTACATCAGGTGAGGAGATCTTTATTGTAGGGAAACAGAAAAATTATGCAAGCCATAAACTAAGTGAGTGATGGAGTGAGTAGTAAAACCCACATTTTTTTCTCACAAGGGACAAATAAGATTGAACTAAGTGTTTTGGTTGTTAGAAGGATGTAAGTTTCACCTTATAGCAGAACAAAATAATTATCCGAGTTTATTCCGATAGACGTAGGGCAGTGAAAAAGGATGACTTAGGTCAACAGAACATTTTCACAAGTATGAACTGTATATGTTGTTCATGGTAACCTAAAATGGACTGGTGTTAGCGTATGATTAGTAATAAACCAGGAAGTTTTCTCCAATGCACATAATTATTCTATCAGAAAAGGAAAGAAAGACTCTAAATTCAATATAGCCGAATAACATGAACATACATCACAAGATTTTAATCTCACTATTTGTTATGCAACTTGTTAAAAATAAGAATTTAATTTAAAAAAAAAAAAGAATGTCTCACTCTATTCAAGATAACTTTAAGCTCCGCCCAGAACTCTGTTCAAGGGCACCCCTGCACAAGAGGTTTATGCTGTCCTTCTCTCATGCTCATCTCTCATCTCTTTTTCCTTTTATCCAAATCTGGTTTTCCCTCTGTCTTGGCTGTTTCAACACGTTTAAGCTCCAAAACTGCCCTTTCCATGTTTGCTGAGAACTCATGAAGTAACTACCTTGACAAAATGAACACCAAGATCTTGAATTTCATAAAGCCTATATTTTCAGCATTTTTCTCTTATTCTAATGGAATAAGAAAACCCTCTATTACTTCCCTGCAATGGAAAAGACATCATTTTCATTACTTGTTTCATGAAACATATACTCAGTGATGCTTTTCCAGCTCAAGGATCTGAAATAGACTCGTTTGGGGAGAAGAAGATGTGCAATGCTTAGCCCTTGGCCTCAGGGGGATACTACCTTAATGTGGGGGAATATACTCTGCATAGAAGTAACTAATGATAGAGGAATCGCTATGGAATTTCGATGTGGTGTGGTAGACGGCAACCTAGGCTTACAGAAGAGAATGGTTTCTAGAGAAAAGAGAGAAATGTTGTCGTCACTCATGCCTGCCTCAAGATGAGAGACAAGGCTTTAAAAGCAGGCCAGTGTCGAAGAGATGAGCCATGAACTTAGGCTGGGGAGCATAGATCTAATTTGGCAGGCAATGGGAAAATCTTGTCTAGGAATCTTTATGTTATGTTGTATTTTAAGGTTTCTCTTTTAACAATAACACTTTTCTCCTCTTCAGAGCAATTCCCAGGGTGACAGAATCAGAAGGTCAACAAATCCTGTACTAAAAGGCAATTATAAATCTCGATGAGACTGTCAAAAACAACCTTTTTAGCAACCTGGAATTCAACCAAAGATATGGGATGAACAGAGAATTGTTTATTCATGGAAACTACTGAAATTCTGGTAAGAGTGAGGGTCTGATACATTTTTGGCTGGGACTGCTCCCACTCTCCATCCCACATTCCTATACTGTTAGTGCTGTAGTTTAACTAGGATGGATCAGGCTGTGAAAACAGTAAATGTGCCCGCACTGGTCAAAGGGGGTGTGGTCAGTTAAAGTAGTAATCTTTGTGCCAAGTAAATGAAAAGGGCCAGGGGCTCCATTTCCCTAAGATTGCAGGATGACTTGAGTTAAGGAACAAAATACAGGACTAGTCTAGGATTGAGCAGGTAGTTCTAAAAGACAGCAAAAGGATTCTTGGTACAGTGTCCATATTTCCTGGGTTGGCTGAGGTCTTGTATATACACAACAGGTCAATCCATACATATTTGGCCAATAGCATCTGGACAGAGGATGAACCTGGTAGAAATTATAAGCCATGGGGCACCTGGGTGGCACAGCGGTTAAGCGTCTGCCTTCGGCTCAGGGCGTGATCCCGGCGTTGTGGGATCGAGCCCCACATCAGGCTCTTCCACTATGAGCCTGCTTCTTCCTCTCCCACTCCCCCTGCTTGTGTTCCCTCTCTCGCTGGCTGTCTCTATCTCTGTCAAATAAATAAATAAAATCTTTAAAAAAAAAAAAAAGAAATTATAAGCCAGCACACACTGGAAAACAGCCTGAAATTTGAGTGACTCTTAAAACAATCCAGTTAACAACTGACTTCTCATCAGACACAATGAAGGCTAGAGGCAGTAGAATGCCATAGTCCAAATGCTAAGTGAAAAAAAAAAAGTCAACCATAGATTCTATTTCTAGCAAAATTATCCTTTGAAAATAAATGTGAAATAAATACATTTCCAGATAAATAAAAATTAAGGTAATTCTTGAGTAGTTGACTTTCCTACAAAGGGACACAAAAGATAAGCCTGTTTATTGAACGGAAATGCCAGGGCCACTTAGATCCACATAAAAAAATGAGAACTCCAGAAATGATAAATATGTGGCTTAACATAAAAGACTCTATAAACGTGTATTTTCTCATTTCTTCTCCTGATTTTTAAAAACTACACAGGTTGGTATAAAATCATAATTATGAACACTGTTGGGTGTATAATGAAAGGAGAGGACAGAAAATGAGACATAGTGGAACAAAGGTATTATATTTTACTATATTTAAATGAGTATGATTCCAAAGTAGATTTTGATGCATATTATAATCATAGAGCAACCATAAAATATGATTCAAAATAATATATAAAAATGAACAGAGGTAAAAATAATTTATTTAATCTGTAAGAAGGCAGAAAAGAAGAAATGAAAGGATAAAAACAATATCATTCAAATGGAAAACAAAGAAAAGTTGCCTATAAAAATTCCACCAAATAAAAAATGGTAATAAATGTGAATGGACCCTTTACTCAACAAGCAGAGAATATCATATTGAATTTTTAAAAAACAAGAAAAGAACTAATTCTATAATTCCTATAAAAGACATACTTTTATATTCAAAGTGTGATTGAAATTTTAGAAAAATGTCTTAAGACAGAGGAAAATTATAGTACATCAAAAATTTATAACAACTATAAGCGTATAGACACACCTAGCAAAAGAACCCCAAGCACAAACCAAGATACTAACAAATTAAAAGGAAGTAACAAGTATTCAGTATTGCCAGAGGTATCAAGTGTTCACCCTCACTTATTGATAAGACAAATAAATGAAGTCAGGATGTTTATAAGAAACTTGAGCAAGACCATCAAACACTTTGACCTTACTGGCATATACCAACATTTCATTCAACTACTACAGAATGGACATTCCTTTCAGCATACCTGAAGCATTCTTCATGACAGAGAATGAGATGGGCCACAACACATCTCACTAAATTAAATATATATATAGTTATCATACAAACATGTTCTCTTATCACAATAGAATTAAATTAGAAATTATTAACAAATAAAAATCTTAGAAAGCCACCTCCCCCAATATTTGGATATTAAACAACCAATGTACAAATAAGCCATGTGTAAAGAGAAATGCTAAAGAGATTTTTTTTAATATTGAAATCAACGATAATGAAATTACAATATATCAAAAGTTATTCGGTACATTTAAAGCCATGCGTAGGGAAAAATTCATAGCATTAGACATCTATACCAGAAAATCAGAAAGGTCTAAAACAGTAACTTAAACTTTAGTCTTAAAAAAGTAGATAAAGAAGTAAAAACTAAACCAAGCATGACTAGAAGGAAGAATATGCTAAATATTTAAGAAATTAACAAAAAAATTGAAAATCCAGAAAAACAAAAAAATTAAAAATTGAAGAAATCAAAAGTTGCTTTTTTGAGATCAGAACTTAAATAAGCTTTTGCTAGACTAACAAATAATAAGACCAAAATTACCAAAATCAAGAATAAAAGAGGAAACATTACTACCAGGAAATTAAAATTGTAACACAATGATGCACAAAACTATATGCCAACACATTAGATATTTAGATGAAATGAAGCTGAGACCTAAATGACCAAAACTGACTCAAAGAGAAATAGAAAGCTTAAATATAAATCTAACAAGTCAAAAATTAACACTAGGAATTAAGGATCTTCTCATGAAGAAAAGCCCAGACCCATATGGCTTCCATGATGAAATCCATAAACTATGCAAAGGACCAATATTACAAATCCTTCATAAACTCTTTCAGAAAAATAGAGAAAAGGACACTTTACAACTCTTTCTATAAATCTAGTTTTTTTCTACCACCAAAGCCAGAGAGAGACATCATAAGAAAATAAAGCTGTAAACCAATATCCTTAATGAATATAGATGCAAAATTATTGATTAAATTTTCACAAACTGAATTTAACAACACCTTAAACCATTGTGTGCTATTGTTGCACAGTATTTTTATCATATTGGCAAAATAAAGAATGAAAAAATATATGTTCTTGGACACATAGAAAAAGCATTTGACAAAATGCAATACTTCTTTATGATAATAAGTCTCATGACACTAAAAATAAAAAGGAATTTACTTAACCTGATAAAGAGAACCTGGGGCGCCCAGGGGCTCAGTTGGTTGAGCATCTGCCTTTGGCTAAGGTCATGATCTCAGGGTCCCGGGATCGAGTCCCACATCAGGGAGTCTGCTTCTCCCTCTCTCAGCTCATGTTCTCTCTCTCTTTGTGTCTCTCTCAAATAATTAAATAAAATATTAAGAAAAGGGAACCTATAAAAAACCTACAGTTTATATTAAACTTAATAGTGAAAGATTGCATACTTTCCCCCTAAAATTGGGAAGAAGGCAAGAATGTCCACTCTCACATTTCTATTCAATATTTTAATGGTGGTTATAAGAAAAGTAAAATTATTTAAAGGAATCTAGATTGGTAAAGAGGAAGTAAAACTGTTTTTCTTATTTATAAAGGACATGATTCTATATTTAGAAAATCTTAGGGAATACACTATCAAATTAGTAGAAGTAATAAATGAGTATAACAAGGTCAAAATATCAAAAGTATACTGATAGACAAAAATCAGTTGTATATACAATTCTATATGCTAACTTCCATGTACTAGAAATGGACAATCTGAAATTGAAATTAAGAAATAATTCAATAACATAGGATCAAAAATAAAATACTTAGGAGTAAATAAATAAATTAGTTAATTACTTATCTAACAAATAATGTAATATTGTTTCCAGCAATTGAAGAGGATGGAAACGAATGAAAAGAAATCCCATGCTCACAGATTGGAAGAATAAATATTGCTTGAATGGTAATTCTTTCCAAACTGTTCTACAAATTCAATACAATACTTATAAAGGATTTCTTGGCAAGAAATTGGTAAGCTGATCCTAATGTTTATGTGGAAATGCAAATAACCCAAGAAAGCCTAAACAACTTTGAGAGAGAAGAAAATGTAAAAGGACTCACACTACCTGATTTCAAATCTTATCATGAAGCTACAGTAATCAAGAGAGTGTAGTTTTGTTATAAACATGGTAACATAGACAAATGGAAGAAAATTGAGAGATCAGAAATTAATGCTTACATTTATAGGAGATTAATTTTGGAGTAAAGTGCCATGACAATTCATTGATGAAAGGATGGTCTTTTCATTAGATGGTTCTGGAACAAGTGAATATTCAATGGAAACAGTTCTAAAGTGCTTCAACTGATAAATGGATGAACAGAATATGGTATATCTATACCATGAAATTACTACTTAGCAAAAGTTCTGAGACCTGCCATAACATGGATGAGCCTTGAAAGCATTATGCTAAGTGGCGGAAGCTAGACAAAAATGACAGCATATTGTATGATTCCATTTATATGAGATGTTCAGAAGAGACAAGTTTATGAAGACAAAGAGCAAATAATTGATTTCTTGAGCTTGAGTTTTAAAAGAGGGATTGACAGCAAATGAGATCCTGCAGATTTATAGAGTGGTGGAAATGTTCTAAAAATGGATAGCAAGAGAACATACTTTATATGACTTAATTATTTTAATTTGCAAAGGTTTGTTTGATGATGCAAGGCATGTTCCATGTGTACCTAAAAAGTAAATGCCTTCCATTATTCTGGGGGGGAATGTCCATTAATGTCAGCACCAGTTCATTGACAATGCTGTTTATTGTTTAGCTCTTTGATATTCCTGCTGGTTTTCTGTCTACTAATTCTGCTACTGAGAAAGGACGGTTGAAGTCACCAACTACAATTGTGTATTTGTCTATTTCTCCTTTTAGTTCTGTCAGATTTTGCTTCATGTATTTTGTTTTTAAAGATTTTTTTTTATTTATTTGAGAGAGAGAGAGAGAGAGAGCAAGAGCAGGGGGAGGGACAGAGGCAGAGGGAGAAGCAGGCTCCCCACTGAGTGGGAGCAGACATGGGACTCGATCCCAGGACCGTAGGATCATGACCTGAGCTGAAAGCAGATACTTAACTGACTGAACCCCCCAGGTACCCTGCTTCATGTATTTTAAAGCTGAGTTGATAGGTTCATAGACATTCAGGATTACTGTACCTTCTTGTTTAAATAGCCATTTTACCAATATGTAATATCCCTTTTTATCCTTGGCAATTTTTTTTCTTTTTACTATGAAGTCTACTTTTCCTGATATTGATAAAGTTACTTCAGTTTTCTTTTGATTAGTGTTGACAAGGTACATATATTTCCACCCTTGTACTTTTAATCAACCTATATGATAATATTGGAAGTGAGTTTCCTGTAGACAACATTAGTTCGTTCATGTTATTTTCCCCACCCTAATAACCTCTGTGTGTTTCTTTTTGTTTTCTTCTTATAAAGATTTATTTATTTAATTTAGAGGGAGAGAGCACACACGCAAGTGGGGGTAGAGGAGGAAGGAGATGGAGAGAATCTCAAGCAGACTCCCTGCTGAGAGCGGAGCCTTACGTGGGACTTGATCTCAAGACCTTAAGATCACGACCTGAGCCAAAATCAAGAGTCCAAAGCTTAACTGACTAAGACACCAGGTGTCCCCACTCTCTGTGTTTGAAGTGGTGTGTTTAGATCCTTGAATGTGATTATCAGTATGTTTAGAATTACATATGCTTTCTTATTTGTTTTTTGTTTTTTCCTCTGCCTTTGTTTCCTCTTTCCC
>NW_024425230.1:11324098-11331293 GCF_017311325.1 Ursus maritimus | reverse complement strand
CTTTCCCTTTTCCTTTAGTCAGTCTATAATAACAAAATACCACAGACTGCGTGCCTTGCACACAACTAATTTATTTCTCACAGTTCTGGAGGCTGGAAACCCAGGATCAGGGTGCCAACACTATCTGGTCCAGATAAGGGCGCTCTTCTAGGTTTAAGATTGCTGACTCCTGGCTTTGTCCTCACCTGGACAAAGGATAAGAGAACTCTCTGAGGTCCCTTCTTTCAGGGTACTAACCCCTTTCATGAGGGCTCCGCCCTCATAGGCTAATCACTTTCAATGGGACCCCTCTCGGAATACCATCACCGTAGGCATTAGGTTTTCTTTTCTTTCCTTTTCTTTCTTTCTTTCTTTCTTTCTTTCTTTCTTTCTTTCTTTCTTTCTTTCTTTCTTTCTTTCTTTTTTTTTTAAGATTGTATTTATTTATTTGACAGAGAGAAACAGCCAGCGAGAGAGCGAACACAAGCAGGGGGAGTGGGAGATGGAGAAGCAGCTTCCCACCAACTGGGGAGCCCAATGCGGGGCTCGATCCCAGGACCCTGGGATCATGACCTGAGCAGAAGGCAGACGCTTAACGGCTGAGCCACCCAGGCACCCCGGCATTAGGTTTTCAACATCAGTTGGATGGGGACACAAATATTCAGACCATAGAACTGACCCTTTTTAGGGGGATTATTTGAACAATATTTAGTGTTCAATTGTAATTTAACTATTGGGATTATTACTTGGTTGCTGTATATATTACAATATGCATAGCTAACTTCTCACTGGCTACTCAGAATCAGTATTTTACCAGTTCGAGGGGAATACAGAAGATTTACTATAATCAAAGTCTGTTTACCCTCCCCTTTTATGTTTTGGGGTGATAGAACTATTCTAGTTCTTGACTCAGTGAATTTTTTTAAGATTTTATTTATTTATTTGACAGAGAGAGAGAGAGAGCACAAGTAAAAACAGGCAGAGGGAGAGGGAGAAGCAGATTCCCCATTGAGCAGGGGCCCAATGCAGGGCTCAATCCCAGGACCCTGGGATCATGATCTGCGCCAAAGACAGACACTTAACCGACTGAGCCACCCAGGTGCCCCATGAGTCAGTGATGGTTACACAACCCTATACCTGTGTTTAAATAGATGAAACTGTATACCAAAATTTAATAAATTTTACTCTATAATAATTAGAAAGAAAATAATGTCACTAAACAAGGAAAAAATTTTAAAATATATAGTGATGGTTGAACAACTTTAAAATCGCTGAATCGTACATTTACAATGAGCTAAGTTTATGGTATGTTATACCTCAATAAAGATATTAAGAATGCTTTTCAGTCAGAGCTCTGGATCCTGGGGTTTATACCTCCTGGATTACTGAATGGGGTGGGCCTACTACATCACCATGTGCACCAAATGTGTCCTAAATAGATCAGTGATGGGAAAGAAAATGTAAAACCATAAAAACACTAGAAGAAAAAAAACAGAAGACCTCTTTTACAGATATTTCCATCTGGGCAAGCATCATAATGCAATAAATTGTAAACGGATCAATAATTTAAATGTAAGAAATAAAACAAGGAGTACTCGAAGTAAATATGAGGAAATCGTGTTGTATCTCTGAAGTGCAGAACGACTTTCTTGACTATGACTCCCAATCCTGTAGTCATAAAATTAAAACAAATAAATCTTCCACATGGGACTATTTTCATTTATATAATTGATAAAAAGGCTAATCCTAACATATAAGCAACTCGCTGATATTGATAAGATAAAGATCCACGACCCAGTAAAAAATGGTCAAAGGATACAAAATAAATAAATAGAAGGACACACAAATGTCTCTACCTTATTGTAATGAGAGAAATATTAATTCCCGCTGTGTAAAATACAGGAGCGTGAGCAACTCTGAGGATCCAGGTAGCAGAAACTAGTGGAGAATTTCCCTCAGACTTCACAGAATAAAGCCTTTCAATGCCCTTCAGTAAAGCTTTAAAAGTAGCAGAAACTGGGGCGCCTGGGTGGCTCAGTCCATTAAGCATCCAACTCTGGATTTTGGCTCAGGTCACGAGGTCAGGGTCCTGGGATTGAGCCCTGCTTTGGACTCCCCACTCAGTGGGAGTCTGCTTGTCTTCCTCTCCCTCTGCCCCTCCCTCACTCTCTCTCTCTGAAATAAATCAATCTATAAATAAATAAATAAATAAATAAATAAATAAATAAATGTAACAGAAACTGTCTGAAAAGAAGTTTGACAATACGTACCAAGATTTTAAAAATATTTTATATCTGTTACCTATCAATCTCATTTCAAGGAATCTACCCTAAAGAATAAGATTTATGTACCAGGATAATTGTGATATTGATGCTTATGAACAGTGAGCCTGATTGGATTTGGCTGAGATCCAGTGCTACTCCTTGGCCAAAGGAATGAGTGAGAGCCGTATGATATTGGAATGCAGGAGACAGATGTTGTCTATGAATTTAACAAATAATGCATAATGTTTATTATGTGTCAGAGATTGTTCTCATTGCTTTTGTAATTTGAGTAACTGCTCAGTTAATCCTTATAATATCCCCATAATATTGGAACTACTATTATACCCATTTTATAGATGATTAACTATAAGCACAGAGATGTTAAGTAACTTGTCCAGTGTCACACAGCAAGTAAGTGCCAGAGTCAAGATTCAAAAAAGTACTGTGGCTCCAAAGCCCACACATTACATACTCCTCCCAAGGAGAATCAAGGTGCAGTTTCCAGAAGGGGAGTGGTTTGCATTCAGGCAAAACCATAACATCTACCAGTCAGTGGTGCTTACTATCCAAAGCAGATCCCCTTTCATGGATTTCCTTATGTTCCAGGGGCTATGTCACTCAAAATGCTTACAATACTGCACTTAATCGTCTGGAATATACCCATCTACTCTAAAAGACCCTGTATAGGGTCCATAGCGCAATGTGTCCAGGGCTTACTGAAAACTTAAAAGGCACTGTTGAATAGTATTAAAGAGAATTAGGAGGAAAGTATCCTTCCCTGATTTTCACATTGAAGTTTGTGGTAGGCTGGATATTTCTTTTTAAAGATTTTATGTATGTATGTATGTATGTATGTATTTTAGAGAGAGAGAGCACAAGTAGGGAGAGAGACAGAAGAAGAGTCAGAGAGAGAATCTCAAGCAGACTCCCCGCTGAGTGCAGAGCCAGACAAAGACTGGCTGAATCCCAGGACCCTGAGACCATGACCTGAGCCAAAGCCAAAGAGTCTGACACTTAACCGACTGAGCCACATGGGCGCCCCATGTGATAGGCTGATCTTTGAAGGCAAATGGAAACCTGTGAATAAATCTGGTTCAAACAATATGCAAAGTCTCAACTTTGGGCTTCATTCATTTGTATTCCATCGTACAGTGGTTCCCCCTTATCTTTGGTTTTGCCTTCTGTGGTTTCAGTTACTGGGGTCAACAGCAATAGGGAAGCAGAGGACCCTCCTTCTGACATGTCCCCAGAAGGTGAATAGTAGCCTAACGTTACGTCACAGTGCCTACGTCATTCTCCTCCCTTCATCTCCTTAGGTGAGCATTTTGTCACCTCACATCATTACAAGAAGAAGAAAGGTGAGCACAGTACAATAGGATATTTTGAGAGAGAAAGAGAGACCACGTTTATATAACAGTTATTACACTGTATTGTTATAATTTTTTATTTTATTATTAGTTATTGTTTAACTCCTACTGTGTCTAATTTGTAAATTAAACTTTATCACAGGTATGTTTCCATAGTTTCGGGCAGCCACTGGGGTCTTGAAAGTAACCCCCCCCACGGCCTCCTGCATGGATAAGAGGGAACTACTATAACAGCAGAGTGGTGTGAATTTATCACACAGTATGAAATAATAGCAGCAGAGACTAAGGAATTTTAGTGCACTGGAGGTACGTGTTTCAAAGTTGAAATAGTAAAAAATGTGATAAGTATTTGATATATAGTAATAAATTCCTGAAATTTATTTATTCAACAAATATCTGTTAGGACCAAGAATGAACCAGCTATGGGACTAGGCTTTGGGCACCAGTATTCTAAGCAATTCTGCTTTCTATAATTGGATCACTGTAGAAAAGCCATTGTCTGTGGTGATACCTGTTGATTTAGCCACTTGAATCAAATAGTTTGCAATATATTTTGTAAACAAATATGGTAAATTTTGTGCTTGACTTACATATGAGTCAATTCAGTTAAAAATAATCAAGCCAGTGGCCCAGACGTACCCGCCAACATATATCTTATTTACATATAGATGCTCAGCGTACTGAAGCTATCTCTTGATGTGACATCATCTTGCTGGCTGTTATTACACAGGTGCAGTAAATAAGTAGAAATTATACACCAGATTTGAGTCATGTTGGTCAACAATCAGAACAATTCTGACATCAAAACATTTTGTTTGTTTCAGCTGCCAGTAAATGAATGAATTTTAATTAATTCTTTTATTTTAGAAATGCACAAGATCAGTAAATTTCATACCAAGTTTTCTATTCATAAGGATACGATTAATTGTGTAAACTTTAGAATTTTGACAAAAGTTTCAAGAAGACAGTAGAGAACCATATCATTCGGCATAAAATTCCGTATCCGATTTCCTAAGATGTTGATATGTTTTCAAAATTATTTTAAACAACATAATATTCCCCACCTCCATTTCACATTATTAGTAATCGTCACTATCACAATTATTCTGGTAAATATCTAATTATGATTCCTAGAGTAGAGTCCTTCTAATGGAATTGCCAGGACAAAGGATTGTAAAAATTGTAAAGATCTTGGTACATATTGTCAACCTGCTTTTCAGAGTTTCTGTTACTCTTAACAGAAAGCTTCATGAAGTAAATGGAGGTGTCAGATTTATGGCATTGTTCTGACTCTCATTGCCTCTTACCTTTTAAACCATTACCATGCTTCATTCAATGGGAGAAAAATGACAGCTTCCTGTTTTAATTTACACGCATTCAAAAACTATTTGTTTCATCCTTACGCTGTTCCAGGCATTGTGCTAGATACACTGACATTAAAAATGTTTACAAAGATGCTCCCATCATCATAAAAAGCAACATCGACACATGAAATCAGGAGGCAGAAACCAGGAATAAGAGATTCTCCAGGTAAAAGACAAAACATGCGATTTTTACGTGATGGGATAGATACCATCTTAAGCAAAAGACGTTTTGAAGGCATTCAGCAGAAACGTGGGGTATCAAACAAAAAACATTGACAAAAATGCTTGTTCGTGTTATTCTTTTACATTTCGAATTTCATACATGTTCCAAATGAACTCTTATCCCTGCACGTTACTGACCTCTGTAGTCACAGAATACACTTCCCAAAATGCCCTGCAAGATAATTTAATAGTATACTGTAGTTACTGTGCCTTTAGTCATGCTGAGAGCCTTACATTTTAACTGAAAGAATTACAAACAAAAAATGTGCCTTACCAATTCACTTATTGATTGTCTTAGCTCCCTGCTGCTGTTGTAACGAGTTACCATAAACATAGCAGTTTAAAGCAACACATTTTTTATCTTACAGTTCTGGAGGTCAGAAGTCTGAAATGGGTTTCATTAGGTCAAAATCAAGGTGCTGGCAAGGCTGCCTTCCTTCTGGAGGCTCAAAAGGAAAATCCCCTTGTTTTTTCCAGGTTCTGGAGACTTCTTATGCTCCTTGGCTAGTGGTTACTCCATCTCCAAAGCCAGATGCTTCTTGAAAACTCTCTGTTTCCACCGTCACATCTTTTCTGACTCTTCGAAGGACCTTTGTGATGACATTGGGCCCACCCAGGCAATCCAGGATAATGACCCCAGCTCAATGTCCTTAATCACATCTGCAAATTCCCTTAGGTTCATGAATCAGGATCTGAACATCTCTGGGGGCCACTCCTCTGCATACATCACCTATATTCTAGGTGTAGTGACAAATTGTATTTAAGATGTGCTAAATGCCGGTGTGTTCACTCTGTAAACACTCACTGAATTTTGTTATGGTTTGTGATAGAGTCAAAATACACTGTGTCTTTTGTGATGAACTGCAGGGGAAAATTTTTTTCCTTTCCTTAATCACTTGTTACTCTCATTTTTCTCATTTCAGGCTAAGGTTAGTGCTTTAACAAAAACATACTTATTAGCTAATGAGAATAATGAAGTTAGGCTATTTTGTATATTAATAATTTTGCATTATGCATAATGCATTCTATGCCACGGGGCAGAAGGGACTTCACAAATGAGAAAACTAAGTACCAATGCTCAATACACAACCAATAAATTAGATGACTAGATTTGCTACGTACACACATTTTAACTCTCTCATTTTCCCTTCTTACTATGTGACTTTAATAACAACACGGGATAATGAACGCCAAAGGCTTTAGAATCAGAACAAGCAGAGTTCGAATTCTGGCTTTTCTACTTACCAGATATTTGCATTTGGGCAATTTATTTAATGGTTCCAAGCTTTTATAAAATGGGCCTTATAAATCTTAACACACTGGGATATTGTAAAGATTAGGAACGATTGGAAAAAAAATAATAAAAGAATGTATGGGAAAGATTTAGCCTGTAACATGCCCTCAAAACCCAACTTCCTCTGTTCTACTACCTTTACTTTTGAAATTAGTGTATTCTGTTTACTTTTATAGATTTGCCTTTATACTAATAGCTAAAAGATTTGAAAATATTTTATTCTATCAATTGAAAAAAAAGACAACTTAGTTTACCTTTTACTAAAATCTGATTTCCCTGAATATTGGAAAAATAAATACAGCATTGCATTTGTTTATATTCAAGGAAAACAGACACTATTAGTGAAATGTATGTTTCTCTATCTCCTATTTGTCCTCACTGATTTGAGGTACACTGATTTGTTTCAGATTATATTCTGGATAAATGAAGGAATTGATAGGCTCTCACTTGCAGGAGCTCAACAGTGTTGAGTTTATTGGGCCAATAGGGCAAGAGATCATTGCTAAAGGATGCACATTCCACGTGGAATTGTGTGTTCTGTGTATATAGGCAACAGATGACCCTAATTCTGAACGCCACTAGAACTTCCCAAAGCAAGACAAGCTTCTTGCTATAGGTTAGTTTTTCCGGAAAAGAAGACTTGCACCTTCAAGTTAGCTTCCCCAGACTTCTTCCTTGCTCCTCTTCAGCAAGTTCAGCTCCTGC
>NW_024425230.1:11237253-11324092 GCF_017311325.1 Ursus maritimus | reverse complement strand
GAAAATGTCCTCCCAAAAGAATTTTCAGGGCACAGTTATTACATTAACTGTCTGTTACACACTTATTAAAAGTATAAAGTATGTGTTAGTGTTTTACTTTATTTTTACAATATAAGATGGGTTTCCAGGAATATAACCCTGATGTCTAACTCTGCGTTTTTTGTGTACAAGATGTGACTTAGGTGACTATATGATTATCATGCAGATGGCACGCAGATAAACAAAAAACACGAATCACCTAAGCTTTAGGAATTCATAGGGCATAGAAGTCATTACAGTCTGTGAACTGGAACGGGCAGCAAGATTTTTAAATAGAAATGAAGCTAGTCGTAGAGTTGCCGATTCTAAAATTTTTTGAAAAAGCTGCAGGGTAACCTCATTCTAAGCATGGACTCCTTATAAAATGGAACAACCAATTAAAACCGAAGAAACTGCAAAACAATACACTGAAACACATTTCATCTTTCCCAGCGTTCCATTTTGAGCTGTCAGCAGATGTCTGAATAAATATTTTTTTATTTGAATATGTTTTCTTATCATTTAAATCAACCAGAATTAGGAATCAATTATCTATATTCCCAAAGTATTCCATTTTCTTTCATCTGTTCTTAATCGTCATCAGAAGAATAAAAAGAATAGACAGAAATCAATGACAAAAGAAAAGAAAAGAAAAGACAAGAGAAGAGAAGAGAAGAGAAAAGAAAAGAAAAGAAAAGAAAAGAAAAGAAAAGAAAAGAAAAGAAAAGAAAAGAAATCACCCTCCTCCTATATCATTGGTCATTTTTAAATCAAAGGGATCACGTCAGGTGCCCAGCAGATTACCACACCTTACAGAGTCTGCTGAGAGTAGAAGATGGTTAGACCTTTGCACCCGATCCCTCATTTCAAGTGTGCTCTTACTTAGCTATCTGAATCTTTTCATAGAAGTTAAAATTATTTTTGTTGCAAATGATTCTGATGGTTTGTCATCACCAGATTTGTAAGAGAAGTATTGCACAGAATCAGAGGCTCCTTTAGATAAACCACAGGGCCAGAGCAAATCCAGGAACCTCAGTCACAGGGCTACATGGCTGCTCCTTCTGTCTGCCAGGGACAACTGGTTGACCCTCATGTTCCCTGACTCTCCAGGATTTGATTGGCGCAGTTTAAGTTGTGTGTCTAGGTTCTAGCCCTTGACTGATTTGCCAGGAGTCAAGGTCTTGCAACAACAAATGGCTTCTAAAAGCCCACATTGTCAGGGAAGTTTGCAGTATCAGAAATATTATGTTGTAAGGCCAACTCACTAAGTGTCTTTTAATCGGTACTCTTTGGAGTATCAATGGGCCTTTTTTCCAAATATCCTCAATTATTGTTGTAACCAAGAACTTACTGCTATATTTTCCACATTTTGAGTTACAGAGGGGATGGTTTCCTGCAGGTTTTAATAAATTGGTGGCTGATTACAATAATTGTAGTAGTAAAATCAGATGACTTAATTTAGATCCTAGATGATAAAAGAGAAAAAGTAATCTGCCTTTCACAGAAAGAGAAAAAAGAAAGTGCAAGAGAGAGAGATTTTCTAAACAATTTGAGAGATGGTTTTCAAATACTGAGAATTCAGAAGTCGACCTGGAAGATTACTGTGTCAAGTCCAATCAAATTTATGTCTAGACCAGGCTGGAATTGCAAAAAATGACCAATGCATAATACTATATGTTGTCTTTTTGTTCTGTGCTAAGGATCCTTCTTAAATACCAAGAAGAGCTTGAATATATACATTTGGTATAAGGAAATTAAGGGCATGGGTTCCTTGTTTTAAAACAAGGTCATTAATGAGTTTCATGCTAAGGATTGCATCCTAGCTCTATATTAACCCTTCCTGACTATTATTGGAACCAGCAAATCCTTCAAATGCTCCATTAAGAAAAACACGTTTGTTGGGGCGCCTGGGTGGCACAACGGTTAAGCGTCTGCCTTTGGCTCAGGGCGTGATCCCGGAGTTCTGGGATCGAGCCCCACATCAGGCTCCTCCGCTATGAGCCTGCTTCTTCCTCTCCCACTCCCCCTGCTTGTGTTCCCTCTCTCGCTGGCTGTCTCTATCTCTGTCAAATAAATAAATAAAATCTTTAAAAAAAAAAAAAAAAAGAAAAACACGTTGGAAACTTTACCGAACTTCTGAGGCCGAATGCTTTTGGTTTCTCCTTTCACGGTGAGCTCAACATGTCTTTATGGGAACGGAACCTTCCAAAGTAAGAGGACTGGCTTTGGCACTCCACACAGACTTCAGGGAACCCATGGAGGAGGCTGTAATTGAGGGAGACAGGGCTGTCAGTAGAGTTCAAAAGCCCGAGTGGAGTATTCGTCACTATGATTCCACCTGACATTTGACTGAAAGCATTTTGCACTAATTTGCTTTGTGCCTGTCCAGACAATCTAAAAAGAGAGGATGAGGGGGCAATAGGTGTCTATTAAACAGAATAAACAGCTTCTGGAAAATGAATGCATTAACACACTTGTGGCTTTTGGAGGGTTGGAGATTGTCATGAGGGGAAGGGAAAATTGGGGGAGGGGCGGTTAGCAATCTCTCCAGCAGCCACGGCCTGCCTTTCTGGGTCTTGGGTCCCTTGGCTCCTGTTGGCCCACACCACAGGAGCCTGGAGATTCCTGGCCACAGTGCAGAAGAGGGCTGCAGCCAGTAGCTTATCGTGGACATGTCATTCTTCCTCGGAATGGGTTTTTAAATCTACTTGGTAATGCCTTCCAAATCTCTGGTGAAGTAGACTTGAGTCTCCTTTCCCAGATTATATTTTAATATTTTACCTCTACATAAACATAACTGCTCTGGGGTGGCTTTAAGCCTCTGCTTATGGTCCAGTTAAAAACAAACCAAAAGGGAGAAAAAAAAAAAAGCCTTGAGCTTGTTGTCACAGTTGTCCAGATTTACTGATAGAATGCAAGAAAGACTAAGGCAAAGGTGCAGGGAGCCAAAGAACTCACTCTGGGCCCTGTAATTGGCTCCTGTTTTCAACTGAAGAGTCAGGAGGAAGGCCAAGGAGTGAGAAGATGGCCTCAGAGGAAACACATGGCTTTTTGAAAGCTAAACACAGCTGGGCCCCAAACCACGTTCTACGTACTGTCCTAGCCTTGGGCGTCTTCAGGATCGTATTATCATTGCTGGTATGTGTGATTATCTGTTTGGATGATCATTAGGAAATGTGGCAATATTCAAGAAAGAATAGATAAGAATCCAATTCTAGGGCTGTAGTTAATCAGAAAAGTCCATCATATTTTTCAAAGGCCAAAACAATGGGTTTTATTAGTAATCCCCGGTTTCTTTAGACATCTTAAGTCATTGAATATTTTTTAAGCTGCTTGCCATCTGACCTTTACTCATTTGACTTTCTAAATAAATAACATGTGATTCAAGGATCTTGGGGTCTCATGGAAAAATGGGAAGATTATTATATTGGGTCTTCAACTAATGGCCCAACTCTTTTCCTTTCTGTTGGCAAAAAGGATGCAGGATTTGAGCATATTCATGTCCATAAATATTTTTCTCATGTGCTGTGTAGTGTTGTTCACTCTACCAGTTGTAGAGTGGGGGTTGTAACACAACTGTTTGGATGGGGTTGTAACACAACTGTTTTCTCGAAGGTGTAACATAATAGCACGATAGGTTAGACAGTAATGCCTTGGCAGAAATATCTTAGCAAATAAGCATAGGACAGATCGAGAGAGAAACATTTTTATCCTGGAGAATGTGTGGGAAACCACAGAAGCCTGGTGCCCCAGGTGGAATTCTGACACTAATAGATTTTCAAAAAATCTATACCATTCCCAGTTCAGAGAAAGAATTCAAACAGGAGAGGTGGGTTTTGTCAGCTATACAATTTTATGTAAGCCAGATAAGTCCACTGAATTTTGTTTCAAAATTATTTTGCTTCCTTTAGTTCAGAATTCTGCTTGTAAGTGATATGATGTATCTTTCAGCATTTTTGTATTTTCACATATATAATCCAAATGTTCTCGGGGCTTATGAATAATGAGTTAACTCATATTTTTGTTTGAATAATGACTTCTCTTATTTATTATTATAACAAAGGCAATAAAGAAACATATAACCAAAAGCAGAAAAAGAAAATGAAAATTTTAAAAACCTACCTGCATCGAAACAGCCATCATTGACATTAGGGATGTTACTCCACACATTTTAGTTCATGTGTATACATCTAAATATAAATATAGATTCTAAACATAAATATGGATATAAACCAACAGAGAGAGAGGGAGGAAGAGAGAGAGAGAGATGGAAAGCATACAAAGATGTTCAGAGGACAAGGGTATTAGAAATAGATGCGTGCGTGTGGACGGATAAATATAAATACTGTCATAAATTGCATTTCTGCAATTTTAAGTTTGAGGGCACTTAATTTTATCAAAGTTCATAAAGTAAATAGAAATTGTGATCTAACAGATGGAATCACTCGACCTTCGATAAAGTCTTATCACCTCAAGAACTATGAGTTCCTAAAAGATATTAAGGATCATAGAAATAAATAACCATTCAAAATTGAATATGCTACAGTCATTATGTTTCTCTGAAGCGAAAGATTGCAATTTTAGTCAATATCTACTGATCCCAAACCATGAAAAATTAGAAAGGTTGCATAATTTCTTCCACATCTAATCCCCCTCCTTCAACATCCATTTTTACCTCTTCAAAGTTGATGATATTTTTATATTATATCTACAACTCTGTTCTATGTGGCTCAATAATTGCCATAAGTGCTATCACTCATTATTTTTATTTTGGCTGATCTATTTCTGAGTTTGTTAGTTTTTTTCTCTCTCTGTGGGTTCTTGACTGGTAGACGCTGGTGGTGTTATTTTCATTACTTAAGTATTTATTTATTTTTTCTTTGTTTCCCAGACAAGATAGCTCCTAAATTCTTGCACGTTTGAGAATGTGTCTTGTCTCTCTGCTAACTCATGTAAGCACATCACCCACACTTTCTTTTCCTCGATGCCCTGGAGACACTATTCTGTTCTCCTCTGGTATTTACTGCTGTTCTCATTTTTGAATGAAGGCTTGTTCATTCTTCCTTTGAATGATTACATTTCATTAAAGTTTGTATTAGTGTGGGGGGGGGGGCTAGGCAGTCCCAGGAGCTCTTACAGTCTGTCAGTTCTTTCATGAATTAGGCTACCTGTCACCCCCATCTTGGTTAAGGAGAATATTATTGAGGTTAGTTATTATTCCCTTGTCTGGCATTGAAAGTTATGGAAAATTTTGAGACTAGCTCAGTTTTTTCCCCCGTCATTATAAATGGCTTGCTTTTTCCTCTATATTATGGGAGTTTAAGAATTTAAATAAGACACCTCTTCCTCTGTTTCAAGTTTTCCTGGAATATGGTATATTCATGTAAGTTGACATTGTTCTTTCTTCCTTTGTATCAAGAAAATTTCCATACTATGCATTTTGTTCTCTACTGTAGGAATAGTAAATACCCTTGTCCTCAGAACATCTTTGCTTTTCTTTATTTCTTAAAACCCCTTCCCCTTTTTTCTGTGATTTTCATGATGATCTCAAGACTTTTGTCTATGCCAACAATTTGATTTTCCACCATATCCATTCTGTCTCTGGTCTTTGAAACTTATGTAGTGGTACTATGAAGATGAGGTTGTTGAATTGTGTTTTATAATCTCCAATCATTTCATTAGCTCTACAATTTTCACGTTCATCACCTTAGTTTAGTTTATCATCTTGTCTCTGAAATGTTTACTTAATTCATACTCTCCTTAGCAATTTTTGTGATATGAGGCATGATTTTTATATTTTAATCAGTTATGTGTTCTTCCAACGTGGGTTTTATGGTTTTTTCTCCTTTGTGTTTACATAGACAGCAATGCCATTTTCCCCCCATCTGATTCATACTTAATAGAGAGGTCTCTATTTAGATTTTCAGTATATTCTATGATTAAGTTAGTAAAATTTCCTTGCCACTATCCATCTTATCTCAGGATGATTTTCTTTGTTGGGAAACCTCAGCTCACTCTTTCCATCTAAGACAGGGTGGGCAAACTTTTTCTGCAAAGAGCCAGACAGTAAATATTTTAAGTTTTGTGAACCTGTGGTCTTTGTTGCAACAATTACTCTGCTCTTATAGCAGGAAAGCAGCCACAGACAATACATAAACACATGGGCATAGCTGTGTTCTAACAAAACTTTATTTGCAAATTAAGGGACAGGCCCACAGACCGGATCAAAACAGTTTAAGAGACAGTTTAATGTCTTCTAACAGAGTTCACTCTACCCTGTGTGGCTGTTACCTGGAAGCAGGGCTGCAGAATTCAAATCAGTGCTCTCATTCTCCACAGATCTGGAAACAGAATGAATCCCTTCAGCCTCCACCAGTATCTCATGGGACTAGATGGGTTGTTCACCATAACTAGACTCATTCCCTGCTTTTTCCTTGGGTTAAATACTCATTCTTAATTTGGTCCCTAATTTGGGGATATTAATAAGAACTCTAAGAATTTTGTTGACTCATCTTTTTTTTTTTTTTTTTTTCCAGTGCCACTTCTTGGGAAGGCGGATATAATTAAGGGTTTTACTAAGATTTTTTTTTGTTATTCCCCTTGGCTATATCTTTTAGAAGTTTGTGACAGGAGCCATAACCTTTTCCTTAATTAGTTCTGGCCAGCAAACATTTTCCTTATTTGTTTTATTATGTTTGTGGCATCCAGACAGGGAGATTCAGGGAACTGGTTTGTTCTGCAAGTTTTACCTGAAAGTCTTCATGTTTATTGAGTATTGATCCCACTCAGCCTTGAGAGTGATCACATTTGACATTCTCCTCTAATGTTTCCCAGCCATTTCTTTTTTTTTTTTTTAAGATTTTATTTATTTATTTGACAGAGATAGAGACAGCCAGCGAGAGAGGGAACACAAGCAGGGGGAGTGGAGAGGAAGAAGCAGGCTCCCAGTGGAGAAGCCTGATGTGGGGCTCGATCCCAGAATGCTGGGATCACACCCTGAGCCAAAGGCAGACGCTTAACGACTGCGCCACCCAGGCGCCCCTTTCCCAGCCATTTCTGAGCACTCCCTACAAGACTGTCAATTATAGGCTCCCCTGGGCTCCTCTGATTTGGCTCTTTACTGTGCCATGCTGCCCCTAACAGTGCCACTAACCCAGATGTTTTTCCATGGAGAAGAGCTCTCTACACCTTTCCTTTGTCCCCACCAAACTAGGGTGCAGGTGTGGAGCAGGCAGTCATGATGGTGTAGGGGATCTCTGTTCCCCAAACTTCTTCCAATGGTAGGACAAGACCTTCAAAAGGTAGAGGGAGCCTGCACATACTCTGCTAGCAGTACTAGAACAATTTGAGCTGTCATCCGAGGCAAGCCCCAGCTTGCCCACCACCACTAGTAGAGCTTTGAAAGTCTCAGTCCCTCAGAGTACAACACCAAACTCTCATACATAAGAACTTTTTTCCTTAAACCTAACTCCTATCTATGCATCAAGGTCCAACAGATAGATGCTGAGTTTTCTCACAACTCTCAGAGAAAACACTACCTAGAACAAGGCAGAATCTTGACGAGGGAAGCCCACAGGAACTTGCCTGGGATATATCCTGTCAAATAACCCCACAGGTAGGTCATCAATAGAAGCCCAGGTCACCCTGCACCAGTCCCAACTCATGCCTTTTTCTCAGATTCTACGGCCATGGCACCTTTTTTCTGAAGTGCCAGCCACAGCCATTCAAATGTAACACAACTCTCAAAATGCATAATTGGCTTAGCTCTCAAAGAGCAAGTGCAAAATGTGATGGAAAAGCCAACTTACAAATCATATTTTCACCAGCAACAACCCGCAGAAATCTAGGGGCTGTCAAACGATGCACCCAGTTCATTTGACTATGGAAAATACTTTGCTTTTGTTCCAAACATGAGCATTCAAGTTTCCTCCAGAAAAATCAAAATCAAAGATGTACTCAAGTGTGCAGGTCAGAAAATGCTTGAAGAGGTAGGGGATTAATAGCTTCGTGGAACATGCCGGTGTTGAGTGTATCCCAAAGCTTCTGCCTACACAGAGTTTTTGCTCAACATCCACATGCCAGTGGGGGCAAACTGTCTACAGCTAGTTCACCCACTTCTGCTTCTCCAAGAAGCAGAACTTGCCTGTTGACTCAGTTCTGGAGAAGAAGGCATTCATCCAGGGGTATGGAGTTGTCAATGCTGGAGAAAAAAGGCTTCGTGTATGGTTGACTTCCCTCACAGGACTGAAGTTATAAGTGTTCAAATCGTCCTCTGCTGAAGGAAAGGGTTGCTTTTATTGTATGCTTTTTCTTCTTTTAATTTTTTAGATAAATATACAGGGTACCTTATGATTCTCCTGTCTAGCCGTGGGAAGAAATTATCTCAACACATTTTCATCTCTTTCCTTAGCCCTTCCTGACTAGAAGTAGAAAGAGTTTGTTCTTTGGAATATCTGGAGCTTAATCGATGTCTTAGACCTGCCTTGCATTGAATCAATGCAACTTTGAGTGACTGTCTTTTAAATTAATTGTACAGAGCTCTAATTGCCATGAATTAAGGTAGAATAAAGAAAAACCTAGTGCTAGCCATTACTGCTTACTAAGCAAAGGGATGAAACTACATGTATGTACGAGGACCAGATATATAAAAATGGTGTTTCTCTTTCAAGCATGGTAGCAGAGTCCTACATGAAAGGTTTTCCCTCACTCTCTACCAATCCTGTCAGAAAAGGAAGCAGAAATAGCTAATGGTGCTATTAAGAGGGTTTCAGCATCAAGAGGTGGGCAGAGGGGACTTCAAAAGCTAGAGCAGCTGTGGTCCTAAAGCATTTGCTATGAAACCTGGACTCCAAGTCATATTTTCTCTGCTTTGAAGAGTTCTAATTGGGGAAGAAAAAATCAAGCATTTTTGACAAGACCTCTGCCAAAGAAAATTATGGGAGGCAAAGATGAAAAGGAACGTGTGCTGATTGTCCTGTTATTTAAAAGTCCCCACAGTAAGAGTATCATTGTAATCACTGATGCCGAGAAGGTTCATCGGGGATGATTCCCGCGGGAGACCAGCTGAACTTGGAGGCTGATGTGGAGTCAGTGTATTTTCTGCCTCAAGAATAATGGAGCAGGTGCTTATGGGAGATTATATTCCAAGTTTAAAAAAAAAAATTCAAAAGAACTGAAAATAAATGTGTTGCCAAACAATCTAAACAGTGTCTTTTTTTTTAAAGATTTTATTTATTTTTTTGAGAGAGAGAGAGAGAGAGAGAGAGAGCGCAGGAGTGGGGGGAGGGGCAAAAGGAGAGGGACAAGTTGAGTCCCTGCTGAGCACAGATCCTGAGGCAGGGCTCGATCCCAAGACTCTGAGATCATGACTTGAGCCAAAGTCAGACGCTTCACTGACTGATCCACCCAGGTGTCCCAAACAGTTACTTTGTTGATACTAGATTAGTCCAAGAACCCTAGGGTTTGTGACCTCTTTGAAGTAGAGCATCTAGAAAGGGTGCTCTCATTTTTCCTGAAATCATCTTACCACCTCAAATTTCACTCGCTAGATTAGTTTAGAAAGGAGTGAGTTTAATGTGCAAAACAAACACAAAACAAGAAAACAAAAATAATAAATAACAAATAAAAGCAAAAACATGACCAAAAATATCACACGCCCCCCTGTGAAGATAACCTGGTCCTACACAAAACTCGAAAAGTATGATACATTTTGAAAGTCATTATACGTGTCATTTGAAAAGGAGTTCTTGTATGAAAGCCATTTTTGTAAATATGATCCTATTCTTATCTTCCGTTATATTCAATAATGTCATTAAAGGGGAGCCTGTATAGACATAATGATTTGATTTGATCAGATATTTGTCCAAAAAAGAAAAACCCAATTAAGTACAAAATAACTTTAAAAAGTGCTATTAAATTAGGACGTCTTTTCCCCAAATGGCGGAAAAATCACAACCAATCAAAATACAACTTTTCTTATTATCTTTTTTCATATTTTTAGTAGTTTGACAAGGACTATTTGAGGAATACTTCAGACCTAACTAGAAATAACCTGAAGCTGCTTTGAGAGAAAATACAAGTGTTTAGGCTAAATGCAAATTTTCAAAATTATACGTATTTGGAAAGAAGCTCCACTCTATGGCATCATGGTGCCTTGCTTGATAAATGTGTATTAATTGGTGGTCGGATACTGTCTTCTGAAGGGTTGATTATGTGAACAAGGAAATAGAGCTTGCAGAAATCTTCTTCAGGGGTCTGAGACATCCCACCCCAGTTCTTTCCCAGCCTATGCAGGCTCCTCTTACCTACTTCCCACCTGCACCATCCAGGTGAGGGCAGGCAGCATAGGAAGGGCAGAGGTGAGAGAAGAATGAACATGGTTTTATTTTTCTAATTTGGAAATATTATAAGATTTTCTACTTTAAGAATAAGCCAAACAGTCCACTCCTGGCAACTTGGCTTTAAACTGGCGCCTGGATATCCTACCTCATTCAAAGGCTATTCTCTTCCTCAGGTGGGGGCCATCCTTAAAATTCAAAATCACAGAATTTGTAGAACCGTGAGGAAATTTATTTTAATCTAGCTTCTACTCCTCTCCATTCCTTCAAGACTCTTACTAAGATCACAGCTAAGCTCCATGTTGCTAAATCCAATGGACATTTTTGGCCCCATTGTATTTTATCTTTCAGAAACACTCAAGATTATGAAAATGTGTGATACTTTCTTTCCTTAGACTCTGTGGCTGCATCCTTTCCCATTTTCCTCACTAACTCTGACCACTCTTCTCCAATCACTGAACTGTGACACCCCTCATGGCTCTGTCCTAGAACTCTGTCCTACCCTCTTCTAACCTCCACCTAGAGATTGACACAGGCTAACGTAATTTTTAGTCGCCATCTATATATTGATGACTCCTAAATCTAAGCCTTAGATTAGACCTCTTACTAAACCTTAGTCCCAATTATCTCTGAACCATTGATGTCTGCAGTAGATGTTTTCAACACATTCAGAAAGGCAGAATCTAGAACGAAATGGCCTGGATTCCAATCCTGAATGCACACCTTGCTAGCTGTGGGCCTCTGCATGTTCCTTCATGTCACCATGCCTCAGGCTTTTTTTAGCTCTGAAATGAAGAATATTAGCACCCCCCCCCATACAGTGTTATTACAAGGATTAAATGAGGTACCGTATGAAAATCCTTTCCAAAATGCAATCTGATCAGGCCACTGCCCTGCTAAAATCTCTTCAACAGCTTCCCTTAACTCTGGATAAAGCCATAAAACCTTAATCAGCCTACAGGGTCCATGTGATTAGAGCTCATCCCCCACCATGGCTTGCCCTGCTGATCACAATAAAGTTAGAGGCATCCACTGTTAGCTATTCAATTGTACACAGAACATCACAGGAAGTAGTAAAGAGAAAAAGATGGAACACATCCTGTAAAGATGATGGCCAATCTGCAAGGAGGGATTGTAGGACTGAGTGGTGGTGTCTTTCGATGAGTGTGTGGTGCACAGTGGAGAGGGCTATGGACATTTGAGAAGACAGAATAAGTTTTGAAATAATCGTGTCAAAGTGAAAATTAGCGTACTAGGAAGTTATAGAATTTCCATGCAGTGTTGAATGACCTTTGATCGTGAATTTAAAGTAAAACCAATCTGATCAGAGATGGAATAGAAACAGTGAAAATGTGAGTTTACCTGAAGATTTTAATGAATATGTCCGTGATCATGGAGACAGGCAAAGATGGAGTCTGACCTCCTAAACTTATTTCTACCATGCTCTGCCTCCCTCTACATTTTCTAGGCCATGTGTGCCTCAACTTCCCTGATATGACTACTTCATTAAGGTCTTTATTCACTGATTTCTTTAACAAGATTGATTTTTGAGTTTGTATAATGTGCTTGGTATCAAGAATATAAAAATAAGTTTCTCAATAAATATATGCTGGCATGCTGTGGTCAGAACTACTTTGCGGGCACCTGAGTAGCTCAGTCGGTCCAGTGTCTGACTCTTGATTTCAGCTCAGGTCTTGATCTCAGGGTCATGAGTTCAAGCCCCACGTGGGGCTCCATGCTGCATGTGCTGGGTGGTGGAGCCTACTTTAAAAAAAAAAAAGAATGATTTTTAAATTTGTTAATTTTTGTTCATTTGGAAAATAGGGAGATAATGTCTTTTAGATTAAACTTAAACTTTTTTGAAAAAAAAATAATTAATAAAGATTCTAGACCTACAAATTCAAATACTTGCTATGCTAATTCTGTTTAAATGTTAACATACAGCATCCCCCCCTTATCTGTAGGGGATTTGTTCCAAGACTCCCACTGAATGCCCCAAACCACTGTAGTACTGAATCCTTATGTGTTCTATGTTTTTTTCCCAGTACATACATATCTATGACAAAGTTTAATTTATCAATGAGGCACAGTAAGAGTTTAACAACAATAATAATAAAATAGAACGATTATAGCAATACACTGTAATAAGTTATGCAAATGCAGTCTCTCTTTCTCTCTGAAATATCTTATTGTACTGTACTAACCCTTCCTCTTATTGTGATGATGTGAGATGATAAAATGCCATGTGATGAGATGAAGTGAGGTGAATGGCCTAAGCGCTGTCATGTAGCATTAGACTATAATGGAGAAGATTCTGATTCTGGACCACAGCTGCCTACAGGTAACTGAAACCATGGGAGGCAAAACCACAGATAACAGGTCTACCGTATTTGGTTGATGCCTTATTTTATACACCATGTCAGTTATATTAGCAATCTGATTTTTATAGCATGTTAATGCTCCTACGTGTTTCTCACAGCTATTTGAGATAGACACTCTTCCCCTTTTTCTTTTAAAAAGCAACTCACAACATTTCTAAAACAAACATTGGATGATTTCTTCCCATCACAAGGAATACATACCAAAAGCCTTGAGTCAATAGGAAGAATTTTTTGCCATTGAAATTCCAAACCTGTAAAATCAATAAATAAAGGTAAGACCTGGGGCTGCCTGAGTGTCTCCATCATTTATTTTTATTTTTTTTTTATAATGATTTTTTATTATATTATGTTAGTCACCATACAGTACATCCCCGGTTTTCGATGTAAGGCTCGATGATTCATTAGTTGTGTATAACACCCAGTGCACCATGCAATATGTGCCCTCCTTACTACCCATCACCAGCCTATCCCATTCCCCCACCCCCCTCCCCTCTGTAGCCCTCAGTTTGTTTCTCATAGTCCATAGTCCCAGAGAGTAAGTTGTTAATTCAGAATCATTCGAGCTGGCTTCACGCAGAGTTCTTGTCTCCACCTCTGTGGAAACACATATTCCTACGTTTGAACAGTGGATTCAAAAGAACACGATAGAGCAGTGATCAGGATAAAGACGAACAGAACTCAAGTTACTTCAATTCTGTCATTCTACGTGACCATTTGGAGCTTTTATATGCGTTTAAAATTTAACACAGTGCCTCCACACTGTTTTCCAGAGTGGCTGTACCAACTTGCATTCCCACCAACAATGTAGGAGGGATCCCCTTTCTCCACATCCTCTCCAACAATTGTTGTTTCTTGCCTTGTCTATTTTTGCCATTCTAACTGGTGTAAGGTGGTATCTCAGTGTGGTTTTGATTTGAATTTCCTTGATGGCTAATGATTTTGAACATTTTTTCATGTGTCTGTTAGCCATTTGTATGTCTTCATTGGAAAAGTGTCTATTCATATCTTCTGCCCATTTTTTGATTTGTTTATTTGTTTCTCGTGTATTGAGTTTGAGAAGTTCTTTGTAGACCTTGGATACCAGTCCTTTATCTGTAGTGTCATTTGCAAATATCTTCTCCCATTCCGTGGGCTGCCTCTTAGTTTTTCTGACTGTGTCCATCATTTAAGTGTCTGCCTTCAACTCAGGTCATGATCTCAGGGTTCTGAGATTTAGTCCCATATCAGGTTCATTGCTCAGCAGGGAGCCTGCTTCTCCCTCTGCCTGCTACCCCCTCCCCCCGCTTATGCTCTCTCTCTCTCTGACAAATAAATAAATAAAATCTTTTTTAAAAGTAAAGGTAAGACCTAAGGAAGAAATACCATTCTGAAGTAACTTTCTCTTGAGGAAAGTAAGTCTCTTACATTCTGGTGATAATTGAGGATTAAGAAAATCAAGAATGACTTCTGCAAATCAAAGCCAGAAATCTATTATGAAGGTGAGAAAAAGGGCTGTTTCTGGCTTGATTTAGGAGTTTCAGGAACTTCAAGCAAATTAAAGCTCGCAGGAATCAGTCTTGATTCACAAAACTCCCTCACACTCTCTAATGAGTGTCTGATCTACCAAGTGACATCCATCAGATTTCTTCACCTGCTTTTCCCCCTTATCAAAGTTAACTTCCCTGAAGCAAAAATGCTTTTCCATTTCCTCATGGCAGTTTGTTACACTGACATCTGAGATACGTCACCCTCTTTTTTTGGTTTGCCTTCTCATTTCTTCTCTACTAGAGTCTTCTTCCATACCCAATGGCTCAGTGGAGGTTCCCGAGGGGCTGAGGGAGACAGTATCTAGATTAAGAACACCAAGGCCAGGCCGCATCAAAAGAGCACACAAGTTGCTTTGCTTTTTGAGATAAATGTAAAGAAAAATCTGAATTTCTCTATTTTGGGCAACTTGCAGAAATGAAAAGTGCAAATAGGCTCAACACTGAGGGGGGTTGGCATTTCAGTCAAGATACATGAAGATAGGTGCAGGTTACAGATCCACGTGGCTTTGATCGAAGTAGATACAAGCCAAACAAACATTAAAAAGTAAGTAAGTAAACAAACCAACAAACCTGAAGGAAATGAACAATCCAACCGTTGGCCTCACAGAAGAAAGCGTGGGGAGCACTGCTGTGGACGGCAGTCTCTCAGCTTCCATATGATGAGGTAGGCGGCTCTGGTTGAAAATTTCATGCACATAAATGCACACGCCAACCCTGCCCTTCCTAGGTCTTTGAGGTAGTGAATTATGTCTACTTAGCAGATTATTTTCTATTTACTGTTAGGACTCCGGTTAGTCTCAAATCCTTTGACTACTACTACTAATAATAATAATAACAATAATACATTCTAAGCTGATCACCTATGCCAGGTACTCTGCAAAACGTTTCAGTCATTGGCATTGAATGAAACTTTCATCGGACCAACGATGGAGTGTGTCCCCATCACTAATCGTCATGTGGGCAGACCGGAGTCAAACCCCAAGAGCCAGGTCAGATGAGGAGTAAGACAGGCACCCCTGTTCCCCCAGAATGAACAGACTGAGGAGCTGTGATGGTTCTTCAAACAAAATATGATGTGCTTTTACCCGAAAATGACCAGCAAAGACATTACTTTTCTGAGCTGTCTAATGTCCACCACACACAGTCACAAAACAAATTATTTTTTGGACTTTCTGTCTTGGTAACTCATTCTGCCCATTCTTCCTTGTACTGTTTTTTTGTTTGTTTTGTTTTTAACTATGGTAGCATATGAATACATTTTATTTCCAAGGACAGTAATAAATTTTGAATACGAATGGTTTTAGTATCTATAGGAACACACCAGCAAAGGGTAGAGAAAAAAGTAAGGTTTCATCTCTTGAATTATTTAAAAGGTGGACTTTATCAAGCATCATGCTGCTGTGTTTTTAATTATATCTTCACAAACTTAAACTACCTTTTGCAAGCTCATCAGTAGAGTTCTACTGAGCTCTCCTGGCTCACAAGTTCAAAGCCACACTCTAGGTCGATTATATTTAAAGTCTACCGACAGCATGCAGTGAGGAAACATTAAGTACCACTTAAATCTGTTACTGAATACCTCATCAGGAATATACTGGAAAAAATACTCCAACTATGACTTCATTGTGATCCATTACAAACTCCCTTTGGCCTTATTTTCACACAGGTGCCTAGCTGTAACATGAAAAATCCCTAGCTTTTAAAAGGATGAATGGTAATTCTTCTTTCTGTCCCCTGTCAATTAACATTCAAATCTAAAATCAACAGAATATTAACTTCTGTAAGGCCACCTTATGAAGCGGACTCTCCCTGGTTCCTTGGCATGAATGTAGAAGACAGGGCTCAAGGAAATCCAAGGGGACTTCTAGAACAGAATGTTCTGGTGAAAGGATATAAACATTAAAGTATTATTTGGTATGAAGTCAGTTTAAGAAAAGATTTAAGTACCTAAGTGGTAACCCCTTTACGTTTAGTAAAAATGAATACTTCTAGAAAAACTTACTCCCCATGGGAGTTTTCATGTTCACCAACAGATCTTTTTCTTTTTTTAAGAGTTCATTTATTTATTTGAGAAAGAGAGAGAGAGGACATGGCGGGGGGCAGACGGAGAGGGAGAAGCAGGCTCCCTGATGAGTGGGCAGCCCTACTCTGGGCTTGATCCCAGGACCTCGGGATCATGACCTGAGCCAAAGGCAGACACTTAAGGAACTGAGCCATCTAAGCACCCCCACTAACAGATCTTGAGTCAGTCCCCACTTTGTAGCAGACATTTTAATATACTCTATTCTCCCCAACAGATGTAGCAAGCAAAACCTTCCAGTTAGTCCCCTGTGCCTTGCCATGGTTCAGAGCTTGAGTTCTGGTTGTGTTGATCCGTGGTTTTAAATTCCAGCTCAACCACGGTGCTTTGTTTCAACTCTCCAACTCTCAGTTCTGCTTAGAGGCATGGGATTAAAACAATACCATCCCAAAGGTTCATCGCAAGAATTGAATGAGAAACTGTCATTAAAGCATTCATCACACAGCCTGATGTTGCTCAAGTTCTCAGTAAATCAAAGTGATATTTAAGACAAAAGAGATTTAAGAGTGAGCATGCGTTACAGATAGTTATGCGCGCAATGTTTGCAGGTGACCATTCTTCCTTAGGAGATGTGGAGCTTAATATATGCCTATTCAGGAGAGAGGAAATCTCTCACCTCTTGGTGTATGCTGACTCAAACATGGCCAAAGTATGTCTTTGTAGTGTCTTTGTCTCATTTTTGAAGCCATTTTTTCTTTCCCTGAGCTACTTCTGGGCAATTAAGTGCTATTTTATCTGAAGGTCTGGAAGTGTTTTCATTTCAGTCACAACTAAATACCATCCCTATTTTTGCTCTGCACAAAAACTGGAGCCACCCTCTTATTGGGAAAAGCATATTGGCAGTGACTACGCTATAAATTACATCAGAAAGCATTATTCCTCAGTATGACACCTGTGTGGGTAAAAGTACTGATTAAACCAGGTCAATGTATGTAACCCACATAAACAAGACTGAAAACAGCAGGCAACAGGACAGGGAACTATGGTGAATGAGGAGCTAAAAAATAGGTTCTGTGATCAACAGCTAAAGAAAAAAATGTACTTGTTTTGTTTTATGTTAGTGGGTTTTTTTTGTTTGTTTGTTTTTTAATGTATAAGACTGAATTAGTTGACCTCATGGGATTCTTTTCAGGCTGGAGATATTTGCTTTCTCAATATGCTTCAGACTTTTTCACCAGCACAATCCCCAAAAAGACATTTCATGGGGAGCAGAAGGATTGCAAAAGATGCATTTCATGAAAACCATGATACTTTCTTCAACGAATCATCAACTTGTTTAGTGGCATCAACCTGTTTTGCCAATATTCCACTTTTTTGGGGGAAATATTTTATATATGGGAAACCAACACTGCTAACATTATCAAGAAATCGGAGAATTACCATGGGCTATAGAGGTTCCATTACGTTTCTTACAAAGAGACCATTCTTATTATCAGAAAAGAAAAATATTAATTGTAATGAATAAATATAAATGACAAAGCATCAATAATAATTTTTGAACTTAATATAGAGGTATATCCAGGGATAAAAAGTAGCAAAACAGTAATGCCTAGCATGTCCTACATTCTGGAGCCTGAGGACATATATACAAGGAAAAGCGATTCATACCAAATCGTTATCCAAGTGTGAAAATCCTGCTAGCCTCAAGCAATAGCCCTTCGCAATCACACAGCAGAAGCAACACCCCAGCATAAAACTTCCGCCCCGCAACCCTCCGTAAGCCGAATTCCGTGTGTTACTATGGTCTCCTTCACAAATGGGTCTTTCCCCTAAATGGTTGATACTCAGAGGCCAGCATTTGAAATCTGCTACACGTTTTTGGCTCCAACCCAAGTCCTCTCTTAGTCAATAGGCAGAATTCATTCAAATGAATTTCCCGCATCCAAGTAAAGGAAAGGTGAGAAAATTCAGAAAGGCCAGGGATTGAAATAAAAGAAACCCTATCCCACAGAATGGTTTCATAATTATAATAGCTCGTTTTAATCACTGTGATTGTTTAATATATCGTGAACACAGAGCTATAAGGATAATAATTGTCTTATCAGTCACAATCTCTTTGTTATAACCAGTGCTCATTTGGGATTTAGCATCGCGCAGCTCCCTCCACTCCCTCCACTCCCCCCACATATCAAGTGGCCTTAATTATGTGGGCAGTCAGACACTCTCTGGAGACAAAGATGGGGATGAGTAAACATCAGGTAAGAAGAGATGCTCGTTCCTTCCTTCTTTGTTTCTGCTCAGTGCCTTGTAGCTAATACCGCATATGCGGCTTTCTCCATCTTGGAGATACTTGAAATGTGGAACAAGTAATTCAGCTGAAAAATTTCAGTTATTTTTTTTTTTTTGCATGCTTCATATGCTGGGTTAAAACCATTAGCATATAACAAAAATCTGAGCAGATGTAACGCAACAGATTCCTTAAGGGAATCCATATTTTTACATATTTTGTAATAAGGAAACTGTCACTCCCAGATGGTATCAAGCTAATACCGGTGGTTTGCTTGCTGATAACATACTAAAAAATAAAATTAATTGTATTCTATTTGATGACAATGAAGTCATTATCATATATACTGCACTCTTAAAGGAAACAGAGCCAAAAGATCGGCTTCCTGGATGATTAAGTGTATTTAGTTTGTTGGCCTGGCCAGAAAAAAATAAAATAAAATAAATCCAGCTTGGATCTTAGAGTTGGAATTCCCTCACACCTGGCACCAAAATGCACTACGGTTTATAAATGTGGTGAAATAGGAAAAAAAAAAAATGCTGTGCTGAATTGCTAACAATATTAGTGAGAAGCCTGGTGGTATAAATACACATCAGATACTTCCAATTCTACCTCCGTCCCGAAAAAGATACGTGAACTATTGAAATCATTCTTTGCTAATTCATCGTGAAGCCTTCTTCCACATTTCAAGTCCTGGTTGGAAGCGTTGACCAATTATTGCAGTCATGCTTACCTGGAAAGGTGTATAATAAGCCTTGAGTATAAAATCTAATATTAGCATGTATTTTGGTATATTTGCACAGTTTTTTTTTTTCAAAATAAAGCAGTGCATTTTCTTGATGTATCTATTTATCTGCAATCAATTTAAAATAGTTCCTTTCATATATATCTTCATTATTTAGGACTTATGAAAATGTTTGCGTTCTCCTATATTAACCACAACTCTTTCTAGATACTACTTTGGAAATCATTTTTACAGATAATACGTTCTTACCTTGTATGATAGGGTACATCCTTTTATCCAAACATAAAACAAAAGGGAAAAGAAAACCATATGACTCTATACTACTTATCTATTTCTTTAACGATTTAGTATCTATCTACCTATCTACTTCACTATGTATGAATTTTCTTGTGCCCCAAGTCTGTGAATTATGCTGAGATACTTTTGTTGATGGTGGGCTGAGGTTACAATACCATTTGCTATGAAATACTGGTTACGGTATTATTTTCCAAGTTAAGATTGGTCCCCTCTCTCATTGGACAGGACTCAATTGTAGCATAACGTTGAAAAATAACCATAGTAAATATGGCTCATTCTTTAGATGGTTTGAAAGCTTGGAAGTCAACTGAATAGGTCTTCAGAGATCATGAGCAAAATTTTAAAAAAAGATTTAGAAAAAGGTCTATGAGCAGCACAAAGTATATAAATAATAGAATAGATTCATATACATTGAATCTATATATCATACATGTTTTAACAGAAAGGCAATTTTTAACCCTGAATCTATACCATTTTTAATAGTCAGAGGTGACTTAGTTAACAACCAGCTATTTAGCTTGTGACAAGCGAAATTGCAGCAGATGATAATGGCTGTATAAATATCTAGATGTCTGTATGGCATCTATGCAGGTTAGAATTTATTGGAAAGTTATGCGTGGTGACATAAACAGAGCTGACTATGTTCTTTCAAATCACATAGGTGTTCGATGTCATCTCTTAAACGAGATTCCCTGAATGACTCCCACTTAGCATTGTGTGAGTTGATATATATTAAGTGTTCTAGTCTATTCACTAGCTAGCCAGGAATGCTCTACGGTAGACCAGTGCTGTCAGACGAAAGTCACAGCCACAGTCACGGAAAGATTACAGAGACCTTAGAGACCATTCGGGTTTTTCCCTTTGCAGAAAAGACACCCAAGGCACAGGGTTGTGCCACAATATGGAACTGGGTCAGGGGGGTTCTAACGGTTTAATTTAAATCGTTGAAATTTATACACGTGTGATTTTCAATAGGAGATAGTAAAAGTCTGATAAGGTGTGATTCATGAGCAACAAATTAGCAACCAGATCAAAACGGATCTCAAAATGTCAATTGATTTGATCGGCCTCAGCCATACCGGGGTGGCCATTTTAGGAGTGATGCTTTCAAGGTAATTTCTCTCCATTCCCCTGGGCTTGTTAGAATGCTTTTTTGTTTTGTTTTCTCAAAATCGCCAACAGATACAAGAGGAGAAGAGGAGGTAGACCAAACAGAAACAACAATTATCACCACCATTAATACCATAATCACTCATATAGTTTTACATATAATGTATTTATATATTTTTATATATAATATATATATTATATATATATATTATGTAAGGTTGCTCTAATATAAAATGAGATTTGGAAATTTTTGTGCTATTACAGTGATTCAAACCCATGCTAGGTCTCAAGGTATTATACACAAACTAATTCGAATTTAAAGTCAGAAGCAGTGTGGTCTAATGCGGTGGTTCAGGATTTGGAACCCAATATCATAGCTTGGGTTTTAGATCAGCTTTAATGGGCAAGACTGTCAATGTTCATGAGACTCAGCGTTTTTCAGCTCTGAAATGGAGATTAAAATATCTGTTTTACTTACCTTGGCTGGGCCGTTGGAGGTCTCTAGTGATGTAATTTACCTGGCAGCGATTAGGACGCTGTTAACATTCTACAGATGTGGTAGGACTTACGAAAATTACAAGTAGGCAGGTCTGATGGGAGGGCTTTGGGGTCCATGCGGACAACATCCAATTTCAGCCGAGACACAGAATATGGCTCTTTCTCCTTGGCCATGGCAAGCAGCTGCTTGCATGCTCCAGCTTGGAATGCACAGACTTGTAAAGCAAGATTTTAACAGACTGTTTGGCACTGAGTAGCATTCTCCCAAAGACCTGGCAGGGGAATTAGTTTAAGTAATAGTATGTCAAATACTCATCAAGACAAGTACCAAATGAAGTTTCAAACAAATTAGGATTTGCCTGTGCAATGTTAGAAAGACAACAAGTGTGTCTTCTGAATTTGATTTGCGCGAGGTCTGCCGTGCCTTTCTGAAACAAATACACCTCCTTTCAGAATCCACACTTGTACCCAGACTTAAAAAGCTCCTACGAGCCTTAAAGCACTTTCCTGTAGGAATATGTGACATGAGAAGCAAAAAACATCTTGAAGGTCATTCCATGTCATAATTAAATTGAATTCAGTGGTGTTACGTTCCAGTGCCACATTTTTATTAATGATACTTTTGATTAGGGGCACTGTTCCGGACTTCATCATTTCTATTTACCTATAAATCCCTCAAGACCTACTTCTCAGTGCTTAGTAGGTACTCAAAGTCCATTAAATAAACCAGCAAGGAACGAAATGCATTTGTTCACATGGTAAATATTCAGCACCCGTTCTGTAGCAGGTGCCAGGTAAGTTCAAGAAGAACCCATTTTTACATTTAATTATTTCATTTCTTGTGCGAATACCAAGTTTTCAAACATATCCCCAGGCTTTCATTCCAGTTCAGACTTGGTAAAGCCTGAGCTTTTTGTAGAAAAGTAATTTTCAAGGGCGCCAGTGTATCGCAAAAGAGAAAGAAATGTTACAATTCTGGACGAGCTGTTACAAAGCTTGAGTGTCCACAACATCACGGCTCAGCCGGGAAACACCTGCTCTGTCACCCAGAAGGAACACCTGCCTGCTTTAACTCCCAACTCACAGGCATTCATGGGGAAGGGGCGGAAGGAGAAAAGTGACTAAAAGTGGCCAAATGTACCCTCTTGAATACCTCTGCCACCTCGTAATTGCTCTTGTCTAGGTACTTATTCTTATAAATGGGATTTTAGGACCCTAAATTGGTGGGTGATATGTTTGGCAGTGTTTTGTAAAGGGAAGTATTAGTGTTCTTTATAAAATTGGTTGAGTGCTTTAGGGCTTTAAAGTATACACATTTCGTCCTAAGAAAACTTAATTTGGAAAGGATATTTTCTTGTTCATGCTAGTGAATTATGCAATTTGTCTGAGTAAAAGAATGTTTGGTTCTACAATTTTGAGTTGGCATTAAAACGGTTCTATGAGAATTTGCCAAGACCCCATAAATAAACATTAAACATGGTATGTGTGTGTTTGCGACCACAATCCTCAGCGCAGTTTCCTTTTCAATATAAGCGCACAGCTGGAGTTAAAAAGATACCACATCTTAAGAGGGTTCTTGCTTGCTGTAACCAGTAAGTTAAAAAAATTAAGTAACTCTTTCCTTTTATAAATCTTCCTTCTAATGGGTGCATTTACATGTGCAACCCATAGCTGAGTTAAAGTAGCAGATTTCAATAGGAAAAGGACTTCGGAAGAAAGCTCCTAGATTCAAAATAAGGCAACCTCTTTGTATACTCCTTTGTATGTTTCAAGGTAATTTCATAGGCGGTAAAACACTTCAGGTTTCACAAAAACCCTTCAAATCAGGTAGTTCTTTCCCGGGTAATAAGGCAAGAGAAGTAAATCGACAGGTATTTGTTTCAGACGGGATCTGATCTTGTGGTTTTAAGACCACAGCTTTATTAACACAGTGCAGCACTGAGCCATGCCCATAGAACAGTGGTTTGGATTAAAAAGATCTTTCTGCTTAACCCCTCTGCTGTCCGGACTCTCCTCTCTCACTCTGGCAACTCAAGCACGAGTAGTATTTTCAATATGGGGTGTGGTTTTTCCCTTTGTAGGAGTGAATCAGCCTGACAGGTGGTGAGGCTTTTCAAAAAATCATTATTAATATGATTAATATTTACTTGAAAGACATCATCACTAGTCATTTCAAGAAGATGAGGAACATGTTTATCCCTGACTTGTTCGCTGCTGAATCTACAACACAGAGACAGTTCTCAGCACTTCGTTGTGAACCATCAATAAAATGTTCCTGAAAGAAAAAAATTAGAGACTGAATCCTGTATGGGCTCTGAACTCGAAGTAGAAATGATGGTTCTTGGAACTGAGTTCCTTCAAATCGTCAGACTTCTTTTCCCTGCTTATTTACAACATTGGCACTGAACCAAGATAGTTTATCAATAAATAATTTGCATTTATCTTGTTTTCTATAGGGGAAATACCACGTAAATCTCCTTTCCATTTGATGTTTTACTTTGGAGTGGTGATAATTCATTCTCATCAGCCTTCTGATCTAACAGTGTAGCTACCTCAAAATGTGGAAAAGACACAAGGTAATTTAGTAGACAGAACTCTCTCTGATGAGTTTCCTGGGTCACATTCAAAGCAGCACATTCTTTGATTAGCCGTATCTTTGTTTTCTCACCCCAAAATGTGAGGTGCAAATAAGAACAGTCTGGGCAGGGCTATTGTTCAGACTGTCAGGGCTGTAGTCTCTAGGAATCAGTGCTGCTTTACTTACAGCCATACATCATTTGAAGAGCCATTTTGTTATTACGAACTCACATAATATTATCTGGCTTCCCATTAAAAAATAAAGTTTTTATTAATCCCATGGCTTGAGTTTATTTGTATTTCTGTCAATCACAATATGTGATTCATTTCTCCACAATTAATATGTGAATAAGATGTCTTTGCAAAAATAAACGATTACAAATAAAGCCCAAGTGCCCTTTGCATAATCCCCACAACCACGTTCCCCGAGCCACCGGTCACCACTGTTCCCTCAAAAGAAGCAACCACCAATGGAGTAGGGGTATCCTTCGGGTTCTTTTCTATGTGTATGCACACAATATATCTGGACTCATGAAAAATATATAATATTGTTCTATGGCTGAGTTTTGTCTTTCATTTGTTTTTTCTTTAAAAATATCATGGGGAGCACCTGGCTGGCTCAGTCAAAAGAGCATGCGACTCTTGATCTCAGGGTCGTGAGTTCGAGCCCTATGTTGGGTGTAGAGATAAATAAATAAAACTTAAAAAAAAAAAGAAACCTGGGAGATTTTGTCTGTGGTAGTACCTATAGTACAACCTCAATCTTTTTAATTGCTTCATAAATTTCTTGATATGGATGCACCATCTACGCCATGCAATTATCCTGGTACTGACAAACATTTAGAACGGGATCTATTCTTTCCATTATTCCCAATAATGCTGCCATGAATACATACAAATGAAACCATCCTTATGGTTACCAGATTTATCAAATCAAAAGATAGCAAGGAATATATTTATGCTAAGAAACGATTGTTTATCTGAAATTCACATTTAAGGGACACCCTGTATTTTACCTGGCAACCTAAGTTTTTATGCAGATCTGCAAGTGCATTTTAGATTAGACATCAAGAAATGGAATGGCTGGGAAAATGCTAATGGACACCTTTTCCTTTAAGTGTAGTAGTAAGAGTTTGTACTTGTAATAGTTTCTACCTTCCATTCTCCTAAATCATAACATCAATTGGTACTTTTGTGTTGTATTTTTCCCAGCCTCGTGAGCTGAAAGCTGAGTTGAAAGTAACTTTTTTGGTGATATCTATATATAAATAGGAGCACGCTTGTCTTAAGATTATGCTTCACAACTGAACAGGCCTGTGAAACCAACTCACAGATGGGAGAATAGAATGTTTACCAGAGCCCCCCCCTGGTTCCTTTTTCCAACACACAGCCCAAAGCAGAACCAGTGTTCTGCCTTTTAACAGCTTAGATTACTCGTGATGGTTTTGTTGGGTTAATTCTTTACATGAATGGAATCATAGCACATGTAATATGTCTGGCGTTCTCTGCTCAACATTTGGTTTGTGAAATTCATCCCTATGCGTAATTTTCAATCATGCATTTTCAATGCTGTATGGCATTCACCAAATTTTAAGACTATAGCTTTTCCTCTGAGTACCACTTTGGCCTCGTTCCAAAGGTTGGTGTCAGGTAGTGTTCACATTTTTTTCTGAGGCAATTCTAAATTATGTTTCACATATCATTATTAATCCAATTATTACTTAGAATCGAATGTCTTGTAACAAATGGGCTTTACATTCCCTTCTTTCTCCTTTTTGTTGATCAATACCTAATTTTTCTTGGCACATTGTTCTTTCCACCAGTTCAAAATATTGCTTCCTTTCCCTTTCAATACCTTGAATTCTAATTTTTTATGAAGTAAATATCGCTACTTCTTTGGTTGGTATATATTCCTCCCCCCACCTTTTGATTAGGTGAACAGTAAAGAGCTGTTTGGTATATAGCTGGATTTTGTTTCATTACCCAATCTTAAACCCTCCTTTCAAATAGTTGAATTTAGCCCTTTCTCTCATTTTATAAGGACTAGTTTTGAATTATTTTATTTCTATTTTTAGTTACTACCCAGAAATTTAAGAAACAAATATATTTTGCACAATTTTTTTAGAGTTAGTATAGCAAAATCTTCTCCCTGAATCAGTCAAGACTCTTGGCCCAATTTTATGTGCTGAATTAGTATTTCCACTCACCTATGTTTTTGATGTTCTCTTTTTAGTTCCAGATTATTACTTCATCTCCAAAATTCAATATTTTCTTGCACTTAGATTTCTTTGATATCCATTGCTTTCTATATATCATCTATTCTTTTGGGCCCCAATTAAGTTCTTATTATGTCTTCCAACATTCCATTCAAAGAAAGACTATGGACATGTTATCCTGGACACCCATATCCTGGTATTGTCTCATTTTACTTTGTACTCGTATTTGAGAAATAATCTGGCAGGTTATAGAATAATATGCTCTAAATTACAATCCCTAAGGACTTTGAAGGTATTTGTCAATTCTTTTTTCGTATTTGGTGATGCCAATTTAAGTCAGATGTCAAGCAAATTCTCTTTCACTTTAAGATACTTAGTTTTATGTTTGTGTGTTTGACTTCTTGGAACTTTAAGCTTTTCTTTTCTCTTTTTGATTAGCACTCTGAAATTTCACTGAAATATGTTTAGGTGTATAGATGTTTTTGTTTGTTTGGAAAAGAAATTACTTATTCATTTGACTTGGCACTCAATGCCCCTTTTCAAACTGGAGATTCATGTATTATGTCTGTTCCGGATCAATTTGTCTATCATTATTTTACCATCTCCTTACTTTCATTCTCCCTAGATTCTCTTATTGCAATTCCTATTAGATGGACATCAGAAATACTAAAACTATCCTCCATAGCCCTTAGTTGTCTTTTGCATTTCTCCTCTTTTCAACTTTTGTTTGATGCTTTTATTTTTTGTTATATATATATATATTTTTTTGATTTGATTTATTTATTTGACAAAAAGAGATTGCTAAAGAGGGAACACAAGAAGGGAAAGTGGGAGAGGGAGAAACAGACTTTCTGTTGAGTGGAGAGCCCAATGCAGGGCTCAATCCCAGGACCCCGGGATCATGACCTGAGCTGAAGGCAGACATTTAACGACTGAGCCACCCAGGCGCCCCATGTTTGCTGCTTTAAAAAAAAAAAAAGATTTTATTTATTTATTTGAGAGAGAGAGGAGGAGCAGAGGGAGAGGGATAAGCAGACTCTATGCTGAGCACAGAGCCCAGCATGGAGCTCCATCTCACAACCCTGAGATCACTACTCGAGCCAAAAGCAAGAGTCTGGTGCTTAACCTGCTGAGCCATCCAGGGGCCCCTTGCTTCCTGCTTTTAGAGAGATTCAAAGGGATACAGGCACCCTGATGTTTATAGCAGCATTATCAACAATAGCCAAACTATGAAAAGAGCCCAAATGTCCATAGACTGAATAAAGACTTATGCACACGCACACACACACACACAATGGAATATTATTAGATTATTAATCCATAAAAAAGAATGAAATCTTGCCATTTGCAATGACATGGATGGAGCTAGAGAGTATAATGCTAAGTAAAATAAGTCAGTCAGAGACAAATACCATATGATTTCGCTCATACATGGAATTTAAGAAACAAAACAAATGAACAGGGGGTTGGACAGAGAGGCAAACCAAAAAACAGACTCTTAACTATAGAGAACAAACTGATGGTTTCCAGAAGGGAAGTGGGGGTGGGGAATGAGTGAAATAGGTGAGGGCACTTATGAGAACCAAGTAATGTATGTAAGTGATGAATCACTAAATTCTACACCTGAAACTAATAATACACTGTATGTTAATAACTGAAATTTAAATAAAAACTTGGAGAGAGAAAAAAATAAAGAGAATTAGTTCAGCTCTATCTTATAACCACAAATTAACCCTGAGATTCATTGTTGTGTTTATTTAATGTCCACATTTTCATTTTTGATATACATTGTTGTGATTTTAGAGGTATGTAGTTCACATTTCTTGGTACATTTCTACTCTATTTCCCCTGCTCCCTACTTTCCTGAAACTCTATTCTCTTAAGTGTAAGTTCTTCCACTTGCTGACTTATTTTCTTTTTTTCTATACACGTGATATAATTTTTTTTTTTTTACTGACGCGTGGTCCTTATTCTGGTTTTTGCCAGTTTTTGAAGGCAGTGGTAAGATGTGGGACTTGCTGAACTAGTCCATTTTAAATTAATAATTATTTTATGATAATTCTATCATGTTTGTTGAGCTTAAAGATCTGAAAACTAATAGGCAAAATGCTTACATTGCAACGATTATCTTACCCATTTAAAAGGATGCCATGTGGGGCATCTGGGTGGCTCAGTCAGTTAAGCGTCTGCCTTCAGCTGAGGTCATGATCTCAGGTCCTGGGATCGAGCCCTGCATCAGGCTCCCTGCTCAGTGCGGAGTCTGCTTCTCCTTCTCCCTCTGCCCCTCCCCCTGCTTGTGCCCTCTCTCTCTCTTTCTCAAATAAATAAATAAAATCTTTAAAAAAATCAAATATAAAATAACAAGATGGCATGTTTTCGATATTCAAAAATAATGTTAATGGTGCTCTTTCTCACCTTAACCTTCATTTCTCATGCTGCAATTTAAAGCCCTGTCTTTTTGCTAGGATTGGGTGAGAACTGAGTCATTCTCTATCTTCTAGTTAGGAATTGCTTGACAATGTATGTTTTGATTTTACTGGGGCCAATTTTCCTAAATGTGTCTTCTGGGTCCCTTGGAAAAGACACTGATTCCCTGGCACGTCTCTTGGAGAGCCTTCCATGGGTAATCCAGGGACATGATAATTATTAACAGCTCTTCCAGGTAAATCTCATGATCTGGCAAATTTGGGGTAAGCAATGCCTTTGAAACAGAGGTAGAAATCCACAGAACCAGAACACTCACTCCAAGTTGGGGGGGGGTGTGGGGAGGGAGCACTAATTTCATCTCACCAGAGTGATGAGATTAAATTGAAGTTTAATCTCAGGTAAAGTCCTGGGCCCTTGTTGGGCTAACGCTCAAACATCTGCTAAATGTGATATTTTAATCCCTAATTGGTGACGTTTACTGTGCTTTGTGGCACTTGTGATTCCAAATCATTTTTCTGACACTTGACAGAGAAGGTATGCCGGGCTAAACCGCTTCCACCTGCTAAACTAGGTTGCATTTTAAGCAGGGTTAACCGAGGTGCACCATTTGGAAATAGTTTGCAAAAATGCCTCAATTCTCTCGGGGAGGCAGCCTGCATGCCTTGTGGTTTCTGAGTGCTTCAAGGCTTAAACCTGATCTCCACGTCAATCAAGGAGGAATCAAAAAGAAGGCCGGATAACAGTTTTACTAATCTGAACAATTTTTTGAACATGGCAGAGTTTTGTTGCCATTTGATATCACCGCTCAGTAGCTCTAGCATAGAATTTTCTGACACACTGTGTAATATTGTGTCATTCTCAGAGGCTGATTGCCTTGACTTCACAGCAAGCACTAATAGTTAATTTCAGCTAAAGCTGATAAAGATAGTTCTAGAAATGGTTTGAATCACTGTAGTCAAATCCTGCCGTAAAAAGCTTGTTTCCCAGTTTATCCTTATCAAGATGGGAGATAGACAAATGTCAAACAGTGTGAAGGTTTAATTTGTTTATAGCAGGAATCAAAACTTGATGAGTTCTGCACAGGTTACTTATTTGATTGTTTCCTTGTGGGGCTGGGATAGAAGGGAAGGGGAGGAGAGAATCCTCACATTCCTGGTTATGCACGCCGAGGTGGAAATGTTGTGACTATGCCGTATTGTATTAAGCACATGTATTTATTTAGCATTAATTAATTAATTTTCAAAGTTGGTATATATATTAATATTATTAATAATCAATATAATTACCATGGTATAATTATTCAACTTTATCATTGCCTTTCTTTTTTTTTCTTTTATTTAATTATGGCTTGTGTAATTGTGGCTTGTTAAATATTTTCCATATTTCATGGAGGCAAAGAAAAAAGGGGAGTAGTTATGGGGGAAGAGGAAATGCTAGTTTAAAGGGGAAAGAAGATGGGGTGCCTGGGTGGTGCAGTTGGTTAAGTGTCAGACTCTTGGTTTTGGCTCAGGTCGTGATCTTGAGGTCCTGGGATCAAGCCCCCATCAGGTTCTGCACTCTGCCAAAGTCTGCTTGGGATTCTCTCTCCCTCTCTCTCTATCCCTCCTGCTCATGCTCCCTCTTTCTCTCTAAGTAAATAAATAAATCTTTAAAATAAAATAAAGGGAAGAGAAAATCAATTTAAACTAACTTTAATTTAGATCCAAGGCTTGCCTTTTTCACAGCGGCATTATCTATACAACCTATGCTTGCCTAGATTAGACCGGAAACCTGGGTGGTGCCTATCAGGTAATCCTGGGGCCCTGGAGAGGGGCTTCAAAACAAAGTTTGGAGGTTGTGACAGATAAGGAAGGGCACCTGGGTAGCTCCATCTGTGAAGCGTCTGTCTTCAGCTCAGGTCATGATCCTAGGATCAGTCCCACACCGGGCTCCCTACTCAGCAGGGAGTCTGCTTCTCCCTCTCCCTCTGCCTTCCCCACTATTTTCTCTCTCCCTCTCTCTAATAAATAAATAAAATCTTAAAAAAAAAAGAAAAGAAAGTCAATGATAAAGCTGAATAATTATACCATAGTAATTATGTTGATTATTAATAATATTAAATGAAATAATTATAATGATAATAAATATTCCTGTGTATTAAGAAATTGAATAGCTAAAACCAAATAGAAAAATCCTCTCTGCCAATAACGTTGGGGGACTGGCTGGTATATTATTACCTTGAAGTGTGTCTCCTGTGCACATTTCTGTTTGTTAGAATTTATTTCTTCCAAACTATCAGAAGAGCTGTCACTAACTGACATTGACATAGATGCTCCCTGCCCCTGCTTAAGGAGAAAGGAAATGGGAAAGGAACTTAGAGCTTGATTCAGGTGTTGGATCAAATGACCAGGACCCAATTTTCCCTCCCATCCCTCTGCGTCCTCAGGAATTCCTGAAGACTCACACAGAAATACCCCCCCCTCCCTTACCCCCAACACCACCTGTTAAGCCAATATGGCGGCTAAGTTCAAAGGACTTTCTGCTTTTAGGATGACTTTAGAGTGGGGACATGTTTACCTTGGGTAATGCTTAGAACAGGTTTTTTTTTGTTTTTCTTTTTTAAGGTTGAAGGCAAAAATCTATATGAATTCTGCTTTATGCATACATAAGAAGTATATTTTCTTACCAGAACGATCTTAGGTGGTAGTGCTCTATGAGACCAAGAGTCACAGTTCTTGCACTTAATTGCTTTTTAAATTCTAGTTGTCACATCGGGGTGCTCGTGGGCAGGAGGAATCTTACATTTGGGGCAGCATTACCTCTTCACTGCCGGGAATAATCATCATAAACTGATAGAGACGGTGATGAAAGCCATGAATCATTCCTCCAGCTTTAAAGAGTGTCTTCTTAGCCTGAGCCTTCCACAAGTTGAAAGCTCGGGAACTCTGAATTAGACCTCATGAGCATCAGTTTCTTGAAGCACAAATGGGGATGATGAAACCGCCTGGCCAGGGCTGTGCTGGAGGTTGAAATATGCTGACTCAGTGAAAATGCAAGTGTGTTTGCCCTGTTCAAACACCATAAAAATTTATAAAATCACTTTGAGTAACACCCCAAGTACAGCCACTAATCTTAGGTATAAAGATTTTTTTTCCTGAACATAATAGGCAGCCACTTTTTAATATGATGCATTCTAGTCCATAACCCCTACAAAATTTCATTAAAATTCACTACAAATCACAAAACAATTCCACTGGAAAACTTGGGCTGCTGCTTATCTTTTTGGGTTCATGGTCAAGAGCTCAATCACAGTGAGTTTATGTTGCCTTTCCACAGTACAGCGTGTCTGGCGTGATGGGAAGAATGCTAGGCCAGATGTCATGAGCCAAAACTATTGGTATGTTTGGGAATTTTTTTTTAAGATTTTATTTATTTATTTGACACAGAGAGAGATAGCGAGAGAGAGAGAGAGAACACAAGCAGGGGGAGTGCCAGGCAGAGGGAGAGGGAGAAGCAGGCCCCCTCCCCCTGAGCAAGGAGCCCAATGTGGGGCTCGATCCCAGGACCCCGGGATCATGACCTGAGTCTAATGCAAATGCTTAACCAACTGAGCTACCCAGGCGCCCCTGGTTGGGAACTATTATAAAACATTTCTGGGGCTCATTTTCCTCATCTGTAAAATATGGGGGTGACATTATAGGATCTCTTCCATCGTTTCTTCTTTTAGGGTTCTGTTCTACACTATTACCAAATTTGGTCAAGATCAGACAAAAGTTTTAAAGAACAAAGAGGCAGATGGGAACATATTGATCGTTGGCTGGGGGGAGAGACCTCATTTCAACAAAGAGAATCTAAGTGGGGAATATAAAAATAAATTTTGAAAATCACAGCTACTTAACATTTAAATTTACATGCAAATTACACCTATGCAATTGCCCAGAATTGTGTGTAATGCAAATAAAAACCATGCCATTGAGCGACATATGACATGGAGCATTGTATCAGAGATGGCCTATAATAACTTTACCAATCAAATGATAAGGGGACGTATTATTGAATTTAATTCAATATTAAGGCCTCTTATTATGCTATTTCTAATAAAGTACGTTTGTACTGAAACCACCAGACGATTCTTCCTAAACAACAATTAAATGTTAAACTTAGAGGAAAATTATGATTATAATATCCCTAATCCCTACTTAATTCCAAGCATATGGTGCTATAGCATTTAAAAACTCTTTCCCGGAGTGCCTGGGTGGCCCAGTGGCTTAAGCCTCAGACTCTTGATTTTGACTCGGGTCATGGTCTCAGGGTGGTGAGATCAAGCCCTGCATGGCCTCTGCACTGGGGGTAAAGCCTGCTTAAGGTTCTCTTTTCCTTCTCACTCTGCCCCTCCCCTCTGCTAGCACATTCGCAAAAGCTCATGCTCTCTTGCATAAATAAATAAATAAATAAATAAATAAATAAATAAATAACATAATAAAGAATCTTTCCAAACTCTTATTATTACCGTTGCTATTATTATTATTGCTCCTAGGTAGCATTTATCGAGTGCTGTGTACTATGCTCCCTACTAAGTACCTTCTTTCATCTAATCCTTGCGATAGCATTCTGTAGCCAATGCTGTGTTTAGCCTCAATCCATGGCTTGGGAAACTGAAGATCAGAGAGTTGAGATAACATACCTTAGACTGTAGAGCCATTAAACTGCTCCCGAGAAATTAAACCCAGTAGTCATTACTATCAGACTTGAGTTCACATTTCCAAGCTTTTGGAAGTTAAGAGAAACCAACATTTCCTGAGTGCTACTATGTACCAGGAATTTTACCATGTCATTTATTGGATAAAAATTATATATCACTGTCTTAGTCCATTTGGGCTGCTATAACAAAATTACCAGAGATTGGGTGGCTTATAAACAATAGAAATTTATTTCCCAATTTGGGAGGCTGGTAAGTCCAACATCAAGGCACTGGCACATTCAGTGTCTGGGGAGAGCCTGCTTCTGGTTCATAGATGGCCATCTTCTCCCCATGTCCTCACATGGAAAAATGGAAGAAGGAGCTCTCTGTCTTTTTTGTTTTGTTTTGTTTTTTTAAAGATTTTATTTATTTATTTTAGAGGTCGAGAGAGAAAGAGATCGAAGGTGCGAGCAGAGGGAGGAGCAGAGGGAGAGGGACAAGCAGACTCCACGATGAGAGCAGAGCCCCAAATAGGACTCATTCCCAGGACCCTGAGATCATGACCTAAGCCGAAACTGAGCCACCCAGGTGTCCCTCTATGAGTCCCTCGTTTTATACAGGCACTAATTCCATATATGGAGGCTCCGCCCTCATGACCTAATCACTTCTCAAAGGCCCCACCTCCTCATACCATCATATCAGGGATTAGGTTTCAATATATAAACTTAGGCAAACACAAATATTCAGTCTATGGCAAATACTAAATTAAGATTGAAAAAAGTATATTTTTTCTACCTAACAGTAGAAATACCGGTATTACTTTTGTGCACTCTCGGTCCTTATTAATGTACACATAAATTCATACAATTATTATTATACTGACTATACTATTCTGTATTTTGCTTTTTCTTCACTTAATGTCATATTACATTTGTTGTGGTGACATGGTTGTTATAATTATTATTTGTAAAAGGTGAAAATAAAGTCATCAAAGAATTTATGCAACTATTCCTTTATTGTTGGACGTTAGATAACAAATATAGTTTTAATACAAAATACACAGAAACTTTCACTGTAAGTTTATTATCATAATTTATTATGTAAAAATGTGACTTATTTGATCTATCATTGCTTAAATTATTTCCAGAAAAATATAAATGAATTATAAAAATTCCTTTGAAACCCATCACTTAGATCACATTATTTTCTATTTCGGACATTCGATTGATGAACGGTTTCTAAAATCCATAGTTTTAACTTAATTTTTTAAAAAAACTAGGATAATGGTCTCCAACCAATGGAAAAATGTAGTTCTTTGATCTGTAATCTATGGACTATATACGTTTGAGTTTAGCAAGAGAAGCCAATGACTTAAAAAGTGCCAAAATGCTAAAACTTGTTCACTATATTTTGACCAAAATGATTTCAGCTGTGTACATGGAATGTAACTACTTAGTTCGGGTTATTGGGAGGCAGGACTTAATTCATGAATATTGTCAGCATTTGCTAACATGGAAGAATATATTCCTTTTAATAAACATTTTTGAAGGATAACTTAGACACAAGAAAATGCATCCATTTTAAACACAGAGTTCAATGAGCATTGATGAATGTATACTCTTACGTAGCTCCCACCTAATCAAGATATATAATATTTTCATTACTCTAAAAAGTTCTCTTGGGCCCTCTTGTAGTCCTTTTCCCCAAAGCCCAGAGCCCTAGGTAACCTGGTCTGATATCTGTTTCTATGGATTAGATTTTCTTTTTAACAAAGTATCATGCAATTGGAATCATACAATATCTATTCTTTTGCATCAACTTTCTTTTGCTCAGCCTGTGTATTTGAAATTCTCCCATGATGTTTCATGCATTAGTCATTTGTTACTTTTTATCACTGACTATTGTTCCATTTTACGGATATATGTAGTTTCATGTGTTGATGGACATGTGGGTTGTTTTCAGTTGTTTGGAACAAACGCTCTTGTGAATGCTGATGTGCAAGTCTTCACGTGGACATACATTTTATTTCTCTTGAATAAATAGTTCGGAGTGAAATTGGTGCATCTTGTGATATGTTTACGTTTAAGTTTATTTACAGTTGCCAACCTGTTTTTCTAAAAATGGTGTTAGCATTTACATACCCATGAGAAATGCATAGGCGTTCCAGTTGCTCCACACCCTCACCAACACCCTTGACGCTGTCAGTCTCTTTAATGTTAGCCATTTGCACGTACATGTGGTGGTACTCACTGTGGTTTTACTGTGTGCTACCCTGATGACTAACAATGCCGAGCATCTTTCCATGTCTTTATTAGCAATTTATGTCTTCTTTTATGAACTGTCTGTTCAATATATTCTGCATTTGTTTTGGATTGTCTGTTTTCTTGTTTTTTAGCTGCAGAAGTATATATTCTGAATACATGTTATTCTCACTTACATGAATTGTGAATATTTTCTTCCAGTCTGTGGCTTACATCTTCCTTTCTTTAATAGTATATTTCAAAAAGCAGATCATTTTTTTAGGATTTATTTATTTGAGAGAGAGAGAGAGAATGGGGGAAGGGACAGAGAGAGAGAAGGGGAGAGAGAATCCCAAGCAGACTCCATGCTAAGTGCAGAGCCCAATACAGGGCTCGATCTCATGACCAAGAGGTCATGACCTGAGCCAAAACCAAGACTCAGACCCTTAACTGACTGCACCACTCAGGCGTCCCAAAAAGTAGATAATTTTAATTTGAAAGAACTGTAATTATCATTTTTTCTTTTATGGTTTATGTTTTTGTGCCCTACGAATGATTTACCTTAAGTTTTCTTCTAGAGGTTTTATAGGTTTTAAAGCATTTGCATTTAAGTCAATGATCCATTTGGAGTTCATTTTTTAAAATGGTGTGAGGAAGGGCTCAAGGTTAATTGTTTTTCCTAATGGCTACCCAGTTGTTCTATCAACATTTGTTAAAAAACATGATTCTCTCCCCCATTAAATTACTTTGGCACCTTTCCCAAAAAACAATTGTTCGTATATGTGAGCTTGTTTCTAATCTCTGTTGTATCCCATTGATATATCAACTATATATCAATCATTATGTCATTACCAGGGTTTATAATAATTTGGTAAGTAATCCTTGTACAATATATATTGATTGATAAAACAAATGAAACCTAATAAGTGGATAAAATAATTTATGCATATTTTAAATAGTAAAAGGTAGAGGTACACCAAGCCCACTGGTTTCTGTACCCATTGGAACAATAGCTCTCACCCACCAAGTGGCAAGTCCTTTTCTCTTCACTATTCCTTCTAGGAGTCTCCAAGGAAGAGGAGGAGGCTATGTGTATCACCACCTGTGCTTCCACTGTGTTTTCTCTAGCTAATGCCTTCTGCCTCCACTGCCATGAACTGCTCATGTATTCCGTGGAAGTGCTGACCTTCCCTTAACCTCTGATGTTCCCAGGCATCTGTTTTCAGTACTGCCGTTCTCTGCTCTTCTTTTCCATGCATCCTTCCCTTAAGCCACTTGATGCTTCAATCCTACAAACAAAGATTTTCCATTTAAGCTGCCCTCAGCAATACTGACCTAACCTTGATCTCTGGTACCCCTAAAAATCTCTCTCTCTGTCCTTTTTTCTCCAGTTCTGTCCACTTTCTCCTGCGAAGAGCTCTTCATCTTCTCCATTAATGTGACAGTCTTTGGTTTTGTAGTGTAACTTATGTGAATGTATGTGTGTGTGCGTGTGTGTCTGTGTGTTTGTTTGCCCTTGAGAGTGGAGGCTAGGCTGTGTCAGGGTTAGGCTCATCAACAGTGTCTTTTAACACCACCGATTTTTCTCCCTGGGGAGTGCATGGCCTTTACCTATGAAGTTGGCTTTCCTCAGACCTCCCTCACTCTGGTTTGTCAGCCTTGTCTTATATATTCAAATCCTAATCATAGACAAGTTTTAAGGGGAGTAACTCTGTCTCAGTTGAAAGTCATTTTTACTGAAGGAAATACAAATAACAAATAAATATATGATAAATATTCAGCTTCATTTTTTGAAAGTAAGTTTAACTTTTTCACTTAGTTCTCTGGTTAAAAAATGTCCAAAGACACTGCTCAAGGAAATTTGGAAAAATCACATAACACATTATCTAGAGTGCACGGACACTGAAGATTATAAGACACTGATTGAAATGAAGGTAGCTGCCTGATTAAGAAAGTATTTCCTGAGATACGCATTCACCTACTGAACTAGGGAAGGGTTGTTTTATTTTTAAATTGAATTTAATGCTCTGGTTTAGCGTTTTCACCTTGGGCAATATATTTCACATTCCCACCCTCAAAGCATGAGAGTGACTATTTACCCAGAGCCTCTCCAGCACAGCATGCTGTCAAACTTCTGGATTTTTGCCTGAATATGGGTGAAAACTAATATCTCAATTTAGATTTAATTTACATTCCTTTTCATATGGTAGGGCTCCTTGAATTTCTTATTCTGTAACCTTTACGTTCATATTTCTGGTCCATTTTTTATGAATAATTAGCCATTTTCTCTCCATTTTTTATAAGTTATTTATATAATAGGAAGATGAACTCTATCTGAGAAATAAATTGCTAATTTTCCCTGTTGTCTTTTTATTTTGCTTATGGCATGTTTTACAGTGCATATATATAATATGTATTATTGATATGCTTTATGTCTATAATATCTATTATATGTTATGATATATTATATAATATATTCTAATATACACTGTATATGATATTTAATGTACATAATAGACATGTTTGCGTGTATATATATGCATATGTACATATTAAATAATTGAATTTATCAATACCTTTCCTCATTGTTTTGTGATTTAAAGTCATACTAATAGGGGCTCTTGGGTGGCTCAGTCAGTTAAGTAGCCAACGCTTCATTTCCACTCAGGTCATGATCTCAGAGTCATGAGATCAAGCCCTATGTTGTCAGCTCCATGCTCAGTGGGGAGTCTTCATGAGATTCTCTCTCTCCCTCTCCCTCTTCCTTTCCCACCCCCAAAATAAATAAATAAATCTTTTTAAAAAGTCATAGTAATAAAAATTCGCCCCTCTTCCATATTATAAAGTAATTTACCCATAATTTCCTCTAGTACATTATTCACATAGAATTTATTCTGGCATAATTCTGAGAAATAAATCGAGTTTGAAAAGTTCTCCAGATATTCTAAGACACCTTGTAAAAAAGTCTGTTTTTTCCCTTAAGTCTGATGCCGCATTTTATTATGCAATAATTTTCATACACAATTAGTGCTGTCTTGATTTTCTATTCTTCCTTTGGTTATCTATCAATAAAGCAATTCCATACTGCTTTATTTAGAAGGGGTTTATAATATATTTTGATGCCTAGAAAGGCATGTCCCCCTTGCATTTTTTCTGGCCTGTTTATCTTTAACATGAAATTTATAATAAATCTATCATTAGAAAAATTTTTCACATTTTTAATTGAGATCACGTTAAACTTAATTGACATCTTTATGACTATTCTATGTAATGGGTAGTTAAATGTTTTTTTCTATAATTTCAGTTAAGCGAGGTGAATAAGTTCTAGAGATCTGCTGTATGACATTGTACCTATGATCAACAATAATGTATTGTACACTTAAAAATTTGTTATGAGGGAAGATCTCTTGTTAAGTGTCCTTGATAAATAAAATTATATATATATATATACATATATATGTATGTATATATATATATATGCTTTTATATCTTAAAAGGAATTTTTGAAACTTCTTCATGTAAATTTTGGACATAAAAACAAAAATCCTTTTTTTATTAAAGATTTTATTTATTTGTCAGAGAGAGAGAGAAAGAGAGAGAGAGAACACATGCACAAGCAAGGGGGAGGGGCAGAGGCAGAGGGAGAAGCAGGCTCCCTGCTGAGCAAGGAACCTGATGCTGGACTCAATCCCAGGACCCTGGGATCATGACCTGAGCTGAAGGCAGAGGACACTTAACAGACTGAGCCACCCAGGAGTCCCCAAAACAAAAATTCTTTAAATGCAAGAATTAAATTGGAAATGTTTGTGATGGATAATAGCTTTATATAGGGTGATATAAATTATAAATTCCTTTACAATTGTCACAAGATTAGCCTCATCGCTCATACACACACACTCCTTAAACAGGCAATGTTATCTGCATTTTCAGACTGTAAATGCAGTCTCTTTAAATTGTGTTCTTTTGTGAATTCCTGGGTCTTTAAGCAGTATTGGGATGTAATTTAATAAATCCCACTATATGTAATATTCTTAGGTATCTAATGACTTTGCTAATTATTTATTTGCTGAATAGCCTAAAATGTCTCCCTCTGGTGTAGCCAATTTTAAGGCTGTAAATCAATCAACCAATACAAGCAAACTTACTTTTAAACTTGATTTAACTGAGGAGAGTGGGAAAAGCACCTTAAAAATGCACCTTCTAATAAGTTGTAATGTAAAGCGGCATTAGTTTATATGCTAGTATCATTAATTATCTTTTTTTAACAATAGCAAATCGGTTGGAGAATCATAGATCTTCATTTATAAGACAGAGTGGTATAACAATATTATATGAAATAGCATGATTTATTGAACCTGGGAATTTCAGTAAAAGGCTGAATGCCTTTCAAATCCAGTAAGAACTGTCTCTTTGATTATCACATTTGATCTAGTGGGAACTGTCACTGTTCCCTGCCAAGAAAATATGTAATATAACTTTTGCAAAACCTCCATGACTTCCTGTCTATCACTGAGCTTTGTGAATCATTTATTCCCACTCTCTTTGAAAATGCGTGTGAACCAGGATGCCTCCCCGTATTTCCCGACTGGCTGCCTTGTGAAGCAAAACAAAGAAAGAGTCAAACTTCACAATTGCCAATAATGAGCAATCATTACTCAAATTACTCCAAGCACTGATTAGGTTTAAAGTAATGAAGAAACCACCATAATCAATCATCATCAACCCAAAGAAAGTCAATCTGTGTGGAGAGACCCTAGGAATTAGCACAGGGCTCCACCTACAGGTTCCAGGGGCAGGATAGCAGGCTGGCTTCAGGCCACATGGACCCTGCACTGTGCATTTCTTCTCTATGCTGGTCACCCCGACGGCCTGCCCGGAACTCTAAAAAGAGGAAAGCTAAATTCATGGTCTCTTTCTAATGGGGTCTCTTTCCAAACAGCCTTGATTGAAGTACAGTATGAATTGTGGTGTTGTCAGAAGTGCCATTATTTAAAAAAAAAAAAAAAAGCAAGTCTTCAGGCAATCATATCTATACACAGTAAAGATCAGACAGACAGATAGACAGAATGATAGGTAGATTGATCGGCTGATAGAGAAAAATCTTCCAACTATGCTGTGATGGATGACTGGTCACTTTAGTTCCCCAGGAGTGAGGGGTTCCTGGAATATGGAATCCTGTTTAAAAAACAGGACCAGCACCCTACTGTGTTACCAGCTTTGCAAGAAGATAATATTTTTAATTTCAATTTATATCAATTATGGTAGCCATATTGTGGGGAAGGTGCTGGAATATCATTAAGTAGCAATTTTAAGGAAATCTCTTTTGTCTACTTTTTACTACAGAGGAGAACAACTTTCTAAGTGAGCATAAAATTTTCCTGAGAAGTATCCGTGCAACATGTGGTTTCCAAAATTTCAGCAGNNAAATCGCAGTGCCAAGAAATTCATCCCTGCCATGTGCTTTAAGTTTTGCCACACTTGTCAATTTATGGGGATTCTGCATATATGAAAAAAAATTATGACGACACAGTTAAGTACAAGAATGAGTCAGATTAACAGACCCCAAAAAGGTCATATAAAAATTACACTTATCAAACATATCTAGAAAATTTGTGATCTCAGATGAATATACATACTTACAAACTCTGGGGGAAAACATGTATAATATTTAAGAGAGGTCTTTGTTAGTCCATTTGGAAGGCAACCGGTTGTATCCTGGTTGATACCGTTTTACTGTTTACTAAGAAGATACTATTTAAAAGAGAAATCAACTGTTTACCTAATTTAAATGTGTATGTATGTGTGTGCCTGCTTAGTTATGGTCTAATTTATAGTGTATAATGAAAATAAGATATGAATATGTGCAATCCAGTTTTTTTGCAATATTAGCTTGTTTAGAGGAGTAATAGAAAACCAGAAAGTTTCAAAAAGATGGATTATTTTTAAAATATTCTTGAAAATATTTATGAAAATGTTATGCTAATAGGGCCCATAATTGAACTGCATTGTCACAGTCTGGTTCTTAGAGCTGGGTACTCAGAGACAATGACAGAACTAGTCTTTTTATATGAAAACTTTCCACATTACCCTTATTTAAAATGTATGTGGACCGTCCATCTTTGACAACAATAATAAATTATTTCCATGGTAACCCAGAGAAAGAACCAAGTACATGTCATCTCAGCCTGGCAACAAAGGGGACTACAGAGGAAGTTCCTTGTCAGTGTTTTGGTCAAGATACCACATTGTAAACATTTTATAACTAAATTATCATGACAGTAACTGAGGGTGATCAGACTATTAAAATATGAATCGTCAGGGGAGAGGAAAATTATATTTTTGGCAAAATTAGAAACAACAAGGGTGGAAAAGAAAATATCACTATGTGAGTTTTGTGTATTAGGACCAGACACTGATTTGGGTTCTGAACAGTAAATTAATAATAAAAACAAACTAATAGGAAAAAGTAATAATAATCCTTTGTCAAAATGTCAAACCCCAAAGAGGACTTTTTGCTGAAAGATGTTGCTAAGACATAGATTCGATTTCCACTTACAGGAATCAGCAATGACATTATGACAGCAATTGCTCTGTCATTCTCTTTGGTAATTTTGTTAACCTTGAATTTCAAAATATTTCATTATGTGGTAGATCCATTCTCTTTTAATTAAGCATACCTACTCTTGACTGGAGAATAGATTATGAATCTGAATTCCAGTCATTTCCAATGTTTACCCCCAAAAGGGGTGATTTAACACTTCACAACATTTATAGTGGCTGTAAGTCTTGGAGATGTTACTAGCATTGTTATGGTAATAAGACACTCTTTCTCCTATGGAAACTAAACTGTCATTCCATTCCCGTTCAGACACTTAACTTGGTATTAATAAATGTAAATAATGCTAAATTCCAAGAGGATTGTATATACGAATAAGCCGGTGTTGGGACTCCAAAAAGACAGCACAGGTCCGAAGTATTTTGCAAATTTACTAGTTTTTTTCCTATTGATTGTCCAGATGAATGGAATCCGAATTTTTGAATCTCTGGGGATAATGAGTCAGTGAGAAAAGATGAAGTCACACTTAACACAAAATCAGTTCGGATCACATTTAAAACGATATCACAGTTAAGATAACAGTATTAGTCACAATTATAATAATATGACAATGGCATTGACTGAATTCCTACAAGAACCGGTCAATCTTCTTTGGGCTTTGCATACATTATCTTTTTCACTCTTCACAAAACCTTCGGGGGTAGTTACTCTTTTTCTCTGTTTTCTGAGTAGGGATACTGAATAACTTGGTAAGGTGAAAGCAACGATTCAAACGCGGACAAGAGAAGCAAATTATCTCTGGGAGCTTTTCTAGATCCAAGTCATTGAGGAGCAGCAACTTGTGGGACTGACGTGCTTTTCCCACATCCGGGCACCACTGATGAGTCAGGGAGTCTCGGAGCCCCAAACTAGCCCTCTTCTGAAACCACAAAGATAGGAGAGCAGACTCACTTCACTGTTTATAGTGGGGGTTGCGGGGGAACCTGAAAATTCTGACAACACAGGGAATTTTGCCTGTCGGGAGGGCAGTCATAAATTGCTTGTTCACTCCTACAACTGAGAATTAATCAAACACTCGGGAATCATAATGTGTTAGTACCAGTGCAGGCTCACTTAGGAAAGGAAGCAGACTGGGGCAGGGAGAGAAATAAATCTACACATCGAGTCTACACTTTTCATTGTTTCCTCAAATACAATCAAAACCTGCTAAATCCCATAGCGTAATAAAATTTGATTTCATGGAAATTTGGTTGCAGTTTTACTATTTTTTTTTAAATCTTTGAACCAGATGAATAGTGCAGAATACACAATAAAACAGGAAAAATAAATAAATAAGAGTTTCCAAGAACATGGCGGTATTATTAAAAAGAACGCTCCGGCACAGACCTCACCTGGCCAAGCTGTGTGTGATTTTAATTCTTTTTTCCTATTATTTTTTTTCTGTCACAATGTTGATATGTTATAGTCCCTGATCTGCTGTATTAGTAGCACTATTATAAGTGACACTAGACCTGGTGTATAATTTTATATCTCTATTAATTGCACCAATGTAAGATATAATAAACATAATTTACCAGACAGTGTTGAGGGCTAACCTTTAAAACTCCTTAACAAGCAAAGTCTCCAAAGAGAGAAGAAAAAGTAATTCACCCTCATTTAATATAGTAGAAAGTAAAATTATCTGCCATAAAATGCCTTAAACCTAAACTTCATGTTTTGAAATGTTCTGTTCAACAATAATCCCAAATTCCATTTATGTATAAAAAGCTCATACAAATCAATAAAAGAAAAAAAAAATGGCTGCTCTCCCCACCCCCCCACCATAAAATAAAAAGTCAAGAACATGAAAAGACAATCCACAAAAATGGCTAAAAACAGAAATTGTTTGTTATCATTAATGAAGGAAAAAAATAAACCAAAGCAACAACCAGATAATTTATTTGTTGTTTGTTTGTTTGTTTTGCCTATTAGCAAATGTTTAAAGATGATGGGATATAATTAAGCAGGTACACCTTTTTAAAAAGTAATTTGCAGAGGAAGAGGGAGAAGCAGGCTCCCCACTGAGCAGGGAGCCCCAGGCAGGGCCAAATCCCAGGACCCTGGGACCACGCCCTGAGCCAAAGGCAGACGCTTAACTGACTGAGCCACCCAGGTGCCCCTGATGTATTATAATTTCTTAAATACACATATTCTGTCATCCACTAATTCCATTTCTAAAGATTAATTCTCATAAAAATATTTATACATGAGAACAAATTTTACTACAAAGATGTTCATGTATAATTATTTTCATAGTGAAAAACCAAAAAAAAAATAGTAAGCAATAAATATTATTGTAGGTTAATGTAGTAATAATAGCTATCACTTATTTATCAAATCATCCTTAGGTGTCTGAGAATGCGCCAAATGGTTTTCTTATATGATCTCAATGCTCCTAAAAACCCTATGAAGTAGATGTCATTTCCCCCATTTTCCAGAGGAAGAAATGGAACTCAGAGAAATAATGGAACTTTCCCGAGACACCCAGGAAATATGTGGCTGATTCAGGATTCAAATAAGACCCATATTATTGCAGACTCTGTGTTCCTACCAATACCCAGTACTGCCTCTCGTATAATAGGGAAGTACGTGTAGTTAATTAAAGTGAAGTTTATAGAGGGTCTTCAATGACCTGACGAGAGCATGATGGGGGATCGAGATGTAAAATATATCATGACATATGCATTGACCTAATGGTCATTGAATACATATTATGTTCAAGGCACTTGTGACCTCTGTTCCAAAGAAGACCATAGAATTGACTATTAAAAAAAAAAGTCTGGAAGAAAACATGAAATACATTAGTAAAGATTTTTTGCTGGGCAGCAAAAATCATGAGGTTTTTTATTCTTCCTAATTCTTCTCTATATTTTCTTAGTCTGCAAAATGAGAAACAGCTTTGTGGAGTCCGAAGGAGTGTGATTACATTACTATCCCACCTCAGTCCGTCGGTAGGCCAGGCAGCTAACGACCAGGAAACATCTGTTAGATTCATTCGTACACCAAATTTATTTCTTGTTTGGCTGTTCGATGCCACATGATATATTTGTTTTTGGCAACCGTTAACACTATCATCTCCACTAAAATGGGGGCACTCATTTTCTCATGGCCCCCGCTAAACCATGGTGTTTTCACACCAGATCCCCACAATTCAGCTCCCTGTTAGTGTGTCTTTCTATGTGGGGTCCTCTCCCTGTTCCCTTGAGAAAGACAATGAGCTCCCTTGAAAACCAACCAAAACCTTTCCAAACCAACCTCCCAGAAAACAATTGGAGGAATTCCAACGTAGTGAATATTAGTAAATATGCAATGCACATCTAATTCACTGAATTTTTAATAATTAAAAAATATGCTTATGTGTGTGTATGTCCTCTATTCCCAATAGGATGAGAGTTACTCCTGCACATCTTAGATCAATGTATCAAGTAGATTGAAATTCTTTGTCATAATTTTCCCCTCTCTACCACCAAAGCCAAAGTTGTTAGGATCCAAAAGATTCTGACCTGCTCTAATCCTTCCCGCCTGGCCACTCCCACCTTGCTGAGCTCATCCTCTTTTCCACATTCTCCCTTGGTCCCCTCCTCCCCAGCTGCACTGCTTCCACCAGCTTCTTCCAATGCCCCCAGCCTGCTCCCAGATCAGCTCCTCCTGTTTCTGTTCCTTCTGCCTCTCATGCTTGTTTTCCAGCTAGGTTAACTTCTGCAGCCTCGTGGAGCGTCCATGGGGCCTGTCCTAACTCCCTTGACTACCTTATTTAAATTTGCCACCCCTCCACCTCGAACTCCTCATCCACCTCCCCTTAACCCCACTGTATATTTTTTTTTCACTTTTTTCAATAAGGAGCACTTACTTATGACCTTGTAATATTACGTATTTTATGCATGTATTATCTCCCCTGTTTATTGTTTCTCTCCCACCATTAGAAGGTAAGCTCCTCATGGGCAGACATATTCTTATCTCTATTTTCAACTGATGAATGTATATCAACAGCCCAAATATGCAGGTATACCAGAACAGCCTCTGGCATGTACAGGTACTCAATACGTACTGGTTGGATGAGTGAATGTTACTGCTGGCTGGTGTTATAAGTGTAATATGGCCATATCATATTCAAGTCCAATGCCAGCTTCTGCTAGTCACTTCACAGCTATAGCTCTATCGTGCACCGCTAGTTTTTTTTAAGAAAATAAACCGATATTCACACCCCTAATTCTGTACTGCCACCTCATAAGTTATAACTGTGAAATACTCATGGCTGTTGATTTATAGGTTGTTCCTTAAAACGTTTATTTCCATCTTTTTTTTCAAAGATTCTATTTATGAGAAAGAAAGCAGGGCGGGGAGGAGCAGAGGGAGAGGGACAAGCAGACTCTGTGCTAAGGGTGCAGCCCAACATGGGGCTTGATCTCAGGACCCTGAGATCATGACCCGAGCCGAAACCAAGAATCAGACACTTAACCGACTGAGCCACCTAAGCGCTCCTACTTGTGCATTTCTATCTTTTATAAACTTCACACATGACCAGAAATTTGTGGAAGCTGCCTCAGTTTCTTACCTTAGCCCCAAATTAATCTTTAGTCCATCATTCACTCCACTCTCATACGTGCTTCTGTTTTTCTAAGCTCTGGTCCATTTTAGTAAAACCATGGTCATAGTAGAGGAACTTCTTCACCCACCGGCCCATTGTCAATTAATGATGCCTCATTAGACAAAACACTCAGAACGCTGATGAGGTTTTCCTGAATACAAAGGCCAGCTCAATTGATCTTCTTCCCACCTGTGGCTCTTGAGTGAACAGCCAGAGGTTAGTCTAGTTCTTAGGGGCCTCCACTGTGTCAGCAAAAATTAGCAAGAACGTGGCTAAGTTGTCAATAGAGCACAGAGACAATTAGTTAATGATTAGAGAGCCAGCAGTTGGGGAAATTGATAATAAAATGAGCCATCGTGGGTACATTTACATACATCTAGAAAATCTATATAGCACAGTATAAAGTTTATTGCCACAGAGAGAAAAAAGGATGTGCCCTGAAACCAAATTAAACAAGAGACTTAACGGTGGATGGATGTTTGCCCAACTTGGTAGAAGGTCATGGCTATGTCAGAATAGCAGTGGTGCCTATTACATAGGTTAATTATTAACCCCCAACCATGCTGCTTTCTATACGGGCCACTAAGACCTTCCCTCTGAATTTGGATTTCTTTACTGATTCATTCATTCATTCAGCTTATACTTTTTGAGCACCAATTATGGGCCAGACCCTATTTTATTTTATTTTATTTTATTTTATTTTATTTTATTTTAGATTTTATTTTATTTATTCGACAGAGATAGAGACAGCCAGCGAGAGAGGGAACACAAGCAGGGGGAGTGGGAGAGGAAGAAGCAGGCTCATAGCGGAAGAGCCTGATGTGGGGCTCGATCCCATAACGCCGGATCACGCCCTGAGCCAAAGGCAGACGCTTAACCGCTGTGCCACCCAGGCGCCCCCAGACCCTATTTTAGGCACCAGGGAAAACAGCGTCAAATAAGGCAGGCTTGCCCCCTGCCCTTCAAGAGATAAAATTCTGGTAGAAAAGTCAGACTTTAGAAAGAAAGAAACTGTGAAAATAATAAGTTGTTGTAAGTGTATTAAAAATATCCTCGATATATTGAGGGCTAAGAGAAGGGAAGGGCCCTTCAGATAGTTACGATAGGATATTAATAATGGAAATTTAAAGTAGATGTTATAATATAGTTTTCTCCTTCGAACATGACAGTTCTTGGGTATCCCTCTGCAGGTAACGTGGTGTTTCTAGCAGAACAGGGGCTGCAATGAGGTGGATGCTGCCTTGACTGTTGGAAGTGTCAGAAGTGGGGAAGTTAGCTTGGATTTATCCTGCTTTATTTAAAATTCTGCTGGGGCTTTAGCCTCAGGGTGTATCTACAGTCACTGAAAACGATGGGGGTGTCTGAGGTCATTTTTCTGACAGTTTGCAAATCACTCGAACCTGCTGTTATCATTTAAACGGCAGCAGTGGGAAATCGTGCAAATTCAAAGTAACACGGCACTAGCAACAGGCAAAGAGTTTCCAATGTTAGAAGGATCGCACCAAGCAGAGATGCCACAGCACTTCGTGTCACCTTGGACACAATGCTTCTATCCTACGCCAAGCACTGAGCAAATTGTCAGAAAATTCAAGTCATGAAGTCACAGGGGCAGAGAATCCTAGAGCTAGAAAGAGCTTTATTGATATCATTCACTCTCTCATTTCACAGAGAAGTCTTGAAGGCTACGTTCCTTGGGGAAAGATCTGGCCTAGAACCCCCTTCCCGTCTCCAGGCTTGATCATCCATAAGCCAGAGAGTCAAAGGCCAGGTATCACATGGCCAAAGAAGATGAAATTTCAGGTTCCAGCTAAATGGAAGCCTGTTACATCCATAGACATAAGTACGTGCAGTTTCACTTCAAACCAACATTGTTCCTCTAACTCACATTCCCAAACCCCGGAGTAAAATATATTTCTGCCAAATTTATTTTTACTTCCCTACAGGCCCATTTATGTACAATTAAATTGATTATCCAGCCAATTCTCCCCATATGAAAGCAGAAAACTGATTTAGCTGGTGGTTTTCATCTGTTAATTGGATTCTTAGTGCAAAGACACATCTTACTTTTTTTTTTCTTTTTCTTTTTCTTTTTTTATTTGGAGGAAATACGTGAGAAAGTAATTTTTCAATTTAAGATCTCAACTCATTCTCCTAAAAATAAAGCTTTTTATTATTACTGCAAAGTTGATGTCTCTAGTTGTGAAATCCTACTGATTTTTCTTCACTGTTTTCTCAATTTCTCTTCTGTTGGGGCTAATATAGACATAAATAAAGCCATGTACTATGTGGATTATTAATAAAGTTATATAATTCCATTTGGAGTCATCTTATACGATGACAAATCAACAGATGATTTAATCTTTCAGTTAAATCAGTCCATGGATCAAAGAGTAATTTGGTTTTATAAAGATAAAGCTATACTTCTCTTTGTAATGACCATTTGTTATAATTCCACCAAAATATTTGACTACAGTCAGATGGTGGTAGCAGAGATGGAGTGGAAGTGTATTAGCGGCTTAGAGTTTTCCGTCTTATCTACTCTCCATTTTTCCATAGCAATTAAAATAAAACTTAAAAAAAAATAAAAACCTGTTTCTAACTGGGCATATGACCACATGGATAAAGACTACATTTCCCAGCTCTTGACATATTTATGTATAAACAGGAGATATATACGTATATAAAGAGATTTATTATAAGGATTTGGCTCACACAATTACGGAGGCTGAGAAGCCTCACGATCTGCTGTCTACAAACCGAAGACCCAGCTGGTAGTGGAGTTAGGACCTGAGTCCGAAGACCTGAGAACTGGGGAGTTGATGGCCTAGGTCCCACTCCAAGCACGGGAAAACACCTATATCCCAGACAGAGAGAGAAATTCTTCCTTCCTCTAGCGTTCTGTGGTGTTCAGGCCCTTACTGGATTGAAGGAGTCCCACCCACACTGGGAGGGCAATCTGCTTTACTCAGTCTATGCATTCAAACGCTAATATTATTGCAAAACTCCCTCAAAACATACCCAGAGATAATGTTTAATCATATATCTGGACACCTCATGAGCACATCAAGTTGACCCCTAAAATCAGCCATCACTGCAACCTTGTCACTAAAAGTCCTGTCCAATGGGATTAAAATAGCTGTGTTAGAGGCAGTTAGTGAGGTTCTAATAGGGGCCCTGGAGGCTAAGCAAAGAGGAAGTCGTCATGGCCAGCTATCAGCAAAGTCAGAGGCCTATCCAGGCAGCATTCCAAAACAAAGCCACAAAAAGCCAGGTTGAACCAGACAGGCCCAAGATGGCTGACAGAATAGGTTGGAAACCCCTGACCAAATAAGAAAGAAAGAAAAGGCATGATGGGGCGCCTAGGTGGTACAGTCAGTTAAGCACCAACTCTTGGTTTCGGCTCAGGTCATGATCTCAGGGTCATAAGATTGAGCGCATGTTGGGCTCTGCACTCTGCATGGAGTCCGCTTGTCCCTCTCCCTCCCTTCCCCCTCTCCCCGCTTTCAAATAAATAAATAAAATCTTTAAGAAAAGGAAGGAGGGAAGGAAGGGAAAGGAAGGGAAGGAAAGGGAAGGGAAGGAGAAGGTGGGGGGGGGAGGCCTGAAACCCTGCTTCCAGAAAGTCCCCTCCCCAAGTAATGAATATTCCATCCCCTTGTAAACAGCCGTCCATAACAGGCAGAAACCGGAACCCCTAGGACACAGCACTCTCTTTCTTGAGCTCACCCACTCATCTCTGGAGTGTCCTTTCACTTTAATAAACTTTCCCACTCCTGTGGCTTGCCCACTGTGCTGCATCTGTCCTGGAATTCTTTCCCCTGAGGAAACCAAGAGCCTTCAGCAACATCTTTACCACAAGCTGGGTTGAGACCTCAAGGCTTGGGGTCTCCCCAGTTCACCCAGAAACAGATGCACTGAGTCTGAATTCTAAGAAGTGACCCCAAGGTAAAGACATGCAGTCACCTCCCATCCATTTTCCCTCTGATATTTCCGCGATAAATTGGGGAGCTCTATTGAACCACGAGCTGGTGATCACAGAACCATCATGGTAGCTCTGGGTTGCTGCATTTTCAGAAGAGGAAGATAAACTTCTGTCTTCAAGCTACTGTTATTTTGAGTTTTCCATCATTTGCTGTTGAATCTAATCTTAATTCTTTTATGATGGAAAAAAGAGAACGGTAGGAGAGAAACTACATGAATGTATATTGAGCATTTCCAATTGCTTTAAATGGGTTATTGGGATTGATAACCACAGCAAAACATATAACAGCTATTGTGATCCCCATTTTAGAAAGCAGGAGACTGACACTCAGAAAGGTTAAATATCTGTCCTGATTTCACCAAACTAGCATGTGAACAAGCTAGATTTTGACCAAGGGCACTGATTGCAGACCACACTCTGAATGCTATAGCATTGCCTCCCAGAACTCTCGTAGAGGTTGGTTATTTCCAAGGTGGAGTGTAGAATCATTTTTTAGTGCCCAGAATCTGTACTGTTGCATACCAGACTTTAGTGTCATCAAAAGGCTGGAATGAAATTGAAAACTCTTAATATAAAATATATTCATCCCTTGAGGGACTTCTTAAGTCTGAATACTAAAGTGCAGTCGAAATATATAGAATGTTAATTTAAAAATAACTAAATTTCATGTCAAGAAATGACGTGTCTCTCATTTCAGTATCTTTTGGGGATAAACCTGGAGTGAGATTTAGTGGGGCTTTTTTTTTCTTTTTTAATTCTTCTTCTTCTGTGAGAACTACATGCACAAATTTGTAATCTAATTACCACATCAAAGTGACTGATGTGTGCTTTTCCAATTATTGTCTTCGCCTTCTTATTAACTTAGAAAATTTTCTTATACTCAGATACTTGGTTTAGGAATATTTGCAAATATTTTCTTTTTAGTGTAGGGATTTGCCAAGGTTTATTTCAGATTCTTACATTCTCTCAAGCCTTTAAAGATGACTCCTTTCCATTCCAGGGGTCTTAGCTGAATTGTCCAGCCCTATTAACATACTATAATAAGAGGCATTGACTTCATTGGGTTATGAGGGAACACCATGAATCCCAAACGAGCCTTTAGAAGGTAGAAATAGAGAGGGACACAGGAGATATGGGTGATCTTCTGACCCACTCGCCTTTCCATTGATGTTCAGATACTTGGCTTTATGTGCCTCAGGGCTTTGACCCACAAGCATCCAATTATTTTCAATTTAGTTAGAGTTGTCAGCACCTTTGCTTTTCAACCCTGAGTGTGGCTGTCCTATGTTTCAAAAGGAAATTGATGTTGAGAAGAATAAGCACAGGTTTATAGATGTTTGACTCCGTTCCTTCTTCTTCTACAAATTATAGTAGCTTAGATTCTGACCAGGCAAGTTGATCTGACTAAAAAGAAAGTTTGCCATGGAAGCACAGCAGAGGTGCGACAGGATCATGGAGAATGATGAAAACAGGGATGTCATCCCCAATTCCTTCCTCTCCCTGGAATTCCACACCCATCTAACATGGCATCCTATTGGTTTCACAGGAGAAACAGAATTCTAATTTCCTCTTACCTCTTCAATGACACTGACTTTGTCCAGAAAGGTCAATAATATTTTTTTAAATTTGATCCTCAGTCCAGTTAGTTGGTGTTTAGATAGTTCATAGCAGATTTGGTTTGACCTGACAAATCAATCATATCCGACCAGCCAACACAAGTTTATTGCCTGGCTGGATACGCCGATGTGTTTAGCTCTACAGCGTATGATGTGAAAAAGCATTCAGTTCTGGTTATCAAACTGGAGCCTATTCAAAGAATAGTTCAAATTTTATCGAAACCTATATTTTAATGGTCCAATTAACAAAAATCATAATGTTTTCACATAAGTAGCTCGCATACCATGGTGCTGCATTTTGAGTCTTCCCCAAGGAGTATTGGAAAGTTCAAGTGTGCTTAAGGGAGAGATTTAGTAGTCCTCTACAAGATTGTGTTACCATCTCAAAAATGCTCTTTGATTTAGAACTGACAGTTCAAGTGTGATTATAAATTACAGAGTAAATCATGATGGGCAAGGGGAATAAATATTATACCTGAGGGTTTGCAAGACAGTCTCTAGACACTAGAGAGCTTTAAATCAGCTAGTCTTGCTTATTTTCCGTTCTCTGTAGAATATTAGCCCACACCATGGGGTTTTGATGGAGCATTTCTAAATATTTCATGGAGCACTCTTCGTATTGCTGTGTAGGAAAACTATTTGCTATGGTTATATAAAGTCTTGGATAAGGATTAGATGCCATCACTCTTTCTACTAAAAAAAATCACTTCCATTTTAATAAGTTCAAAATACTTAGGATTATTTAAGGGAAATCAATTTTCCAAACCTTTGAAGGGTTAAGAGATGCAGATTAATTGTATCCAGTCGCTAACAATTGAAGAATATGATGTGCAAAAGAAGATGTGTTAGCTTCAGGCAGGAAGGACAGGAACAAATAAGTGCTTATTTTTGCTCTCTGCGGGCGAGTTGAGCACTCAGCAGTAACTACTGGTATCTTGAACTTGGTGAGTAGAAACCCGTGCAGATGAAGCCATGTAAAACCACCATTACGGCTGCACTAGTCATGAGACCTGGGGCAAAGACAGAGAAGGAAGACTGAATGACATGCACAGAACAGGCCATCTGTTTGTTTGTTTAATGTTTAATTTTTTTTTATTTTGTATTTTTTCTTTTACTCAGCTGTATGGAAATAAAACGGACATATAGCGTTGTGTAAATTTACAGTATATGATGTGGTGATTTGATACACTTAGGTATTGCAAAATGATTAACACCACCATCATGTCACATAATTACCATTTCTTTGTGATGAGAACATTTAAGATCTACTTTTTTAGTGACTTTCATATATATATATCTATATATATATGTCTATATATATGTCTATATATCTATATATATCTACATATATATTATATATATCCATATATATATATATATTTATATATCAGTATTATTAACTGAAATCACCATGCTGTATTGTCGATCTCCAGAACTTATTCATCTTAAAACTGAAGTATGTACCCTTTGACCAATATCTCCCCATTCCCCCTAATCCCAACTCCTGATAAACACTACTCTACACTGAGTTCAGCCTTTTAGATTCCACATATAAGTGATATTATTTGTCTTGCTTGTGTCTAACTAATTTCACTTAGCATAATGCTCTTGAATTTCATCCATGCTATTGCAAATGGCAGGATTTCCTTCTTTCTCATGACTGAATACTATTGACAAAGGTAGTGATGTCATCTATATCTATATATCTATATACACACACACGTACCACATCTTCTTTATCCTTCTTTATCCATTCATCCACTGGCAGACACTTAGGTTGCTTCCAAATCTTGGCTAATTGTGAATAAAGCTGAAATGAACTTGGAAGTGCAGATATTCTTTAGTGAGATCCTGTTTTCATTTCTTTTGGGTATATACCCAGAAATGGAATTGCTGGATCATATGGTAGTTCTATTTTGAGTTTTTTGAAGATCCTCCATACTGTTTTCTATAATGATTCTGCCAATTTACATTCCCACCAACAGTGCAGAAGAGTTCTTCTTTCTCCATATCCTCACCAACACTTGCTGTTTCCTGTCTTTTTGATGATAGCCATTCTAAAAGGTGTGAGGTGATATCTCATTGTGATTTTGATTTGCACTTTCCTAATGATTAGTGAAATCCAGCACCTTTTTTCATGTAGTTGTTGGCCATTGGTATGTCTACTTTGGGAAAGAAGTTGAGTTGTATGAATTCTTTATTTATTTTGGATATTAATTCCTTATTAGATATATGACATGCAGATATTTTCTCCCATTCCACAGGTTGCCTTTCATTTTGTTGACGTTTCTTTTGCTGTACAGAAGCTTTCGTAGTTTTATGCAGTCTCATTTACGTATTTTTGCTTCTGTTGATTATGCTTTTGGTGTCATATCCAAAAAATCATTGTCAAAACCTATTAACAAGGAGATGTTTCCTTAAGTTTTCTTCTAGGAGTTTTCCAGTTTCTGTTCTTATGTATAAGTCTAATCCACCTTGAGTTAATTTGTGTAAATGATGTAAGAGTGACGATTTCATTCTTCTGCATGTGATCTTCCAGCTCCACAACACCACTTATTGAACAGACTCTCCTTTCTCTGTTGAGTATTCTTGGCTTCCTTGCCAAATAGTAGTTGACTATATATGAAGGGATTTACTGGATTTGTTTCTGGGCTCTTGATTCTGTTCCATTGGCCTATAGGTCCATTTTGCTGCCAGTACCATACTGTTTTCATTACTTTAGCTTTTGCAGTGTACTTTGAAATCAGATAGTGTGATGCCTCCAGGTTTAGTCTTTGTTCTCAGGACTGCTTTGAGTCTTTGGGTTTTTGTTTTTTTTTCTCCAGTTCCACAAAAATGTTAGGATTGTTTTTCTATCTCTGTGAAAAATGTCACAGGAGTTTGATGGAGATTGCATTGAATGATGATTTGGGGTCATGTGATATTTTAACAATACTAATTTCTTCAATCCCTGAACACAGGATATATTTGCATTTGTTTGTGCCTTCTTTGATTTCTTTTGTTAACAGTCTTGTAATTTTTAGGGTACAGATCTTTCACCTCCTTGGTTAAATTTATTCCTAAGTTTTGCTTTGTTTTGTTTTGTTGCTATTGTGAATGGGACTGTTTTATTTCTTCTTCAGATGTTTCTTTGTTAGTTCATGAATGATGATTCTGTGTTGATTTTGTATCATACAACTTTACTGAATGAGTTTATCAATTCTAACCATTCTTTGGTTGAGTCTTTAGCATTTTTTATATATGAGATCATACCATTAGCAAATCATGACAATTTTATGTTTTTCCCTTCTGATCTAGATGATTTTTTTTTCTTGCCTAATTCCTCTGGTTAGGACTTCTGTTGAAGAAGAGTGGTATGAATGGGGTCTTGGCTTTGTTCCTGATCTTAGAGGAAAAGCTTTCAACTTTTCATCGCTGAGTATGATGTTAGCCATGGACTTGTCATATAGAGCTTTTATTATGTTTAAGTACGTTCCACATATTCCTAAATTGTTCATCATTTTTATCATGAAAAGATACTGTATTTTGTCAAATGTTTTTTCTACATCTTCTGAGATGATCACATAAGATTTTTATCTTTCACTCTATTAATGTAGTGTATCATATGTATTGATCTGTGGATGTTAATCCATCCTTGCAGCCCAGGGATAAATCCCACTTGAATGTACTCGAATGTATATATCACTTCTGTTTAATGATGGAGTATATCTGTGTATGGCCCATTTTATGGCTGTGTGGATTGGAAAATACCCAGTTAATAAGCAGTAGGTCGGGCCACGTGGCTTGGAGACACACTGTGGTCTGTAATCAAGTGTTTTGTTTCTACTAGTGCCTAGTAGCAAACCAGGAGCTGTTTTTCAAAAGGAAAATAAATAAATATGAAAAAGCTTTGCTTCAAAATCTTAATGAACTACATTGTGATTCACCTGTGAAAGCCCGTCAAAGGCTTTATACAACATGCCTTTTGCCAGTGACTCTTCAAAGCATCATAGGATTTGCTCTGGTCATATGATCCAAGATCCAGAACATCTTGACATCAGAGAATTATCTGTTACTCTGGGCCCCACTCAAAATGGCAATTTTATGTGTTATCTGATAAATGGGTTGGATTAGCATGCCAAAATGAGGTACATGTTATTCCAAAATGCAAGGAAACTCTTATGGTAAAGAGGACACAAATGTAGCAGTTTTCCTTTACCTTGGAAAGGTTATGTTAATATGCTAAGACCAGTAGATCCCTACAGATCACCACTGAAGCAGGGCTAAATTTTTGTGGGATTTATCTCCCACCTTCTAATACACTTGTGCATTACTCAGGTTGATAGGGTAATTGCGATTTCCTACTTACCAGGTCAAATTGGCATAATATTATCAACAGGTGGGTCAGTATGAAGTCTTATGCAATGGACATATAACCAATGTCCCTTTGGGTTATTAAATCAGGGGTCAGCAAACTATGAACCATGGGTCAAATCTGGCCCATGCCCTGTTTTTACATGGCCCATGAGCTAAAAATGATTTTCAGTTTTAAAAGATTTTTAAGAAACACAAATAACAATGTAGAATAGAGACCATATACTCCCTAGAAATGTGAAATATTGACTGTTTGGCTCTCTCAATGTTGACTCTTGGACAACTCTATAGACGGCTGGGAATTGAAGCAGACAGTAAAGGTGTATTGCTGGTCCTGCCAGATGAAAGCAAGCTGTTCTGATAGTCTCTTTTAACGGGTATACAGAAAAGACATTTCACAGATCAGTAACTGCATACTAGATGCTAAACGCTAGTAGGACAGTAGCTGAAATTTGAATCACCACCATATTAAGCACATGATAACCTATCATTCTCCAAGATATATATTTCTTGTACACAGACCAAGTGGGCAAGTTGAAAGGGAGTATGATAGAAATCACCTCTACATTCTTCAAGTCCTTGATAGTAGTACTAATTTCTGAAATTCTTCTATAAATGCACTATAGTTCTTAGATTATTATTTGAGTTGATAGAGCAATATTGGGGGCTTTCACAATAATCCTCATTATAAAGATCATGGAAATCATACAAAGATTCTGACAGTTATTAAATATATCTATTCCTATTATTCATTCTGGAACTGAGAAAATAACCACAGGCCAGATGGAAGGGTCAATTTGGCTCATTGTGAAATCGACCTGAATCAAAATTCCATTAATTAATTTCCTGGCTGCTACAAGTCCTGACTATGACTGGTTGACAACCGTAGTGTCTGGGGACTCCAGAATTAATGTCAGTCAGAAACAGTAGCCAGTAATCTCTGAAAAGTCTGAATAATTTCTGTTTCTTAATATATAGAGCTGCTGATTTCTTCCCCATTGGGGACAGGACTTCTTATCCATTTAAAGGACACTAAGTTAGGAACTGTGACTCTCTCCATGTGGTGATTTGAGTCATACTTCTGTTAACAAACCTAAAGCTTTGCTGTTCACACAAAGCAGTGAGACTTTTGAAGACTTCTCATTTATTTCACTTCTAGAGATACCACAATTAGCCCAAACCAAGGACCTCTGAGGGTCAAACCATTCTGATCACTTCTCTGACTCTATTGCCTATTATAGTTAACACTGCCATCTTGTCTCTGGTAATTATCTGCCCCCACTTGGCTCCATGTCACTCAAGAACCCATTCACAAGGGCCTACTTCTATAATAGCATTTCTCACTCATAGTCATGACCTAAGGAGAAGAGACACCACAGAACTCTTCAGGGGTGACGATGTTCCCCTTACCAAAGTATCTCTCAATACATTAAGGGAATGGCAAAGGTGATGTCCTCCGGACCCTCCCAGGGCAACATAGCAATACAGTTAGTGGTAAGTGATGATAAGTGAGGAAATTGTATATAAGCATATGCTAAAACACTCCTATCATCCTAAGCCTTCAGGAACCTTCCACTTCTGTACACAAAGGAAGTTCTGAATTCTTTGCTTCATTTAGTGTAGGCCAATATCATAATGTATTCCCAGGTTTCTGTCAGTATAAATTGACAACATCTTACAAATCTGTTGGTGTCTGGACTTTATCCCCGAGGTCTGCATGGGTTGGGTGATGGTTATAGATCTACAATCAATGAGAGACAGTGGGATAAAACCTGAAGAGGATCAGCCGTACCCTGAAAGACAATGACTATTACAGGTTATTCAGAAAAGGGAAGGGTTATCTCTTTGGACAGAGGAAGAATGGCTACCTCAACTGGCAAAGAGAAGTTGCAGGCATTCAACTTCATTGGTATTTGCCCATATGTCTCCATTCTAATTTTGAGAGCCCCCCTTCTTCCCAGTAATGGTCCTAATCCTAAGAAACTCTGAAAATTTGTGAATTCAATTTTTATTGTTATTCAGTCCCCTTCAGGACTAGCTTTGTTGTTTGTTTTTCAGAAATCTTGACCTTGTGGCTATCAAAGATAAGGGTTTATTTTGGGGTAGTCATAAAAACTTTCAGATTCCTTATTCAGATCATAAGCTGAAAATTTAAAAATTTGAACTTCTCATTTTCTTTACTCAAGTTCTCCTTTGTAGTCAACAAGTCCAAGTATCATTATGCTCTTTATTCTTATTAAAATATTCCTTGTTTCGGCTACTTGCCCAAAGCCTTGCTTCTAGAGGCTCTTGACTCCAAAGTAGATAATAATCTAAGTAATGTTTGGCCACTGAATGCAATGAACCACTCCCATCTCATTTATTGGTGACATCAAAGTCTTAAATACTTTTACATCCAGTCAAAGAGAGAACTAATTTAATCTTTAAGGTTCAGTAACTATAGAATCACTTCGAGGAATAGTAACTCTACTATTCAGAGTTTGCTCAAGGAAGTAAAGCCACTGTGAGTATTAGAGGAATAGGGACCATTTATAGGAATTGACCTTACACAAATGAAGGAGGAATGGGAAAAAGTATGTCCGAAAGTTATAGTTAGGGGTCAGAGAGTTAAAAATCAGTTTGCCTGAAGTGTTGGTATGATTGAAAAATTGGAGTTTGAAGGGAAATATGAAATGCTAAGCATGGAACCATGCACGAGGAGATCCCTAAAAGGTTATAGGGAATCTGTTGCTTCTTTGTGGCTCTGCAGTCAAGCATCTGGTGATAGGCCTAGGATTGCTATTGAACTTCAAAGCTGGTAGTTAAGATGAGCTGCATTAAAGTGGCAGGGACCCTAAGCAATCCCAACAGCTATCCTTTGTCTCTTTATCACCATACCTGAGAGTAATAACCTCTCCTTCCCTTCTGCCTTCTACAGCTCAGCAAGCTCCTCCTTTGGCCTACTCTAGCTCAGAACCATATGGGAACGTAATCCTGGAATATGTGTTTCCACCCTATCAAAGTAGATGATATGCATAGTCCAACATTGCATGTTCAATGGAAAGAGTGGGAAAAAAAAAAACAGATATCATTCCTGGGTGTATAAAATTCTAGTTATACGATCTGATTGTATTTTTTGTTTTGTTTTAATTTTTTTTTAGTAATCTCTACATCTAATTCATGATCTGGACATCAAAAGCTGTATGCTCTTCTAACTGAGACACCCCAGCAAGGCATCTCATCTCATTGGTCCTTACCTTCTTCTTTGGTCTGTTAGGAACAGTACAATAGTTCTGTTTCTAGTGTGGAAAGTAAAATAAGATGTTTTTTGGAAATAAAATGCAAACTAAGTTGAACATAGGAAGGAAAATATTTTTCATCACTAATTGCCTTGTATTAATTTCTGCAGCATGCAAGATCCACCCAAAGTACCCAACTCCTAAAAGATATTTCATAGTGATAGATGGTATGATATTTATAGAACTAGCAAAGAAAATAAATAGCCCTTGAAGATAGATTTGGGTGTAAGTGCTGACTCACAAACTTATTATTCATATAACCTTGAGCTAGTTACTAAATCTCTCTAAGTTTTCAAAACTGTGGAATTGTGTCATAACACGTAGGCCCTCCATAATGATCTATAAAACAGACACTTGAAGCCTTGACAAATATGAATGAACTGCCATTTTTCTGACTCCAAAATAAACCCAACAGAAATCCCCTCTGATTGAATGTTTGGAAAATCTGCATTTTCCTGCTTAGAATTCTGATGTGAGGCTTGGGGGAAAAATCTGTAAGACTTAGAAGTCAAAAAATGATGGTCCCCCCAAATCAGTACCAGATCACCTGGTTCTAAAAAAAAAAAAAAAAAAAAGAGTGTTGGTTTATCAATACTCATTGTTTTATATACATATTTTTAGGGCACCTGGGTGGCTCAGTTAGTTAAGCATCTGACCCTTGGTTTTGGCTTAGGTTGTGATCTCAGGGCTGTGTGATTGAGCCCTGCATTGGGCTCCACACTCAGTGCAGAGTCTGCTTGAGATTCTCTCCCTCCCCCCCAACTCAGTGTACTCTCTCATTCTTGCTCCCTCTCTCTAAAATAAATAAATAATATAAAATCTTAAAGATTTATTTATTTATTTATTTTAGAGAGTGAGAGCAGGCACAAGTGGAGGGAGGGGCAGAGGGACAGAATCTTCAAGCAGACTCCCTGCTGAGCACAGAGCCCCACGTGGGCCTCCATCCCAGGATGACCCATGAGATCATGACCTCAGCTGAAAACAAGAGTCAGAGGATAAACCGACTGAGCCATCCAGGCACCCCTATATACATATCTGTATGTATTTTGTATGTGTCTTTATAAGAGGAACATTTTTTTAAACTAGCCAATATCAATTCAAAGAGCTATCATGTCATGAATAACTCATTCAGCTTGTCCATGGGTAATATGGACTGCGTGAAGGGAGGAGTCAAAAAAAGATACCTTGGGACCAAAGTTATTGAAATGATTTTTTTTTTTTAAATCAGAAGGAACTCCCAGGTCTTGAGGCATATCACAATTTTACAAGGCATGAAAACTGTTCTTTTTCACATATTCTTTTAAAGTTTATAAGAAACACTTTTCAAAAATCATGGTGTGTTCCCCCAAAGTATCATTAGTCTAGCAATACATTTTGCCCAAGATGCCCTAAGAGTCTAAAGGTCTATGATAAGGTTTTCCTCATAGGCTGTGCCATGACATTGATTTGATTTTTATTAAAGGTTTTTCTTCTTAAGACATTTTCTAACATTAAAGAACTTGACAAAGATCAACCTTATAAAGGTTGCTGTTTGCTTGCTGTGATGATCTTGTGAAAGATGCTATTTATTATACTATACAATCTTTTTTAGAAGAATACACAAATGAACATATTCCATGGTCTCAGTACTAGTGATCACTAGTGATAACTAGTGATCACTAGTGATAACGATACTTTCTTGAATAACGGTCTATGTTTTCTTAGAGGCAAACCCAAAATACAAATTTTGGGGTTCTTTTTGGAGGCATAAGCACTAGTACTTGAATAACAATTATGTTCTATTCCTCAGGTGCTCTGTTAATTAAGCATTTACTCTAAAACATATTTAATTTGTCAGTAACATTTTAAAGGCAATTTTATTTTCTTTATTTTACATAAGATAATACCAAAACATGGAGAGGATCATTAAATTTTCCAAGAAATTCCGTTAGTAAAGTGAAAGAGTGACACTGAGATACATCTAACTTTTCTGATCCTGAGAGTCCTTGTGGGCCCTTTTTAGTTTATCATTCTAAAAACCAGTGAAGTCATTGCTCACAACTAAATTCTTTATCTTCTTTGACATTTAAGTCAGAACCAAACTAAAACATGAAAACTGTGGATGTGAATTGAAGGTTGACCCTTGTTCATTCTACTGCAAGGTCCTCTTGTGCTCTGTTAACATCCATTATTCTGAGTAGAGTGCTAGAAACTAATTTAAAAGTTTGTATCTCCAACATAAGTAGTGCATTCCTCTTTCTTGTTAAATTAAATTATCTGACCTAGAGGCAACAAACTGATTAAGTTATTTACTTATGAAAAATCAGCCATGATTTTTTTTTTCTCTCTTAGGGCTGTTATGAGTTGCTGAAATTCCATATAATGGACGTAAAAATCAACGACAACAGAAATGACTGTTTACTGCCAACACAAACACTATCTCTAACACAGCAATGAAAGATGCTCTTATCAGCAGCAGAACAGACAGATATAAAATCCAATTACAGAAGGAATCTATACTAGCGAGGAGAAATTGCGACATTCGTGAGTCACGGTCTTATGGTCTAGATGTGAAATGACAAAGTGACTCATAGCTGTTGGTGTATCATGCTCCAAACTGGTTTTAACATGACTGACCTCCATGTTTGAAACATCTGCTACACATCACTGGAAATCTCAATCTGCTCGAACTTCAGTACATCTGAAAGCAAAACCCACCTTTATTTTGTCTTCTGCCCCCACAGTTACTTCTTCATGATACCCAGAAAGTTCATTTAAAACACAAATAAATGTATGCCACTCTTCTGCTTACAATCCTCCAATGCTTCCCAACATACATGCAACACCTTCTAAACTTGGCCTGATCTGGCCCTGCCTCCTCTGTCCTCATATCTCTGACTCCCCCTGTGCACTACATTCTAGCTCACTGGCCTTCTCTCTGGTCCGCAACACACCAAGCTTATTCCCATCCCACAGCTCGTCCATTCAATATTTCCTCTGTTAGGAATAATTTGCCACCTTCTCCCACTCCTTTCTCTCTTTGTATCTCAGTGTCAAGTTACATATCAACTCTCCAGAGAGAACTCTTCTAACCGTTCTATCAAAAAGAGTCTCTAAATATTTCAATTCACTCTATAGATACCTCCTTTTATTGCACTCTGCCTTATTGCACTTCTGATATTCCTTTCTTTTTTTTTTCAAATCAAAGGTTTGTGGCAACCCTGTGTCCAGGAAATCTAGAGGCACCGTTTTTTTCAACAGCATTTGCTCGCTCCTATCTCTGTCACATTTTGGTAATTCGTGCAAACTTTCAAACTTCTTCATTCTGATTAGATTTGTTACGGTCACCTGAGATCGGTGCCTCCTAACACAACATCCATTCTACAGCCATGGATCAAAAAATAATTTAGACTTTCAGGTCTCATTATATAAGAAATACATTTTGTAAGGCTATAGCTGCCATAGATAGCGATTCTTCTGATGGATCTGGGCCAAACGAATTGAAAACCTTCTGGAAAGAATGAACTCTCCTACATGCCACTAAGAACATGTGTGATTCATGGGAAGAGGTCAAAACATCAACATGGACAGGAGTTTGAAAGAAGTTTATTCCAACACTCATGGATGACTTCGAGGGGTTCAAGACCTCAGTGGAGTAAGTAACCACAGATGTGGTGGAAACAGCCAGAGAACTAGAATCAGAAGCTGAGCCTGAAGATGGGACTGAGCTGCTGCGTCTCATGATCAAACTTGAATGGAGGAGGAGTTGTTTCTTATGTCTGAGCAAAGAAAGTGGATTCTGGAGATGGAATCAACGATACTGTGAAGATTGTTGAAATAACAACAAAGGGTTTGCAATACTACATAAATGTAGATGGTAAAGCAGCAGCAAGATTTGAGAGGATCGACTCCAACTTCGAAAGAAGTTCTACTGTGAGTAAAATGCTATCAAACAACATTGCATGCTACAGAGAAATGGTTTGTGAAAGGAACAGTCGATCGATGCAGCAAACTTCGTTGTTGTCTTATTTTAAGAAGTTGCCACAGCCACCCCAGCCTTTAGCAATCACCACCCTGATCAGTCAGCAGCCAGCAACATCAAAGCAAGACCCTCCACCAGCAGAAAGATTACTATTCACTGAAAGCTCAGATGATGGTTAGCACTTTTTAGCAAGAAAGCAATTTTACATGAGGGTATGCACATTGTTTTGCTAGATGTAATGCTTCTGCATGCTCGGTAGAACATAACGTAGTATAGACATAACGTTTAAATGCCCTGGGAAACAAACCACAAAATTATTTTGACTTGCTTTATTGTGATATTCAATGTACTCTGTTGGTCTGGAACCAAACCCACCGTATTTCTGAGTCATGCCTGTATATAATTTTCATCAATGGATTTACCATTCTTTGAAATTTTTTTTATGAACTTACACACTTATTTCCTTACTTATTTTTCATTCTCCATCACTCTATGCAAGTTCTATGTGAAGATAACATACCCATTTGTTTTCTGTCTGTGCTCCTTGTGTCCAGAACAATGCCTGGCACTAAGAATGTGGTATGATGGACAGGGAAAGGTGGTAAGACTGATGTATTATAGGAATCTGCGGGTTATCACAAGTGAAAAGGAAGGATTAGAGGCACTCAAGAACCCTGGGAGAATTGGATAGGCCTCACGTCTCTCTTCCCAACATGGAACAATTTACCATGAACACCTATCATGCCTTCTACTTCTGCTCTGTTATTCATTAAGAAGTCAAAGGTGACCCATCAACATCACACTCTAATTCATAAAGAGAATAGGCATCTTATTTTTTGTTGTTGTTGTTGTTTTTAAGATTTTATTTATTCATTTGACAGAGACAGAGACAGCCAGCGAGAGAGGGAACACAAGCAGGGGGAGTGGGAGAGGAAGAAGCAGGCTCATAGCGGAGGAGCCTGATGTGGGGCTCGATCCCACAACGCCGGGATCACGCCCTGAGCCGAAGGCAGACGCTTAACCGCTGTGCCACCCAGGCGCCCCTAGGCATCTTATTTGATTCAAGCATCCACCTCTGCTTAACATCCAGACCCTTTCTCTGAGATTTTGGAATATATCATCCATCATTAGCAAAACTTTTCTGATGCATACATATGTGAATGTTTCCTTCACTTTTTTACTCTGACTGAAGCCTGATGGGCCCTTGAGAACACTTTTTCCCAGCTCATTGACCCTTTCCAATGTTGTCCATTTTCACTCCTGTATCCCTCTTATCATTGAATGTAGGCGGCATAGGTAGACTCTCTGTACTTACCTGGCTCACCGTCACTTTCTCGTGCTCTCTCTACTACTACTATCAAAATTCTTGGTAATGCCAATATCTATATACCAAGTCAACATACCTTAGCCTTGCAGCTCCTTGAGCAGTTCACCTCCAAGGATTTTGTTTTACAATCCTATATCTCAGCCTCCCACTTAAGAGGTTATACCCTAGAACTTGTTATTAGCAACATTTTATACCGTCTCCATAGGCTCTATCCAATGCCTCTGATTCTTCCTTCTCACTTCTTCTAAATCCAGAGGCTCTTGTAATGCATCAAACTTGCCACCTTCTACTGTCATCGCACCTCATTCTTCACTTCCTTACTTATCTAGCCTAGACTGTGCAGTCCAAATCAGTGGTTCTCCAAGTGTGGGCCTTTGACTGGCAGTACTAGTATCACCTGTGAGCTTAGGAAAAATGAAAATCATGGGCCCTATCACCATCTGTTGATTCAGAGTCTCCGTAGAGGGTGCCAGGAAACTGTACCTTTAAGTTTGGGGATCATTTGTCTAACACAATCATTTCTTTTTTTTTAATGTTTTTTTATTATATTATGTTAGTCACCATACAGTACATCCCTGGTTTCTGATGCCAAGTTCGATGATTCATTAGTTGCGTATAACACCCAGTGCACCATGCAATGCGTGCCCTCCTTACTACCCATCCCTGGTCTATCCCATTCTCCCCCCCTCCCCTCTGAAGCCCTCACAATCATTTCTGAGTCCATGCTCCTCTTCCCTTTATCATATTTACCAGGAAAATCTCAAACCACATGAAATTCAACTCTGAGATACTCTAGTGCTGTTCTCCATGACTGAAAGAATCACAAACCATGGTGAGGAGTCGCATTTGGTACTCATGAGCTCATGAGTAGCCCAGCTACTACATTTTCCTGATTCAGTGATCTTCCAACTTGCCTCATGACTATTTCACCTGTTTTCTTGTTTCTACAAATCTCCAACACAATCCCTCCACCCCTCTCCCTCGCTGTCGACCAATGATTTTGTTTCCTCTATCAATGAGGAAGTGAAAACAATCAGAATTTCCATAACTTCACTACCCACATTTACCACCTCCTCACATCAGTATATGTGTATTTTGCCCGTCTGCCTTCCTTTCCTGGATAAACCATCCCTCTAATTTCCTCTGGATTCTATTCCTTTTCAAGGCCAATTCCAAAAGTATAGCTCTCGTGATTGTTCCTTCACTCCCCAGGAGTTTCATTATTCACTTCTCCCAGGTAATTCCAATTAGCATACAAATATTCCATAATTTCTCCCATCTTAACAATAAGTCCTTCTCGCTCCCACATCTCCTTCAAGGTACCACCTCCATTTCTCCTCACAGTTTAGAGCAGACAGTTAGCAAATTTTTCTATAAAGGGCAAGTAGCAAATATTTTCGTCTTTGCAGGCCAGATAGTCTCTGTTGCAAGTGCTCAAGTCCGTCATTGCAGCACAAAAGAAGCCATAGACAATCTATAAATGAATGAGTATAGCTATCTTCCAATAAAACTTTGTTTATAAAAACAGGTCATGGGCCATAGATTGCCAAACCCTGCTTTAGAGAAACCCTTGAAAGACCTGCTTCTCATCACTGCATTCGTGTCATAGCCTCCCATTTTATTTTCATTCCATTCAAGCTTTCTTCTTCAGAAATCTACGGAAGCACCTGTTATCAAGGTGAGTGATAATCTCCATGCTGTTAACTTTATTGGTCACTGGCATTGGCACCTCCCTCTCTACTTCCTTTCTAAATATTTCTCTTCTCCCCAATGTCTAAATGTTGGCATGTACCAGAATCTGTCTTTATCCATCTTCTCCCCTCAATCTTCATTTTCGTTAAACACCATCAATTTTTTTTTCACTGTGAAGTTTATATTTCCAACCTGCTCTTTTCCCTCAATGCTCATTATCCCATATCTGTAGCTTCCAAAAATATGTAGAACCCAACCACTTCATATTATCACCATTGTTACTATCGGGACCGAGCTTGATTTCTTGCTTGGATTACAGCAATAATTCACAATTGATCTGCCTTCTTTCAACCTCGCTCTGCTCCCAGTTGTACGCAGTTCAGCATCATAGTGATCCTTTTAAATATCACCAAACTCATGTCCTTTGTGTTCTTGGTATCTTCCATGTATTCTCTCTCTCACATAGACCAAAGACCAAAATCCTTATATTGTCCTTCAAGGTCCTGGGGGACCTTGGGTACTGCTTCTTCTCTGACTCCATTTCTTACCAATGCCACCCCATGCTCCACCCTTGCTCACTGCCCTGAAGCTAGGTTCCTTGCTATTTCTCAAACATCTCAAGCCCTCTCAAGCCTCAGGTATTCTGCACTTTACGCTCAGGTAGCTTCATGCCTCTGCCCAAGAGAAATATTAGTGGGGGCTTTCCTGAGCATCCTATAAAAACACTACTAACCACTCCATTTTCACCTCAACACTGTCATCTCTCTCACTGTGCTTTGTTTTATAGTTTGCGCTTATCACTAGCTTGTGTATATTTAGCAGTTTATTTAACTACTTTTTATTGTCTGTATTTCCCCAATTAGAATATGAGTTTGGTGAGGGAAAGGACTTTGACTTTTTTTTTTTTTTTAAGATTTTATTTATTTATTTGACGGGGAGAGAGAGAGAGAGAACACAAGCAGGGGGAGGGGTAGAGGGAGAGGAAGGCTCCCTGCAGCAGGGAGCCTGATGCGGGCTCTATCCCCAGGACCCTGGGATCATTACCTGAGCCAAAGGCAGACACTTAACCAACTGAGCCACTCAGACCCCGAGGACTTTGACTTTTTGAGTCACTGTTATCCTACTAGTGCCTAGAGCAGTGTGTTGGTCCTCCATGGGTACTAAACTATTTGTTGAGTGAATATTGAACATCTGAGTCTTTTTTTCCTTTCACCAATCTATTCCTCTGGTCATTCATTGCCACTGTATACAATCCAGCTGGCAAATTTCAAGACCTCATGATAAACTGTGACTCCTTCTCCCACTGCCTTGGAAACTACTCAGTGTCCAAAATCTTAGATTCCTCTCCCATAATATCATACTATCACTTGAAAAATTCCTTTGGCAATATTTGCATTTTGCAACTCTAAGCTAGCTGGCCTTTACCTCTAGCTCATTCAGTTCCTATTGTATGGTTTTTGAGACAATTAGCCCATCCATCAATCTGTCTGGTCCTATCCTATCAAAGTATATTTCTAACCACCTGCCTCCTTCACTTGAGAATCTTATGTACTTCTCCATGGCCAGTTAGTGCTTCTCAAACTATCTGTAGTAAAGCTCTAGTTTTGATCCAATTTATTCCAGATTAATATTTTTGTAAAACATAATTTAAAAGAAATTTAAAAAAAAACCAAGAACCTACAAAATATAAACCCAGTGTTTATTATTAGATTGAGCAAATATAAAATTACATTTTGGTTAATATAATCGAATGAAATAGTAGGGGAAATGAGAAATTTCAAAAACTGTACCATTTGGTCATTGAAAAAAAAGTATGGAAAATATATAGACAAAATCTTTATTACGCTCATAACTCTGTTGCTCTGCAGTCAGAAATAAAATAATCAAGGAAGTTGTAAGTCCCTGTATTTAATGTGTGTAAGTATGCTTTAAACCAATACCCATGTATGTTAATACCTGAAGTTGTTAATTTAAAAAATGAGCTTGCTCCTTGCTTGTTAATTCATCTCATTTAGGTTACATTGGTAGCAACCCTACTTGCAGGGGATAATGTATAAATAGCATTTAAGAGTTTTGCTTTAACAATACTCATAAAAGTATGAAGAATTCTCAGGACTTGTAGGTGGGTTGATGGGAACGGAAGAAGAGATCTTTGATTTTAAAGCAATTTCAGCAAGCTCAGAATATTCATTTTTTTCTTTTATTCAAAACAAAGCAAACAATGTTGTATTTTCAAAGGTAATTTTCAACTCTTTGCTAGTAACAATTTCTAATAATTTATCTTGGAATGTCATAGATGAATTTAAATGATATATTGATGAAAAAGATGAATTTTAGATCTATGAATTTCAAAATATCAGTCACTTTTGATAGAGAGTGAAAAATTTAAAACTTTCTATCAACTTGAAAGTTGTTCTCTCATAACCTTGCATAGATGTGTAGTAGCAAGGCCGTCCATCTTTGTTAAAATCATTGTTAATTATGAAACACGATAAAACAATCTGTAAAACTCTGTTCTTACAATCTCCTAACTTTTGCTTTTTCCATTAGATCTTACCTCTCAACGGCATGACAATATTATGATTAATTTAAAATATCAAAGACATGGGAGAAATAAGCAGATCTGGTTGTTTCACATCTTTACAAAGCTGGAACTTTCTCTTTTGAAGAAACTCTAAGCATTTATTCAAGCTTTTGCAACACAACCTTTTTCTCTCCATAACCATCGTACCCCAGCACATAATACAGTTGCTCATAACCAGCTACCATATCAGCACATAATAATGAGTACATTTAAATTTAACGATCGCGTAACTCACAATTTTTACAATGTCACTAAGTCACTGTTTATTTCAGCTCACACTTTTTTTTTTTTTTCCACAGCAAAACATTCTCAATGAAGGAAGTAGCGTGCTGATTTAGTTTCCCATGCAAGCTCCTTAAACTAGCTAACACCTCAATAATGTGTTGTCTGGCATCACAGCCGTGCCATCAAAAGAATATACTCCTACACAAAGTAAGTACAACACCGCATTTGCTGATATGGATTATGGGCTTGGATGTTGAGACAACATGAACTGGCTATAAAACTGGAAGACGAGTTATTCTCACGCTTGTGCTTTCTTCGTCACGGGCTCTGCCGACCCAGTCCGCACCGCATGCACTATCCTCAAAGCGATTGCACACCTTCGCTCCTTTTTCTCCCCAGCACTTTTTCTCCCTCTCTCCTGACTCTCAATTGATTACGTTGCTTTGTGTTTCACTGGGACGATTGAAGCAATCAGGAGAATTTCACAGTCTTTCCACTGTCACGTCTGCCACCTCCCTCTCAGTTAACCAATCCTTGCACTTGCGTATTAGATACCAACCTCTCTCACCGACTCAGAGACATCACCCCTACAATTCTCCCCTCTGCCATAGACCAACTTTTTGCTTTCTATTGGATTTTCCCATCATATTCAGTCTGTTGTTTCTCTCATTTGAAAGATTACACACATACACACACACACACACACGCACGCGTGGGCACACGCACACACGTTTTCACTTCCTCCTCCAGCTATTAGCTTCATTTCTTTGCTCCTTTTGACAATAAAAACTTAAAGCATTGTCTATATGTAGTACCTTCCGATTATTCTTTTTCCTCCTCTTTGAATCCCTCTTCATCCTTCCACTTCTCCAGCAGAGCTGCTCTCAGCTAGGTTACTGATGACTCCCCCCATTGCTGGATCCAGTCATGGATCCAGTCTCAGACTTCATCTTACACTTACACTCTTCTCTATCCATTCTCACTGCCTTGATTGTCTCATTCAATGTCACGGTTTCCAAGTACTTGGTGAATGACAATGACTTGCATTGTTCTAGCTTTTGCTCAGATCTCCTTCCTGGGTCCCAGGCTTGTATATTCCCATCCTACCTGCCACTTCCACTCTGACGTCTAGTATGGAGAACTGATATTGGTTGATGGCAATTCCATTCATCCAATTACTCAGGCAGAAGTCTTCCTTGAGGCCTTCCTCTCAGACATCAGCCAATTCTGCTGGGCCTATATGCAATGATATACAGAATTTAATCACTGTTCCCCACTTCTACCACTGAAAAGTATGCTTTGCAGGATCTGCTCGTTAGTGCAATAAAGGAAAACCTATTATATTCCTCTATCTGTGATATTTCTACTAAAGCACCATCTACAAGTCTACACAAATTTACTAGGCAGCAGCTCAAAATTCAGAAACTTCTTTCAAAAATATTAATATTAAACAAATGAAGAAACCAATCCTAATGGGAACGACCTAACTCAAAGAGCTGATAGTTCAAAAAATGTTTCCACATATCCTGTTCAGAGAAACATACTAAATCATTCAAAATGGTCAGTACTGGTGAAAACAGTCAGGGAATTTAGTCAACTTAGTGGGAAGAGAAATCAGTTGACTGAATGAGTGACCCGTACACAATTCCAGGTAAAATCCCTAAATTCAAATGTTAGAAAGATTACAGTCAGAATCGTCGCTTTCACTTTCTTTTTGTTGTTGTTGTTGTTGTTGTTGTAATTTTCTTCCCTTCTCTTAACCCCTTCAATCAGTAGCCAGCTCTCTGAGATCACCAATACATTTCTGACATTGGAAAAATAGCAATATTGCGGGTTTATTCTCACCTTAAGACTCGTTATTAAAATCACCCAAATCAATTTTGTTATTGAGCATAGTTAATCAAATGGTGCTTGAGAAGTCAAGCAAGATAAATATGTTCATTGACAATTAAATGCCAGCCTTAGGAGAGTTTATGTAAAGTGTTGGCAGTTCACGTTCCTGAGATGCAAGCCATTTCTCTTTTCCTGAGTCTCACACTGCACGAGATTTGTTGAGTGTCTGACGATCCCTAGTGCTTCTTGTGTTGAACTCCCTGAGTTATTGCAGGTGATAGGAACCTCACTTCCCTGTCAGTTCTCAAAACAAATCACCCCAAATTATCCACACCTTAATCTTTCCGGTTGGTGTGAGAAGATGAGTGAAAAGAAACAAAGAGCTAAAACTTACTTTAAGAATGATAGTAACCTCATTAACATGATCGAGATGACCATCTATTTCTTTCAGAGGTGGAAAGAGTTCAGATCAGGGCCTTTCAATATGTTCAACGTCAACAAGAATGATCACCTTCCCAGAGATTAAGAGTTTGTTGATGAATAAATCAGAACAAGCATTATATGTGTTTTGTAAATAAATGTTTACCTCTCTATGATCCAGACGTCGTAGAAGGTTCGTTTGACATTTCAAAAATAAGCTTAGTTTTATGCCTACAGGTCCCAACTGTACCAAAAGCAAATCAATTTCCAGAAAGCACGTGAAGCATTTGAATTGAAGTCATCAAAAGGTTTCAAAGGTGGAGATGCTATTTTGGAGCCTTCGTTAGCAATGATGTCGTTAGGAACACACATTTTAACAAATAAATGGGAAAGTTGAAGAAACACTACTTCCAATTACAGAGAAAAGATATTCTGGGAATGCTGGGTCCTATGTAGCTATTGAGAGCAGGGTCCTTGAGATATACACAAATATAGATAAGGTTAGAGATGAATGAGCTCTCATAAGGAGGAGGTCTTGCCAGCCACTGGCTGCTGACCCCAGAAACTCAGGTTCCTCTTCCAGACCATGTGTCAGGCAACTGTCTCCCCTGCTCCAAGGGTGGCAGCCCCGCCTTGTACAGCGGGAGGAGGTGATTTGCAGCTGCAGTGACTTGACTAGCTGAGTGGGCTTTTGGGATTTTGTTTTGTTTTGTTTGGGTGGGACAGAGGTAGGGGCCAACCAGGTGAGGAGTCTTTCATTTTTAACTCATCATTGTAAGGAGGGAAAACTGGGAGATCAGGACTCAAATCAATCAGAGGTACAACAGGGGCATTTTCACGGGGGGAGAAACAATGCAGGGCGAGGACGTCTCACACTTACATTTAAGGGAGCGTATCGCAGTGCAAATTGGGTCATCTCAGGAAATATAAAAGCATTATTCCTCATAGATTTGAAAAAAAAATGTAATTACTTCTTCCACCAAGCATGATTCTTTTCAATAACCTTCATTTTTGTCCCCTGGAAATGAAAAGAGGTTTACATTAAAAAGGCATTTCCTCTGACTCCGTGTCCTTGAGCTGCACAAAATGTAAACCATTCCCTCCCTCCCTCTTTTGAAGAAAAAGGGGGTTTCAATCTTTCCTTCTGAACACGGTCCATTTAAATAAGGAGATGGAGTCCCATCTTTTCTATCAGCCGCATTGTTTGACTTGTCAGTAATAACACTTGAGCTGAAATTGTACAGGTGTCCCACTAATTTAGTAATTATTGACATGGTGCCGAGCAGGAAATGATAGCAAACAGAAGGAACTGGTAAGGAGAAATGAAATAAAAGATGTTCATATCATTGTTGAATAACGGCTGAGATCATTTTGTGCTTTAAGTAGGCCCAAGACACCTTTTTCCATTTTCCTGACACATTTATAATTTATGCTTTGTAATAGTTCCAAATATTTTTAGGACACTGGACTTTGTTTGAGAATCTTGCCGAACTGAATGAGAATCACGGAGCACACACGCAGACGAGTGGGCGATGTGACCCCGCAGCCTTCCCAGTTAAGAGACAGCCCCTTTCTCCCCAGCCTGCCTCTTCTCCTAAGGCTTCTCCTTTTTTTTTTTTTCCCCTTTTCCTTTTTAAATTTACATTTCATTTATTGTCATCTTAGCTCTTGCTAGCATCTTTGTTGCTAGAATAAGCAATGCGACCCAGGTTGCTGTAGGTGTCCATGGTGTCTTCATTTCTTATTGACTTTTTGACCTGGAGGCTTTGCTTAGTTAGAAGAACTTTCCTAAAGTTTGGTGAGCATGGATGTGAAGGGCTTTTTTTTTTTTTTTTTTTTTTTTGCATATTTGTGCATTCGTGTAACGATGCTAGCATAATGCACGTGTGTATCTATTAATGCACCTGTATGATGACAAGGCAGTGGTCAAAATGCTAAGACCAGAGTGTACAAATTCGGAAATGATTTGCTGGAAGAATATAAATATTGCCTGAGAAAATTCAGCATATCTTTTTATAACCCTGATACTGGAGGATAAGGATGGCGCCTTTCCTAGGGAGAAACCATGTTACATGGCATTTATTATGATGTAAGGATTACGTATCAGGGCATAATTTGTCAATGTTAGAGGACAATGCCTTATCACACAAGACGATGTGTTACAATAAAGTTGTACAGTATTATATTTTCCTTAATGTATCCTGCAATTGAATCGCCACCATTTTAATAAGAACTGGAAACTTTTATTTTAAAAAGGCAGTATTATTAGATTTTAAGGGTGCCTAGGTGGCTCAGTTGGTTAAGCATCTGCCTTTGGCTCAGGTCATGATCCCAGGGTCCTGAGATCGAGGCCCGTGTGGGGCTCCCTGCTCAGCAGGGAGCCTGCTTCTCCCTCTCCTTCTGCTGCTCCCCCTGCTTGTGCTCTCTCTCTCTCTCTGTCAAATAAATAAATAAAATCTTTAAAAATTAATTAATTAATTAAAATTAAAAATATATAGATTTTAAAATGCTTCACCTAAAGGGGTACCGATATCAAATCGGATCAAAATATGTCAGACAAATAAGCATAGAAGAAAGGACAGAAGAGAAGTAAACCTCCATGTCTTGAGGCCTGGGTTTCTGGAGATCGTGATGCAGATGATAATAGCAGAGCTCTTGCATGATGAGACAGCAGCCTAGAGAAGTTGACCAATCTTATGTGCCAGCGTTCATCTGTAGCACGTAACATGCAGCAACTCATCTATTTCTTCAAACGGAACACACTTTTCATATTTTACCAAGGAGTCAACTGATGCTCGGAGAAGAGCTTCATAATATTGTCCAAAGGCATGATTATGGTGCTAGCAAGGATTGGCTCCTGACTCCTGAGCCAGAGCTCTCCAACACCACACTATTTTACTGCTTCTAGTTTTCCTCTCTTCTTTACATAAAGAGAGGTTCTCTATGGTTCTCTAGTTGATATTATTACTATAAGGATTCAGCAAAACACCATTTTAAAACAGGGCTCAGTACAGCATGAATTTAGACAACAGGTTATCTCCTGGGTTATAGCTCTCCTGTACTTGAATGAGACCGTATCGATTTCCTGTGGCCTTCACATTTTCTAAGATGCCATTGTATGTCTAAGTATGAAAATATCTCAGAAATGGCTCAAGCGCTAAAGTACAAAATAGATGGAGAGGTGTCCTGGATGCACCTACGGCAGATTGAACTCATAGACAGCTGAGAAAATCAAATGCCCCTGGCAAACAACAACAACAAAAGTAACTGAGCCAAATTAGTTTGGAAAGAATCACATCAGCCTAGTCCACAAATCATCTTTGGGTGCTTCCAGTCTGATGAAAAATACAGACTTAGAAATTCCTTTTTTGGTTGTGGCACAAAATCATCCCTTTCATGATGTTCTGCTGAATTGTCAGGCGGTGCAGTCACGATCGGCACAAATGGAGAGCACTCCTGGTCTCATTTGTCTATGCTCCTATGTCGATAAATTTCTCAGCTCATTTTGTGTTCTCGTTGTGGTCCGAAGCGTCTTACTAAGCACAGAGGCATTCGGTCAAGAACTCCAAAATCTAGTTGACGAGCGATAATGCCACTACCCCAGCTATCCCCAGGAAGCGTACCACATACAGTAGGCAAACTGCATAAAAATCGTTCCCTGTCATTGTGTGACTCTCTGCATGTCTGTATTTTTACTCTCATCCTCTAGATAAAGTCAGTTATGTCAGCTTATTCCATTATGTGGTTGAATCTCAAAACAGTTGATTTTACCTGCAGTATACTGGGACCTAGGAATGAACAAATTAGAATATATCACGATCCCAAGCAATTGTTGACACCTGAAGAAAGGAAGTGGCACGGGGAGCCATACTAGTGACATGTCAAAACCCTTTCAATGGTGCCGGGACCAGCACCCTACTGCATCACTCAAATGACCTCGGGATGGGGGTTAGGGTTCCTTGATCTGTGAGTTCCAACCTATTCATATTAGAGAAAGGCCCAACACAGGTCTTGCCTTCAGCAGCAAGGCTTCAACTGAAGGTGTCTCAGAACTGTCCTCACTTTAAAAGTACCTAAAAATTAATTTGCAAATTTAATCAAGAATTCAGGGATTCTAATAGAAGTGGACATTTATGGAAGAAAACCAGTTATCAATTTGAAAGATACTTTCTTATGGGGTGGAACGCACTATGCATGCCATTTCTTGTAAAAACAACCACAAACAAAAATAAAACTTGAAATACCTGTTACATTTTAAATATAGTTTGTCTGGGTTCCACCCCCTCCCCCACCTCCGCCTCAATGTTTAAAAGATACACTCATCACCCTGCATCCCCCTATCCTCTCAGTTGTGAGGTCACATGAACTGGAATAACCTGTCTTAGGGTTGGCTCTGACCTAATGAGTGTTCCCTCCCCATTTGACTCCATAGCATTTTGCACAGTTGTAGAACTCGCTTGCCCTGTGGGTGTCTGTCTTATGCAAGGAAATCTGAACAGAACCCGTGGTTTGTGCCACCCAGCTTTGTACCTCAAGCACCCAACGTGGAGCTTGGCTCCTGATGCCCCCTTCCTCACTGGGAAATCCTGAAGGACGGAACAAAGAGCACTTTTTTTTTTTTTTAGATTTTATTTATTTATTTATTTATTTATTTATTTCAGAGAAACAATGAGAGAGAGCAAGCATGAGCAGGGGTGAGGGACAGAGGGAGAAGCAGACTCCCTGCCTGCCGAGTGCAGAGCCCATACAGGGGCTTGATTCTAGGACTCTGGGATCATGACCTGAGCCGAAGGGCAGATGCTTCACCCAGGGAGCCATCCAGGCGCCCCAAGACTATCTTCTTTAGAGGAAGAAGAGTCGTTCTTTAAGAAGGACAGAAATTGGGACGCCTGCAGTAATGCTCCATGTACAATCAGGGTGCATGCCGCTTTAACTCTGAATCCACCTTGAAAAGGTAGGAGCACTGGCAGGAGCTTGCAGGGGTGGCATTGACTCCTTTTTGTACACTTCTGAGCTCTGAAGAACTGATTTCCGAAAGCCTGCTTTCTGCTGGAAACTCATCGAAGGTGGAAGTGCCGTGTTTCCTACTGTCCCTGCTGCACCTCATGGTCTTACATCCCGCAGGTGAGGCCAGCAGTGGGGGACAGCCCACAATGTCCAGAGCCCATCGGACCAAGCTGATGTATCGGCTGGTCAGAAACCTATCACCTGTAAGGCCTGAAGCAAAACCATGAGCTGGCCCATTAGGCAGGTGGGAGTAGGGAACAGATGCGTTGGAGGAATTAGTGGCAGGCGGCAGGAAGAGAAACGGTGTTATGAGGCTCGGGATCATGTCTGTTAGTTCACTCTGGACAGGAAGCAATAACTGAGAAACCTTTCAATGCCTCAAACACAAGAGAGGCTTATTTTCACTCATGTGACAGTCCATGTTATATTAGATGCTTCTGGTCAGTAGTGGCTTCCTTCAAGCTATGATTCCGGGACCCACGATCCTTCCCCTGGGTAGTTTTACCGTCCCCTAGCGCCTTGTGGCTCTCCCATCCCCCCAGGGAGAAAGGGAATGTGCACGGGGGACCTCTCCTTCTTAAAAACCCCGGGCTTGAAGCTATTGCTTCTCTCAGATGCCATTGGTGGAGAGAGTCATGTGACCACCCTTTGCTGCAAGGGATGCTGGGAAGTGGGTGGAGCTCCCCGTGTGGGAAGCAGAGGAGGCAGATTTTCGGTGACCAGCTTACAAAACAAGCCAAAAGACAAGTAGGTCTGGAACAAAGGCAGCCGAACAAAGGCACTTGTGCCAAGCACCATGGGGTTACAAAAGGAGAGAGATTTCACGGAAATAGTATCAATAGATTTATTTTATAAGTGGACTGTCGTTTATAAGTAAGTCTGTTTTGTACGTTTCATTAATCTATTGGCACAATCGGCACTCTTCCTTCATATTCAAACTAGAATTGAGAAAACAGAGACCGGGGTCCTATTGAAACATGAATTCTTTGCGCAATCCTCCCGGTAGAATGCCCTGAAGTGGAATGCTAACTTCCCAAATGATGTTTGATTCCTTAAACCGTGATTTCAATTATCCTTTTCCTCCAAACTAAGATTTCCTAACAACCACTTCACTTAGTCCAAGTTACAGAAATATTAGCAGTTGACTTTGGTCTTTTCATGGGTCCGTGCAGTAATAGTATCGTTTGAAAGGAACCTAATTTCACTAAAACTAGAAAGGGAAAGAGCTGGATTCTGCAGCGTTTCTCTCCGTCTTTCAAGCTGGAGGGGAACATTTCCACTCAAAGATCAGCTCCACTCGTCTTATTACATCTCCCACATACCATGTGAGCAGCACAGAGGAATCAATCACATTTTCCCCAGAGGCTGACAACAATTAAAAACTAGCTACCATAAGACAGTATTTACAGATCTTTACAACAAACACAAATTGGCGTTTTTCATTGAGATAGGCAATGCATGCCACACATACCGTGGGTCTCAATATAACTGTCCCCTTTGACATCTCACGGCTTTCAAGTGAGCGAGACTGTTAATAGGAGTAATGCCTTCAATGCCATTGTCAGTTTCACTCTTCACAGTTTTTCCATTTTCCTTCCAGCCACCGCCAGTCAGCTGGATCTCTCGATCAGTTTGGTAGAAGTTGGGGGATACGTGATGTTTGGGAAGAGAGAGTATCATTTGCGGAAACAGCCTGGGAGAAAAGAGATGCTGTCTATGCCTTGCCATTTGCAAGCATTCTCCTGCTCTCTCTTTTTGGAGAACTTCCCTTCCCTCATCTCCCCCCCCCACCCCGCCCCAACACTAGAACATCCCATCAGTTATTTAAAAATGTTTTGTTTCAATGCCACCTGATTTTATCTTTTCTCTGTTTTCTAACTGATCTGATATTTCAAGGCAACAAATAGAAAATGGCTTTGTTATTGAACTGGGAACAAAAGATACAGTGGAGAAGCATATTAAAATGTTCAAAAACTACTAAACTGAAATCTGTTTACTGAGCCACCAGCTGTCACTTCCTCTTCTGGCTACCAGGCACTTCCTATCTGGAAGTGCTGCCTCACTTATTGCCCTTCCTTTTTGCTCTATCTGCTCTGATGTCTTTTTTTTTTTTTTTTTTTTTTTTTTTTTTTGCTTTTTTAAGGTCTACCCAAAAAAAAGATTCCTATTTAACCATACTGTACATTTGCTTTCTTTAACCATTAAATTCAATATGCTCCTTTTTAAGCTGGCTTTAAAATGGACATTTGTAAGGGAGCGGTACAATATGCAATCTACTTAACAGCCAAAGTCGGGAATTTAACTGAACAGCCGGTTTGAATGTGTAGTCCAGCCGATGACAATAGGCATCGTCCATATGGAACTGAGAATATCGATGCGTACCCAGGAGTTCAGTTGCGAATTTAAAATTGTTAAAAATCAGAGTTTGGAGTTATGAATCCTGTCCCAAATTATAAGTAGCTCTTTCTGGCATGTTGGAATTCTTTTCTCTTCTTAAGGAAATGCTAAAGTCGAGATTTTTCAGGAGACAAAAATGTGCTTGCGGGAAACCATTGCTAGTCCTCATAAGCAACAAAGTCTCAGCATCGGGACCAGGATATCCGACCTTGGGAACCCTGGAGCTCCCACGGCTAGGTAGAGGCACTGCACTGCCCACCAGCAAGCCAATCGACGCTATTGGCAAAGAAGAGAAACGTGCAAACTGGATGCAGCATTAATCAAACCTGAAATGTTATTTTTAAGGTGTCACGAAATCCACATTGACTGACTGGTCCTTTTAATCTTAATTTTGAACAGTTGCTACTCCAATTAAATTCTACCACCTAGCATTTTCAAACAGCTCCTGGTTGTTTCCACAAACTCCGTTAATGGACAGCTGTTTCTGACAGCCCCCTGATTTGCCAGTGCTGTGTCGGCTGCCAGAGCAGGAGGCCCGTTCTGTATTCCGCTGCTGGCACCGGGGGATATGCAAATGAGCACATGAATCAGTTGTCACCACCACAGACACAGTGCGGGGAGATGATCAGAATGTGGGGGAGCTCAGTTGGCTGCAAGCGAAGGGGGGGGAGACAAAAAAAGCTTAGATTTCTTGAAGTGAGTTTTCTTTTTTTTCTTCTTCTTTTTTTCAAGTGTCTCTAGTTTATTTTCACTTTGTGGCATTCATTAGATTTCAGTTCAGGAAAGTGCAATCTGTTCCTCACCAATCACCAACAGAAACCTGAAAGTTTGGGAATGATAGAAACGTTTCAGGTAAACACGGTTAGAACTTCAGGAACACAAGCAGAATATTATACACACTTCTGTGGTTTGAATATTTTTCCATCCAGGAAGGGAGGAGGGGCACAAAACTTGTCCTTTCCATAAGAATGCACTTAAGAAAATTTTGCTTGGAGGGATACCTGAGTGGCTCAGTTGGTTAACCGTCTGCCTTCAGCTCAGGTCATGATCTCAGGGTCCCGGGATCGAGCCCCGCGTCGGGCTCCCTACTCAACAGAGTGTCTGCATCTCCTTCTCCCTCTGCCCTTCCCCCTGCTTTATTTATTTGAGCAAATAAATAAAATCAAATAAATAAAATCTTAAAAAAAATAAAAAGAAAGAAAGAAAATTCTGCTTGGAGTCCAAAGCTGGGTTGTGGGTGTTCTGCATTATTTCCAACATGGATTTTCTGAGTTGCTCCACCAGTCGGGTCAAATGCTCATACACACAGTGAGAATCACTTCTATAGGTAATGGAGCAGCACCAGGCCCCTGGCCACTCCTGTGCGGTGCTTGGATTTACCAAGCATTGGAGAGATGCCTTTGCCATTGTATTTTGTAGGGCTCAGTAAGGGGATGAGGACCATGATGAGCAATTTAGGGTAAGAAAATATCACAGAGATTGGACCTTACAGAATTGTGGGACCTGGTGGTGAGCACTGGAGTTCACTGTTGGTCAGCAGAGCACGCAGTTGGGAAGAAAAGCTGGTCATAAAGGAGGGGAGAGCAAGGGCAATTTGAAATCGATGAGAACAGACTGGAACCCAAGGGGACAAAGCGGTCCCCATGAGGACAGACCAGTTCTGTTCCCGTCTCACTGATGGCAGCCTATGTAACACAAGTGATCTGTAGAAGGAGCTGACATCCTTGGCCACGTATTGTTACATGGTCTTGACCTAAGACTTGAAGAACCTGAAAGAAGAAGGACAGTGGATGCTGGTGTGGATGGGGCCCCGATGCTGTCTTGAGCCGGTGAGGTGAGCCAGCAGGGCAGTGACAGCACGCACAAACCATGGCAGTGCCCAGAGCCCCACCCCAACTTTCTGAGCACAGTGACGACTGTTCACGTGACCTTCCCAATCCTGACACATGGTTCTGTGACCAACGCGAACACAAGCCATCATGGGAAGGGTATTCTGGGATTCTGATTTCCAGCTCTGCTACGTTGACCATGAAAAACCATCACAGCTCTTTACCCAATCTCACTCCACCTTGAGAATCTGCTGCGATGCCTCTTTCCTACTGGTTCTATCAGGGCTGATGCCAGACGCCTTAGCTGGAGGGTGGAGGAAGAGGACAGGAAGAACTAAAGTTAGGGGTGGAGTCAAGTGGTTAGATTTCAGGAGACGCTGGAGTAAAGATGGTTGGAAAATGGACGGCTGTTTTGGGCTGAGGGAGCAGATCAATAAAATCAATTGATTTTATTCAAATACTGTTTAGAAGTCCTACACTGTGGGCACGCTATCCAGGGCCAGATGCTGCACAGATACAAAGAACAAAAAGGATAAAATATTATGATCTCAATCATACCCGGCTACCACATAGTACTGGTATGTACTTTGTTTCTTTATGCCTTTGATCTAAAAAGATATGAATTTAGACTCTATTTAGAAGCTGATTTCACATCACTCTGTCCAAGTTGATTTAAAATTGCAAATGTTTGAGAATGTCTTGATACAGAGGGAACCTTACACATGAATTTACCAAGAGAGCAATAGCCAGAAGAAATCGTATACTGTCTTTAGAGTCATTGATTCAAAACACTTTCAGGTCTCGTGTTGTTACTCATTACCAGGAAACAGTTTCCCTTAAATCAAAAATGAGTTTAGAGTCCATAGCAGTTAGTTTTCACTTATGATTTTGTATCAAAACACCCGAACTTAGAAATATTCTATTATACAATTAATTGAAAGATGACTGACTCTAGCGGCTTTCTGAAAACAGACACACACACACAAACACACACACAGAAACTATAAGGAGCAAGTCCCTGTCCATCAGAACCATCCCTTCACCTAATAGATTTGATGCTCCTGACTTGTTCCCATGTATTTATAGACATCTCTATATACTTGTGTGTGTTTGTGTATTTTTTTGTTAATTTTATGTTGTACATTTGTGATTGTACTGAACACATTTCTGTACCAGGAGGACTATAAATATCTCATTCTTTTTTTTTTTTCTAAGATTTTATTTATTTATTTGACAGAGATAGAGACAGCCAGTGAGAGAGGGAACACAAGCAGGGGGAGTGGGAGAGGAAGAAGCAGGCTCCTAGCAAAGGGGCCTGATGTGGGGCTCGATCCCACAACGCCAGGATCACGCCCTGAGCCGAAGGCAGACACTTAACCGCTGTGCCACCCAGGTGCCCCTAAATATCTCATTCTTGATATGCATTTCACTTTGTCTCTTTACCATGATCTAACCATCCCTTTATTGATGGGCATTTAGGTTACCCTTCTCCCCTCTTTTAAAAAATAACATGCTCTCCTAGAAACTGGTGCCATCTTGTTTTTAGTTGGTCTTTCACAACTAAATGCAGTGGGTTCTAGGGCAGGAGGAAGAAGCTTTGTCCTTTTACTCACCTGAAAGCCATTGAGAACATTAACTCACACACTCTTCTCATGACACAAGTGTTTTCTTTGTCTTTGTCTCTGTCTCCTTCCTCAGAGCAAGATGATACCACACATGCCAAGTCCTGCCGTCCCAGTCTCCATCCATTGCTGAGCCCACTGTGCCTGAAGAAGAGAAACGTTGCTTTCTTCAGCTCTATATGACATTGTCCAAACAGATTCCCCAGTTTCCAAAATATATTAAGGATTTGGTTCATGGCCGTAATGAACATTTCAGAAACAGCTGATTACCTAAACAGCTTGGTGTGGATCTAATAATTAATATGGTTCCACAATGAAGAATGCTTTGTTCCACATCTATTTTAAAAATGCTATTCTGGGGGCGCCTGGGTGGCTCAGTTGGTTAAGGGTCTGCCTCTGGCTCAGGTCAGGATCCCAGGGTGCTGGGATCGAGGCCCACATAGGGCTTTCTGTTCAGTGGGGAGTCTGCTTCTCACCCCCCCATGTTCTCTCACTCTTTCAAATAAAAAAAATCTTAAAAACAATGCTATTCTGTATTTCTCATGTCTACATTCTTTATGTGAGTCTCTCTTTACACTAGAGGGTCCATATCTCCTGGCCAGAATAGCTCCTCCTGAGACGCATCTTGTAGAACAAGATTAAAGCAGACATTTTGCCACCATCAGTCAATGTGTCTCGTGTCTGAACTGATTGCGTAGGTTTGCACTTACTCTCTTTCATCAATTAACAATCAATGCTAATGGCAGAATCATTTGTTTCTCATCAGCAAGTCTTCCTTCAGCTGTAGCACTTTATCGTGTCCTGGGCATGTTCTTTGTAAGGGGCTTGAGAAATCAGCACTTTGGATCAATAGGTTGCTTAGAATAACCCAGCCCACCAACCAGTTCTGCCTGGCAAGCTGGAGATCTTAGGTCAGATCATCATTCCCTCCATTCTGTTACTGAAGACCCCTATTCTCTTAGAGACTTCGTTTCTTATCAGGACCCATGGACTACTGAACATAAAAATATGGTAGCCAACCAAGTATTACCTACAGTCCTCGTATAAAAACAAGCCTACCGATTCTCAAGAATACAGCTTTGATTAGAGTGACTTTTTCTGACTCCATGTGCTTATCTCATTATTTTCTGAACTTCCTGTAATTCTGGAGTAATAGCATTGGACCACATCAGTGTTGTTATTGTGTGTTTGCTTCTCTGGATTGAAAACTACTTGCTTAGCATATTTGTTCTAGATAATGATGACGGAAAGAAAAGAAGAAGGAAGGGAGAGAAGAAAAAGAAGAAAAAGGAAGGAAGAACACTTTTGAGGGGCACCTCGGTGGCTCAGTTCCCTGAGCATCAGGCTCTTGGTTTCAGCTCAGGTCATGATCTCAGGGTCCCAAGATCAAGTCCAGCATCAGGCTCCATGCTCAGCACGAAGTCTGCTTGAGATTCTCCCCCTCTCCCTCTGCCCCCACTTGCACTCTCTCTGTCTCTCAAATAAATAAATAAATCTTAAAAAAAACCACTTTCAAGACAGTATTCTGTGGAAAGCTAAAACTTGAATAAAATCGAAAGAGATAACTATATATTTGAGTATACTAACCATTCCAGTAATATGCAAGCTATTAATATTATTCCCTCTATGACAAATAAATTGGTTGCACAAAAGACTTAGGCATGACCTGAGATACTGTATGGTTTGTGACATTTAAAAATAGGGTGTATTTTAGTTATTGTACAACTAACCTGGTGTATTCTCGAAGGGAGCTGGTGGGCGTGGCTGATCTTTGGCAAGAAGGCTCAGATTCACCCAACTAAAGAGGCATCTCCTTCATCTAGCACCGAATTTGGAGACCGCACCTAGTAGATTATCAGTAAATATTTAGGGAAGAAGTGCTTCGGTCAGTGAATTCTTAGGTCAAGGCTTGTATTTTCTGCCCACTGTTATTAACAGTATGCACCATTAATCATAATAAAAGAAAAAGCTATAGAAACAGAAAAGTAGAAAGACTTAAAATCGTATAGCATTAATATATTAAAGAGAATCAGAAGTGGGTAAGAAATAGCACAATGCTCACATGATTTTAGCATGAATAGAGAGTCAGGGGATATAACATTGGGGGAGATTAGACAAGCCCACAAGGACTGGATGGTGGAGAACTTTGCATCATGGCCCCTTGAATTTATTGACATTGTATTATTTTAGTGTACTTTTTTCTTTTTAGACTTATTTGCTTTATTTAATAATCCTGTAGCTTTTTCCATTTTTCTTTTAATGTCCTTAAAAATACAGTATGTTACATAAGGGTGAATAAGCATCACTTTATCTTTTCTATGTCCCAGGCACCTCAAAACAAGAAATACAGTAGACCCTCAGAAAACATGAGTTTGTTTATGAATAAATGGCTAGTAAATATTATTGGCTAATTTGTATAAAAAGTTGGTATTTGCAGAGCAATGCTTAAAAAATTATTCAGTCGAAAACATCCAGTTATTCACACAGTTAAGATTATGTGCATTTCACATGTTGCTTTCTCATAATTAATGTGTTTTGCATAATGAATTAGAGTGTTACAAGCACACCTTTATTTCTTGCTGGTTTGGAAGGACGTGTTACAATAATGTCATTTTTATTATTTTAAAGGAAAAGATCACCTGGCTTCTGGGGATTTTACTGAGAACTAAACTAAAATTGTTCTTTTTTTTTTTAAAGCTGGAGGGGGGAAGTATAACACTTAATGAACATACCTGTATGCCAAGCCTGGTATTCATTGACAGAAACCCAAAGCAGGAGAGTAACTGCCAATCTTTCACACACAAAACAGTGGAACAGCAACAGAAACACAAGTCGTACCTGTTGTGAAAGCATCTCTTATTTTACCTGGTCATTTTTTAGATCTAAAAAATGAGAAGAGTGGGGCCTGGGTGGCTCAGTCCATTAAGCATCTGTCTTCAGCTCAAGTCATGATCTCGGGGTCCTGGGCTCAAGCCCCGCATGGGGTTCCCTGCTCAGCAGGGAGCCTGCTGCTCCCCCTGCTTGTGCGCTCTCTGTCGAATAAATAAAATCTTAAAAAAAAATTAAAAATAAAAATAAAAAAATGAGATGAGAAGCATTAGGTGTTTTACCAAAGTTTTTTTGTCTAATACTCATTTCAGATAGGGTGAAATTATTCTCATTTTACAGAACCCGAAGTTCAGAAAGTTTGATTAAGCCACCCCAAACACAAACGAAGAAAGTGGGGTGCTGATTGTTATCTTGCACTTTACGTGGGCTCATGTTCTCATTCTCTAGATGAGAAAACCGAGGCTCAGGGCATGTAGGCGAGGACTGGGAAGGATAAGGATTGGCCTTTGAGTCAGACAGCCCTGTGTTTCCAATGCCGCCTCTGTCCTTCGCTGGCAGTGTGAGCTCTGACAAAAACAATTAACCTCTCTAAACCTCCAGAGATTCTAAACAGTATGTTTTTAATTGGCTTGTTTAGCGTTGCCTAAAATATATCCCTTTGGAACACTTGTTCCATCAGATGTTTAAAAGTGTTAAATAAAAAAAAAAAATGTTTCAGTGGTCCAGTAAGTCTTAGAAAAGCGGGTTTAAAACAAAGTTAAGCAAGTTCCTATATTGCAAAACCCTCAGAGCCTCTGAAATGCTAATTGCCTCAAAATCTCCAGGGAAGAAAGAGCGACAGGAAGCATCAATGTTTCACAGAAAATAGTTTGCAAAGTCCAATTCTTTGTGTTCCTTTCCATTGTATTGTATCTTAAGGTTGCTAAAAGTTCTCCTTTTTTCAACTGTCACTTAAACACTGTATCAAGTTTTTCACCTAAATATGAAACAGATCAAGACATAGAACATTCTGCCCTGAAATTTTCCCACCTATCCCTCCCTCCCCCCTACCCAGTCCCTTCCCAGCCCTCTCACCCCCAGCAGGAGGCACTAATATTCTGAATGCTATCACCTTGGATTTGTCTTGTCTCCTCAAGAACTCCATGGGAAGGAAATCACGGAGAGTGTGCTTCTGTGTGCCTGGCTAGCTTAGCACCGTGTTTGTGTTTATTTTACTATTGTTACCATTCCTGGTTTTGATTTTTTAAGAGCTTTATTAAGAGGCATAATTAACACACAACAAATTGCACATATTGGAAGGGTACCAATTTATAAGCGTTGTTATATATATATATATATATATATATATATATATATATATAC
>NW_024425230.1:11177168-11237243 GCF_017311325.1 Ursus maritimus | reverse complement strand
TATATATATATATATATATATATATACACACACACACCTGTGAAATGATAAAATGATCACCTGTGATATGTGAGTTGATCACCGCAACCAAGACAAGGAACACAGTCATCAGCCAAGAGTTCCCTTCTGCCCTTTGCCAGTTTAGGTGATCGCTGATCTGCATTCTGTCACTGTAGATTGGTTTGCATTTTCTAGAGTTTTATATAAATTAAATGATACAAGAGGCATTCTTATCTGGTTTCTTTCATTCAGCAAAGTTATTTTCAGAGTCGTCCACATCATTGCATGTATCCATAACCCATTGCTTTCTATTGCTGTGTAGTATTCCATTGTAAGGCTATACCACCTTTTGAAATACATGCACTACTGATGGACGTCTGAGTTGTTACCAGTTATTGGCTATAACAAATAATGCTGGTATGAACATCAGTGTAAACATGTTGGAATGGATGGATGCCTTCATTACTCTTTGTTATACCAAGAGATTTGTTGAATCACATGGTAAAAAATAGATGGTGTTTTACTTTTTTAAAAAGTTCCAATGTGACTTTCAAAGTATTTGTAATATTTTACCTTCCCATTGACAGCATAGAGAATTCCAGTTGCTCCACACCATCTCTAAGATAAAGTAGGGGTTGTCTTTTGAAAAAGCAGAAGCTTTGGATTTCGATGAAGTTCAATTTATCAATTTATTTTTTTATTTTTTTATTTTTATTTATTTTTATTTGTTTATTCGACAGAGATAGAGACAGCCAGTGAGAGAGGGAACACAAGCAGGGGGAGTGGGAGAGGAAGAAGCAGGCTCATAGTGGAGGAGCCTGATGTGGGGCTCAATCCCATAAGGCCGGGATCACGCCCTGAGCCGAAGGCAGACGCTCAACCGCTGTGCCACCCAGGTGCCCCATCAATTTAGTTTTTTATATATCACGCTTTTGATGCCATAGCTAAGAAATCTTGGCCTAACTCAAGTTCACAAAGATGTCTCCTACATTCTGGGATTTTCATAGTGTTAGTACATTTAAGTGTGTGATCTATCTTGAGTTAATTTTTTATATAGTGTGAGGTACAAAGAGGATTTCAATTTTTGCTTACAGGTGTTCAAATATTCTAGCACTATTTATTTTTATTTTTTTAAAGATTTTATTTATTTATTTATTTATTTATTTATTTATTTATTTATTTATTTGAAAGAGAGAATGAGAGAGAGTACAAGCAGGGGGATGGGACAAAGGGACAAGCAGACTTCCCACTGAGCGAGGAGCCCAACGTGGGGCCTGATCCCAGGACCCTGAGATCTTGACCTGAGCCAAAGTCAGACACTTAATTGACTGAGCCACCCAGGTGCCCTTAGTACTGTTTATTGAAAACTATTCTTTCTACACTAAATGACCTTGTAAAAAATAAGTTGTCTATATTTGGGGGGGGTCTTCCTGTATTCTATGCCATTGATTTATTTGCATATCTTTATAGCAATACTGCACTGTTGGTTACTGTGACTTTATACATTTTGAAATCAGGTGCTATTAGTTCTCCACTTTTGTTCTTCTTCAAATTGTTTTTTAATCTTCTGCACCCTTTGAATTTTTATATGAATTTTAGAATCATCTTCACACGTTCCACAAAAATCCTTTAAAATTGGGGGTGGGATTGTCCTGAATCTATAGATTAATTTGGAGAATATTGACACCTTAAAAACACTGTTTCTCAACATACAATGTATCTCTCCATTTACTTATGTCTTCATTAATTCATCTCAGCCATGTGTTTTAATCTTCATTGGATAGATTTTGCATATCTTTTGTCAGGTTTATACCTAAGTATTTCATATTTTTATGCTATTGCAAATGGTATTTTCCTTATTTCGACTTCCGATTTTTCTTACTAGTATATAAGAAGACACTTGACTTCTGTACATTCTATAATCTTTCTAAACTCATTGGTCATTCTAGTAGATTCCACTGGATTTTACACGTAAGTGATACTGTCTTCTGTGAATAAAGACAGTTTCATTCTCCACTTTTTAATCTGGAAAAAAATGAACTACTGTTACAACAACATGGATGAATCTCAAAATAATTTCACAGGGTAAAAAAAAGACAGACCAAAAAAATAAAAACAAAAATCCAGCATGTACCGTATTACTTCATGTATATAAAATACAAGAAAATAAGAAAATGCAACCTTATCTATAGTGACAGAAAACAGATCATTGGTTGTCTGGGGCCAGAGGGTAGAGGGGTGGGAAGGGACAGGACAGAGGACTTACACAGGACACAAGGAAATTTGGGGTGAGGATGCGTATGTTCATTGCAGTCCTGGCTTCATAAGTGCATACATATGGCAAAACTTACCCAATTTAAAGGTATTGAATATGTGCTATTTCTTATATGCCAATTAGCTCTTCATTTTTTAAAGGCAAAACTATGTTTTTTAGGCAAGGATTTACATATTTTTCCAGGCATTTAGAACACCACCAGTATGGGTCCACTGTATTTAAAACAAATCTCCCATTTGGTTTGAATACATTTAGAAATAAACTGAGTTCTGTCTTAAATGCACATGCTTGCAAATTTGTATTTACACTCACAGGAGGGGTGCCTGGGTGGCTCAGTCGGTTGGGCATCTGCCTTTGGCTTAGGTCATGATCTCGGGGTCCTGGGATCAAGCCCCATGTTGGGCTCCCTGCTCAGTAGAGAGGTTATTTCTTCCTCTGCCTCTGCCCCTCTGCCCTCCCCACCCCCTGCTAGTGTTCTCTCTATATCTCTCTCTCACTTTCACTCTCTATCTCAAATAAATAAAATCTTAAAGCAAAAAATAAAAACACTCACAGGAGACGGTTTTCCTGTTGCCACTCAGACACAGAGTGCAAGCAGACAAGTGCTACCTACACCTTTGAGGACCCAGGTCTACCTCTCTGTTCCCTGCCCCTTCCCCTGTTCCTAACCCTTATTTCTGAGACACTGGTTTCTCAGAGCCAAGGGTGCTGTACATGTTTGTGTTGCTAAAATCACTGTTGGAAATGGATCTCAGAGATTGTGAGAACTCTTTATTCCACCAAGCGTATTTTGTTGTCCCTTTGGTTTGTTTTTCCTCCCACATTTTATTGGTGAGTTGCAAGATGAACTATCAGAAATATCTGACTGTCTGTTCTCACCTTTTGAATAGCAATTGACTTCAAGGCCTCAAGCACTAAGGTAGGAAGAAAATGTGGCACAACTTTCTAAAATCACTAAGTAGGGAGTGAGGAAAGCAGGGATCCACGGTTCATCTAGGCATTTTCGTCTTTATTTTTTAAATTTATTTGCAAAGATCATTGTGTCTTTGATGTCAGAGCCCTCGTTACTCTCTGATCATCCCTTTGTGATAATATGTCTTAATTCAAAACTGTACTTTATTTTTACATGCAGTCTCTCTTAAACGCAAAGAATAATCCTCAGATGAAATGCAAGATGTTGAAAACCTGAAGAACGAAATAAATGCTTGGCACATCTTAAAGCATCTTAAAGAGTAATAGCTACCATCATTATGTTCTTCCCCACTAGAGATAAACAATGCTAAGTGAAAATAAGGACATCTTTTATTTCAAATCATGAGACTTTCTTCTGTCATCCCCAAAATGCTTTCACAATAGATTAATATTAAAATGGAAGTTCTGGTCATTGTCTGTAAAAGTGCTTGGGAGTAGTAAGTAATCAATAAATCCTTTTTTAAATGAACGAATGGATAAACAACAACCATGTTTTTAAAAAGACAATAGAAAGACTCAATGATGGAACGGACACTCCGTGGGAAGCATCTGGCCTTCATAGGAAAAAGTGAAGATTCGTGTTTTTGTCTTTGCCTAGCCCTGTGCTAGATACCGGGGATAAACAGATATGAGCAAAGCTGTCCCTAACCTGGAGATGCTTTAGATACCGTAATGATGGGAAGGGCATGTTTGTGAATAGAGGACTTCGTTGAAGATTTAAGAAAATCACCATGAGTATCCTATTCTATCACCTTGCTCCCTGGATGGTAGTCTGGAAGGCTGGCTGGTAGTCTGATGCACAGAGATAGTCTAAAACTTCCCTTCCCTTCTGGGTTAGAGAGTGGAAAATCAACCACTCTCCTGGGGGGTCTCCCAAGTCCAGGAAGAGAAGGACTTAGGTTAACTCTGGGGCATCAAAGCTCTCATTGGAAGTCCAAATTATCCCAAGATGGCTCATTTAAATTCTTCAAGTAAACCCCTGAGTGGCAAATGCCTAGAAGTCTGTGACTCATGGGTGCAGGGTATGTGCAGAAGGTGAATTGCAGCACACCTGGACCAGCTCTTGTGTGGTCGGCTTTTAATTTCTGTTTTTAGACCAACCTCTAATCCCTATGTAAGGTATCTCTCAACTCTGAGGTTAGCCGTTCTCCTTAGGTTTGGCTGAAAGGACAGGTTCCTTGCCAGCTGCAGGACTTTCAGCCCAAATTCTCAATCTTGGATATCTCTGCAGTTCTCATCCCTCCGCGTATGCCATCTGCTTCCTGTCTTCCAGAAATCTGTTACAATCTCTCACCTGCAGTAAATCATCCTCCTGCTCACTGTCTTCACCATCACTGGACTTCCATTTGTCCAATCCACCACATTGAGCTGGGATTCAGATCTTCCTTCCCTGACCTCTCTTCCTGCCCCCTTTGTTTCTCTTTGCTCCTTTCAGCCTTAAACTTCTTCTCCCTGCATTAACAGGACCTTTGATTCCTTGCAAAATCTTTCTATTTCTAGACTTAATATCAAAATCTGGATTTTTTTTTTCCTGGAAATTCATAACCAAGTCACAAGTTTGTATTGACCCACCAGGAAACATGGCAACCAAATATTTAGTTTGATTTAGACTCCTTGGTCTCTTTAAAGTGGGGGGGGGGGAGAAAGTCTCTAAATGGTTCCATTCTGTAGCCCCTGATGGGAAAGTGAGAGGTAGCACTTTGTACCTTTATACCTACATGCTCTCTATACCTCTACTATATCTTCTTTCCCTTCCCCCTACTCCTTCTTCTTCAGTTGCTTTGCAAAATAATTTTTTAGACAATTTTATTTTTTTAACTGTGAGCGTGCATTACCTTGGTTAAAAAGGAAGTCTCAGATATGTAGAGAGAGCAAAAGAGCGCTACGCATATAGGATGAGACATTTGGAAGCAGGTGTAGCACTGGCATCGAGCAACTATTCCATTCAGTCTGAGCTGATCACTACCATGACAGAAGGTAAAGAGAAATGGCTTTTTCTATTCAAATTTGCTTTTCCTTTTTTAAAAAATTATTTATTTATTTATTTATTTATTTATTTATTTATTTATTTAGAGACAGAGAGAGTACAAGCAGGGACAGGGACAGAGGGGGAGGGAGAAAGAATCTCAGATGCTGTGCTGAGCGTCGAGCTGAACGTGGGGCTCGATCTCACAACCTTGAGATCATGACCTGAACCGAAATCAAGAGTCAGAGGCTTAACCCACTGAGCCACGGAGGCCCCCCTAAAAGTTGCTTTTTTCTATGTGTGAGTGAGGGTGTTTGATAGGTCAACTTGCCTAAACAGCTTTACAGGGAGGCTAGCAACTTTGTACCATGACCACACTTCCAGCCTATTTGTTATCTTCTCCTACTGATTGCCTGCCCCACGAATTTCAGGCGTGTTTATCCCGCACCCCCACCCACAATCGCATAAACCAATTTTGTGAAAGTCTGTCTATCTGTCTATCCACCTATCGAATTTCCTTGGGGTTGTGGCATAGAACATATGTTACTCAGAACCTCCTAAATGTCAGGCGGTCTACAAAGCTCTTCATGTGTTTCTTCTCCATCTTCGCAACAGAGCCACCATGTTACGGAGAAGCTCGTGGAAGTTAAGGAAGGCTAAACCACTTCCAAGTCCCCAGAGCAAATTAATAGCAGAAATAGAATTTGAAACAGACTGACTATAAAGTCCATGTTTGTCTGTTTGCTTGTTTGTTTGTTTGTTTGTTTTTTCTAGGCACCTGGAAACTTCAAAATTAAGAATATTGCTATAGGGCCAGTTTCCAAAGTTGTGGTTTGTTTGTTTGTTTGTTTGTTTGTTTTGGTCCAATGTACCTTATCCATTAGTCTTCTCGTTCATCATACATTTGTACAAAAAAGCATTATAATACCGTGTGCTTATAATTATGCTGGACTTTGAGAAGAAAGGGGAAGAAACACAGAATATAAACCCATGATCCCTCTTTCCTAAAGTGTCTATTTGGAGAACAGATCCAAATAAAAACAAGGAAAATAAGGAAACCATCTCAGACAATGGGTATCAAATGGCAAATTGAGGGAGTACAAATATTTTCTGACTTTGAATAAATAATATTTAAATTCTACTGTGCCCTTAGTCTGTGCCAGGCACTAGACAACAGATTTTATATGCTTTTTCTCACTCAGTCTTCACATAAACTCTAAGACATATTTTCTAGGATGTGTTTAGTTTATAGATAAGGAAATCAAGGTGGAAAGCATGCCTTGGTATTAATGTGGGAGATTTCTTGGTGTGGTAATTTTGTGGGACCAAATGTTGAGTTAAATTAAATGAGGGGGGGAAGAAGGAAGCAAAACCTTCCAAGAAACATTCACAGAAGTACTGAGTTTCTAAACTCTAGCCTTCAATTAGTGAACTGAAGATTTTTCATGCATATCTTAAACATGCACCTCTTTTTTCTGGAACAGTTAAGGCTCAATTACCAAATTTTTTGTGGTATTTGTATAATTAGTAAGCTTAGAAACTCTAATTTCATCTTTTGTGTGTGTATTAGCTTGCGAGGGCTGCTGTGGCAAAGTATCACAAACTGAGCGGCTAAAGCCTAACATGATTTTCTTGCAGTTCTGGAGACCAGAAGTCCAGAACCAGCATCAGCAGGGTTCATCAACTGTCTGAGGGCTGTGGAGAAGAACACGTTCCCTGCCTCTCACCTGGCTCCTGGTGGTTTGCTGGCCATCTTTGACATTCCTTGGCATGTGGATGCATCACCTCAATCTTTGCTTCTGTCTTCACGTGGCCTTCGCCCTCTGTGTATGTTCTGTGTCCCAATTTTCCCCTTTTATAAGGGCATGGGTCATGTTGGATTAGCCCATCCTTCTCCAATATGATCTCATCTTAATTAATTACACCTGCAATGATCCTATTTCCAAATAAAGTCTCAGTCTGAGGTAATGGAGGTTGAGGACTACATTATATGATTTTTTTGAAGGAGGGACACAAGTCAACCCATAACATTGTGCTTCACAAGAGTTGTTGAACTTGTTTTTAGGTGAACACCCAACACCTAAGCAACGGACATCCTCAACTAGGTCCTTCACGTTATTACTAATTAACAGCGGCATAAATCACCAGTATGTGTTTAGGACTGCATTATTCTTGTCACCATTTATATTGAATCATTAACAGTAAATCTGGTTTAATAGGTTTCTCTTCCTTCTGACCATGAGTTTTGCCTCCAGGAACGTGGGCTCTATAGTTCTAGGGAAGCAGAGTATCACCAAATATTACAACTAGAAAAGGACCTCATGGATCAACTCTTTGTAAAATACTGAGTGGCCTTCAGAAAAGCACATTTTTAAGCAGAAAGATCTGATGACTTGCTAGTCTAGGACCCTGTGATGCTATTGGAATAAACTGGGAAATAGGGCTGAGAATTGGGGGTCCACTGTTTTGATGCCTGTAGACCCACAACCACCCTTGTACAACAACTGCCCCCTTTCACCTGCCCCTGCCCACAGTAACAGACAATGAATCCATTTCTTTGCTGCCATATGCAACACCTCCTGGACCAAGGGCAAACACTACTCAAGGTCCAGAGGAGAAATCAGTTTCTCTCAACTGGGACTTTGGCATGATGATTCAATGCTCTGAGTAGTGTCTCTCTAGTAAGTGTCTGCATTAGAATGCTCTGTAAAGCTGTGGCTAGGACGTCTTAAGCTCACTTAAACCAGGTAGAGAAGAGTGAAACAGGCAAAGAGAAGCAGAGACAAGAGAGCATGTAATCCTAGAGAGACGGAGTAAAGAGACTTGAATTTCCCCATGCTCCCTGGCACTGGTTAGCTAATTCATAGACTAGCTAATTCATGCCTTTGGGTTCCATGATGACCAGATTTTCTCATACTACATTAGTGTTGGGTTGTTTCTGTAATTTCCAACCAGAAGAGCCTGTTAAGGGCAGATGTGTAGAATAAACCCCTCATTTAACATTCAAAAATATTTATTGAGGGTCTTCTATGTGCCTCTTCTCACTAGGGAATCAAAGCTAATGCAACACTGGAAGCTTCCAGTATCAACTAACTCAGTCATCAGAGAACTGTGGCCAATTCTGCAAAGAGCCATTGGAGGTTTCTCTCAAAGCCTAGAAAAGGAGCACCTCATTGCACTCAGGAGTCTAGCTGGGACCTCTAAGAAAACAGTATTTTATTACAGATTGTGTTTTATGCTCGATGGCTCCATCATTTTTGCTTATGTTGTTTTACTTTTGAGAATTGGTAGGAAATTGCTCTATGAGAAAGAGAGAAAGGGCATTGTTGGCCATGGGAACAGCACATGTCAAAGTTCAGAGGAGTAAAATGTCAGGATGAATGAAGGAGCTGCAGACATTTCCTACCTCTGCAGGGTCATGTGCATGTGAGAGGAACTGGAGAGAGGGCCAGACAGGCCCAGAAGAGAAACCGTCACCTTGTAAGCTCCGTCCTACAACTAACAGGGGCTGTCCAGCAGTCTGAGGAATGCAAGGGCAAGATCAGATTTGCAGTTCAGAAAGCTTATTGTGGCCAAGTATGCGGGATCACTCCCAGGGCCAAGCTGGAGGAAATGAGACAAGTTGGGAGGTTAGCCCAGACATCTAGGTGAGGAATGATGCAAGCCTGAACTTGGAAAATGGCAAAAGGAAGAGGAGAGGTGATGGATATGAGATGTTTAGGGAAGAGAAACCAGGAGATTTGGTGATGGATTATACATGTGGCTTAAATAAGAAGGGGAATGCAGCATTATGCCCAGATGTCCTGCTTGAGTGATAATGGTGCTAAACAACAATAAACAAACAAAAACAACTCTCTGCCCTTCTCCCTCCCTATTGGTCAGTCCAAACTGTCCTCCTCTGCAGGCCATGGGATCAAGAATGTGAGGGATGATTTAGGATTAATCGTAATCCGGACTGGTTTATTCCCCTGTAAGCGATGGTTTGGGAACAGACTCTCAATTTAAAGTATCAGGATTTTACTCTGTTTTGCTGTCATGACTTTGTAAAGAAATCTATGCATGAAAGTCCCAATACTGTTTTTCCTCCTTGAAATCTGTTTTAAGGAAGTTTTTGAGTCTATAAGACTGAAGCAGTGAAATACTGTATTCAAGACGTAGACATTTATACTCCCTGTGTTTCATATGTGTATTGAAAAAATGTTGAGGTCACCCATCCTGCACTTATTAATTTTTTGGAGGGTGATTGGAAGAAGTTAGTATATATCTCATGGCTTCCACAGCTATTCAAGATCCCGGGGGGAAAAAACCCAAAAAAACCTTCTGAATGTGCCAATTCTCTCCAGGCATGGCTACTCTTTACAAATGCCAAGCGGCTGGCGATGTGTTAGCCCAAGATGGGATTGTGGGGGTAATTATAAGAGGGCAGAAGAGGCGTAGATGGAACCAAAGATCGGCATCTGCTGGGAAAAGCCATGTAGATAAATTAAGTTCTACCGTCTTTTGACTTTTCATATTTTCCCTTGCAATAAAAACAAAACAAACAAAAAAGAATGTTTCCACCAGCCAGGAAGATGCATTTACATTCATAGAAACATACTCTAAATGTCAAGAAATGGCAAATGAGGGGTACTAGGCCCCTACCCTCCTTGCACAGAAAGATAATCAACTATTCCCACCTGGCCTTGGTAAAAGCAGCAAGTTTTCATTTTTAAAGAATATGAAAGATGTGGCGCATTGTGCCCCAATCAAAATCCATTCGTGTTCTTGCAGGAGCTCGTTTTCGTTAGCGTTTACATTGCATGGTGAACAGGCATCATCCTGTCCTCCCAGTGCAGCTCAAAGCATGGAGAAGCTGCTGTCCCTGAAGATATCTGTGGCACCCAGAATGATGGGGAAAAGAAGTGAAATTCAAGGTATTGAAGTCGAAACTACAAAGAGCTATAAAAGAAAAGGCAGGCATTAGAAAACTCACTGCAGGGGGTTGAAAGCAAAAAGAGGAAGACAAAAATCTATTACAACAAAATAATAAAGTCTTTTTTAAAGTTTAAGGGGAAAATCATCTTGTTTTGTGAAAAGATGGCGAGACATGTTCATTGATCTTTTTAAGAGACAACAAAAAATTGGCCGTCAACTGAATAAAAGAAAATGAAGTTCCATTAATACAATCCGTCGAAAGACAACTCGGATAAATTGATCAATGCAGTACAAATCATTTCTAACCTTTCCCCCTATTTGGAGAGGATGTTTTTTCAAGAGAGTAAACAACATACATCATCAACTTCAAGTGCTTTTTAGATGGCTTTTCCAGCAATAATGGAAATGGAGAATTTCTGGAACTAAGCATGTAATGCTTGCTTTATTATTATCAGTCTGAAGAATGTCAATACATTTGGAGAGATTGGGACATGATTTTTTTTCTCCCCTGGTAACTTTCATGTTGTAGTTTCTCCCTTGATTTCTTTTTTAGTCTGCTTATTAGAAAATATTAATGTATAAGGTATAGTGGCTCCATTTAGAGTCCAGGGCCCACCATTCAAGGTACCACCAAGTTAAAAAGATAATCACATTGTTTAGAGATCACTGTACTAAAGCTTTCTGAAAAAGCTGTTTTTCTTCTCAGCATTTTTCTCCTCTGTTTGAAGGAAGAGCAAAAGGAAAGAAATATTTTTTTTTCATTTTTCTCCTCCCTTGGTCCCGCACCCCTCTAATTAAAAATAACCTATAAAAAATATATAGTATAGAGAAAGTATAACATTCTAATACCTTATAGTAATTTTTTTTTTGTTTTAACACATATCATTGATGATGTATAATTTATTATAAACTAGAAAATTTAGGTAGTTCCATGATGATATGGAAATCTGTTTGGTACAACCCATCTTAAATGAGGAGATAGGGCTAGGGTGTTCAGATTTAGGGACTAATATTTAAACTAATATGGGGACTAATATTAAAACTATATTTACAAAATGCTAATTCTAACAAATATATATAACAAATATACATATATGTGTGTATACACACACACACATATATATGTATATATATATATTTTTTTTTAGAGAGGGAGAAGGGGCGGGCAGAGAAACGGGGAGAGAGAGAATCTCAAGCAAACTCCACAGCCAGGGAAGAGCCGATGGGGAGCTCAGTGGGAGGCTCGATCTTACCACCCCTAGATCATGACCTGAGCTGAGATCAAGAGTCAGATGTTTAGGGGCACCTGGGTAGCGCAGTCGTTAAGCGTCTGCCTTCGGCTCAGGGCGTGATCCTGGTGTTTCGGGATCGAGTCCCACATCGGGCTCCTCGGCTGGGAGCCTGCTTCTTCCTCTCCCTCTCCCCTGCTGTGTTCCCTCTCTTGCTGGCTGTCTCTCTGTCACATAAATAAATAAAATCTTCAAAAAAAAAAAAAAAAAAGAGGTTCTATTAAAAAAAAAAAAAAGTGAGGTGTTTAACCAACTGAGCCACCCAGGAGCCCCAAACTTAATTTTTTTAAAGAATGTGTAGTTACTGATATGTTTTCAAGTAAGCAGGAATTTATAATGCTCACCATATTTCCACACGGAAATAATGATGTTGACATTACTTCTGGGTGTTTGGCTTTCTATAGACTATAAAACGTGCAAAACACGATTTTAAGTACTGTGTTGTTGTTGTTGTTGCTGTTGTTGTTTTTTAATGGGTTTGGGGTTATTTATAAAAAGCCCATAAAAGATTACATATGAAATCTATAGAAATTCCTCCCAGAGAGGCATTTTCTCAATTTGAAGCCAAAAAAAAAATGATCCAAACAGATAAACATCCCTGCACGCAGACATAGGGGAAGGGACAAAGAAGGGGGCGAAAGTTAAGGCTCCAGCCACTGATACTGAAATACTGTTCTTTAGGCCCTAATAAAATTACCCTTTAAGGTACATCTCTCAATCCCTGCAGGGGAGAGGGTACAGTTCACGGACTCGTCACTGAATTCGGGACCCTCAATCTCTCAAGCAAGCATTCACTGTAGAAATCAAACGGCCCCCTCCCTGGGAGAAGATTCATCTTTGGGATGAGGGTGACAGTTACCCTAAAGCCAAAGAACAGGGGTGGATCTGTGGTGCCAGTAAGCTTCTAAAGCAGTGCATTTTAGCAACTTGCTAAATGCTTCCAGCACACTTTTATAATTTTATTTTTTGTCTGCAGAGGTAATGCAGGAAAAAGCAGAGAAGAGACACAGAGATGTACAGATTCATAGAGAAATCAGAAAAAAAATATGATTTACAAACACTTCTTGGAATGACAGGAAATATATTCCGTGAAACTGAAGAGTCAAACTTTCTATACAGAGAGTCATTTTCTCAGCCGGGGAAGACTTGTGTAGAAGATCGTTGTCCAGGGGCGCCTGGGTGGCTCAGTTGTTAAGCATCTGCCTTCGGCTCAGGGCGTGATCCCAGCGTTCTGGGATCGAGCCCCACATCAGGCTCCTCCACTAGGAGCCTGCCTCTTCCTCTCCCACTCCCCCTGCTTGTGTTCCCTCTCTCGCTGGCTGTCTCTGTCAAATAAATAAATAAAATCTTTAAATAAAAAAAAAAAAGAAGAAGATCATTGTCCAAGATAAAGTCTGGCCAGTGTTTCAGTTGACTTTTTTTTTTTTTTTTAATCCTGCTCCAGGAAACCTTTAGAATGCCTTCTAGATGCATCAGCATATTGAAGCCTGGATGAATTACTGTCTTGTCTTTCCTCCGTGGAGGTGTTTTAGACCCAGGAAGGGGCTGAAAATCCTTCCTTCCCATTTATTATAGAAAAGAGGAAAACGACAGATCACTTGAATTTCTGACTACACCATTGGAAGTGGTAGGCTAAACACATTTGAGGCTTTTGTAAGTAAACCAGAATGAAATGGTATGATAGGATAAATATTAAATTTAAAGAATTTCCTGATTTTTTTTCCACCGTAGACTATAGGCTAGAGTTCTATCCCGGCTAGCATCTGGATCCTGGCTAGCAGGCCACAATTCATGCTCTGTCTGTCAGAACCTCTGCCCCTTCTCTGTCCACGTGAAAGTTTTATACCACTACAGCATCCTAAAGGCATTTCCGTCTGGACAAAACTCAATATATTGCAACACATGCTCCCCCGGTTACTTACCTGGGAAGCACACGCTCCTCCACTTGATATTGTTTTTAGATTCTGTTCAAAAATCTAATAAAATATTCCTACCAGAAATAGATCGCATGAGGATTTCCGTAATTTATTCCATTTCTTTTTATTTATTTTGTGTGGAGGGGCCAATGTACCAAATTTATGTACCTGTCACATCTCAGGTAAATTTGTAGTACTTGGGAGAAATCTGTGGGAAGAAACAGGACTCTGGAAGATTCGAATTCAATGACCATGTGTTTTATAAAGCTGAGAAGGATTTAAAGGGAGAAGAATTGAAGCCCAGAAGGTTCTGCAGGAAAAATGATGAATTCTTATTTATTGAATGCGTCCATTGTCCAAGGCACTGTGCCCAGCACTTAACATTCACTATCGCATTTATCCTTCACACCATTCCTGTGAATTAAGCTTGATCCCTATTTTAAAGACGAGCCAATTCAGTCTTACTGAAGTCAAATAACCTGTTTAAACAGTTAGGAAATCTGGTTTGGACCAGATGTATCTAATTCCACTGTGGGGGCTAAGCATGTCTTCAGTGTATGTGTATGTGTGTAGCTATAAATACATATATGTACATATATGTAAACATATATAAATGCATATATACATATATGCACATATGTAATCTAATAAAGCACCTTTTGAGGGTCATTTTGTAATATTTATAAGTTTATATTCTCGAGGTTTCAATATTTCAATATTTCTCGAGGATAAAAACAGTAGTGGAATGGATCTGATTTCATAATAAATACAGTACAACTCATATTATGAAACCTCTTGTTCCTTTACCAGAATCTTTTCTCTGGAACTTTCTTAACCCAACAGTCAAGGCTGTTTCAGTTCCTGAGGTATTTTCTCATTCTAAAGCTCACTGATTCTAGGTTTTCAAGCCATTCATTAAAAACGTAAGTGGCCAAATCAAAAAAAGAATAGTGAACCTCTTGAATTCTTCACTCAAATGCAAAGGATTATGCAGGACAATCCCAATTTAATCCCTTCATCGAATATTTATTGGGTACCGATTTTGTACCTGGGACTCCACTAGGTCTGAGGAGTAAACAAAATAGAAAAATCCACACCTTCAAGGAGATGACATTCTAGTGGGGGAGAGAGAACATGAGTAATCAAATAACAAGATACCCAAGCCTATGCATCATATAATTTCAGGGAGTGGTGAGTCCACTGAAGGAAAGGAAATCAGGTCAAGGACATGCCAAGTGAGTAGAGGTGGGGGTTATTTCAGGTCAACTAGTGAGGACGGCCATGTCTAAGCAAGGGCCTCGGTGAAGTGAGAGAACCACGGGAGGGTCTTTACAAGGAACACTGCTGGCAGTGGGAAGAGCTAAGAGCAAATCCCCAAGGAAAGAACGAGCGTGGTGAGTACTAGCAACTGGGAGAAGGCCAAAATGGCTGAACACACTGATCCAGAAAACAAAGAAAAGCTGAATCTCCTGCAGAAGAAGGGGTCGGGTTGTATGTGCCTTCAGGAGTTCCACCTTTAACTGAAGTGTGATGAGAAGCCCCTGGATGTTTGGAAGCGGAGGAGGGGTGTGACTTTATTTGCATTTCTTAAAAATTGCTCTTTGTCCCACCTACCAATCACTCTGATGAAGAATTCTCCTATACATTAAGAGAAGGACCATCCCGCCACTCTATTCCCACATGGTAATCAAATCTGTTCTTTTTACCAACTCTGAGACTACTCTAAACATGTGTGAATTGTCTTTTAAAACATGGGTCTGTTAAATATCTGGGGAATGGAATACAACATATTCTCCAAAATCCTAGCCTAAATTAGGGACTAACCCAAAAGTTATATGGATTCACTTGGGTTCTTACCTTCCAAATTTGCATACAAAATTTTCCAAACATATTAGAATAGCTATACTCTGCCTAAACTTGAGTTTCTTGTTTAACACGATGCAAGACCAGGCACCCATTTACCCATAACTTTCATTAGTGTGTTGATAGTTTTCTAACAAACCTATTCTGTAAGTCACTGTATCTTAATTTTATTTTCAGTGTTCAATGCAACTGTATAGAAATACAATTAATTTTTATATATTAATTGTGTCTCCTGAAAACTTGCTGGACTCCTTTATTAGTTCTAGTATTATTTCTGTGATGTATTTCTTACATTTCTCTATATACAAGATCATGTCATCAGTTAATAGAGTAACACTTCTTCCTTTCTAATATGGATGACTTTTATTACTTTCTTTCTTTTTTTTTCTTTCCTGATACCCTGGCTAGACTCTCCAGCACATACGGAATGGAAAAGGTGAGAGTGGGTGTCCTTGTTTTGTTCCTGATCTCGGGGGGCAAGCACTCTGTCTTTCACCATTAATTTTCACGTTAATTAGACTGGTCATAGATGTTTTTTATCAGCGTGAGGAAGTTCCATTCTCTTCCTATTCACAGAGTCTTTTTATTATGAAAGTCTGTGGATCTTTTCTCCATCAATCTGATAACTGTGAGCTTTTGTCTTTTGTTCTACTAATATGATATATACACTACATTGAGTGATTTATGATCATTTTTATATGTTTCTGGATTTAGTTTGCTAGTGTTTTGTTGAGAATTTTACATCTATATTTGTAAAAAAAAATATTGAGCTATAAATTATTTTCTTCTGATGTCTTTGTTTTATTTTGGTATCAGAGTAATACTGGCCTCCTAGAATTATTTGGGCAGTGCTTGTTCTTTTCCTGTTTTCATGAAAAGTTTGTATTGGTGTTAATGCTTGTTTAAACGTTTGGTGGGATTCACCAATGAATTTATCTGGGCCTGGGCTTTGTGTGGGTTTGGGGGGATCTTTTGGTTACAAATTCAATATATTTACACAATATAATTTATTTATGTTCCTTATGTTTTTTCGAGTCCATTTAAGTAAGTAGTTTCTTCCGAGTCATTTGCCCATTTCATCTATGTATCTGATTTGTCATCCTACAATCATTCATACCATTCTTTTTGTATCATTTTTATATTTGCAAGATTGTCAGTAAGGACCCCTCTGCCACTCCAGCTAACATTTTATCAATCGTACTGATCTTTTGCAAGAATTAATATTTGGTTACATTCATTATTTTTATTGGGTTTTTTTGTATGTTTCATTAATTTTTTTCTTTTATTATTTTCTGCCTTCTACTTGCTATGGGTTTAGTTTGTCCTTTTTCTATTTCCTTTAGGCAGAAGTTTAGATTATTCATTTTAGATCTTTCTTCTTTTTTTTTTCTTATGGGCATCAATAGCTATACATTTCCCTCTTTTTTTTTTTTAAGCATTTTACTTATTTACTTGAGAGAGAGAGCACACGGGAGCATGAGTAGGGGAAGGGGTAGAGGGAGAAGGAAAAGCAGACTCCCCATTGAGTGGGGGAGCCTGATGTGAACCTCAATCCCAGGACTCTGGAATCACAACCTGAGCCAAAGGCAGATGCTTAACCACTGAGCCACCCAGGCACCCTATAACTGTCCCTCTTAGCACCGTTTTAATTACATGCTACTCTACTCATTTTGGTATGTGTTGTTTCCAGTTCATATCACAGCATTTGCTATATTCCCCTGTGACTTTTTTTCTCTGACTTATTGGTTAATTAGCTGTGTTCTTTAATTTCCGTATATTGCATTAACTTCCCAAATATCCTTCTATTATTAATTTCTATTTTCCTTTTATTGTGAGTTGAACAAATTCTTTTTGTATTTATTTAGATTTTTTGTTTTTAAATACCGAGGCTTATTTATGGCCTAACATTTGGTATATCCTGGAGAATGTTCCATGGACATTTGAAAAGAATGTATATATTGCTCTTGTTGGGTGTAGGTCTCTGTGAAGTCTGGTTGATTTATACTGTTGTTCAAGCCTTTTATTTTCCTGTTGACATTCTACTTTAACTGCTGTCTCTATTACTGAAAGTGGGGATTGAAGTCTCCAAATATTATTTTTGAATTGGCTATATTTTCCTTTAATTCTGTCAGTATTGCTTCCAGTATTTGGGGGTTCTGTGACTAGGTTCAGGCATGTTTATATTTGTTATATCCTTCTGATGGATTTACCCCTTTATTGTTGTAAAATATCTGGTAACATTTCGTGTTTGATACCCATCTTTTCTGATATTAGCAAAGCCATTCCAGCTCTTTTGTGGGTATATTTTGCAGGTTGTTTCAGATTGTTTACATCTTTGAATCTGAAGTATGTCTATTTTCCCAACACCATTTGTTGAAGAGACTGTCTTTTTTCCATTGGATATTCTTTCCTGCTATGTTGAAGATGAGTTGACCATACAGCTGAGCGTCCATTTCTGGGTTCTCTATTCTCTTCCATGGATCTATGTCTGTGTTTTTGTGCCAGTACCATGCCCTCGTGATGATGACAGCTTTGTAATAGAGCTGAAAGTCTGGCATTGTGATGCCTCCAGCTTTGGTTTTCTTTTTCAACATTCCTTTGACTATTCAGGGCCTTTTCTGGTTCCATACAAATTTTAGGATTATTTGTTCCAGTTCTGTGAAAAAAGTTGGTGGTATTTTGATAGGGATTGCACTGAATGTGTAGATTGCTCTAGGTAGCATAGACATTTTAACAATATTTCTTCTTCCGATTTATGAGCATGGAACATTTTTCCATTTCTTTGTGTCTTCCTCAATTTCCTTCATGAGTATTCTATGGTTTTCAGAGTACAAATCCTTTGTTTCTTTGTTTAGGTTTATTCTTAGGTATCTTATGGTTTGGGGTGCAATTGTAAATGGGATTGACTCCTTAATTTCTCTTTCTTCTGTCTCAAATTTTGTGTATAGAAATGCAACTGATTTCTCTGCATTGATTTTATATCCTGCCACTTTACTGAATTCCTGTATGAGTTCTAGCAATTTTGGGATGGAGTCTTTTGGATTTTCCACATAGAGTATCATGTCATCTGCCAAGACTGAGAGTTTGAGGGAGAGAGAGAATCTCAAGCAGACTCCTCGCTGAGCATGGAACAGATGTGTGGCTTGATCTCACAACCCTGAGATCAGGACCCTGAGATCACGACCTGAGCTGACATCAAGGGCTGGGTACTCAACCAACTGAGCCACCCAGGAACTGCCTTTACTAATTACTTTTTAAATGAGTTAAGAGAAGAAAAGAGAAGAAATGAACAATTTCCTTGTCTTTCGTAATTGCCTATATACTAATCTTTTGAATACTCTTTGTTTTTACCTCTTGGGTTTGAAATACTGAGTGGTGTTACCTGCTTTCAGTCTGAAGAACTTTCTTTAGTACTTATAAAGCACGTCCATGAGAAAGTGACTTTGGGTTTTATTTGGCCTCTAAAGTATTTACTTTACCTTCATTTCTTAGGAGATAGTTTTGTTGGCTATATGACACTTGGTTGACAGTCACTTTCAATTTCACCACTTTGAACATACTACCCCACTGTTTCTGACCTCTGATTATTTCTGATGGATTAATCATAGTGGGATCTCCTTGTACATGAGTCCTTTATCTCTTATTGCTTTCGAATTTTTATTTTTATCTTTGACTTTTAACATTTTGACTATTACATTTCCGGATGTTGATGGAGCTCCTTGCTTTTATCCAACTAAGAGTTCACTGCTCTTTTTTGGATGTTTAAATCAATGTCTTTATCAAATTGTGGAAGCTTTCATCCATTATTTATTTGAATATTTTCCCTGTCCCTTTCTCTCTTTCCTCTACTTCTGGTACTTCCACTGTGTGTACATTTATTGTTGTCCTGCACTTTTCAAAGACCTTATTTTTGTTGTTGTTATTTTCATTCCTCTCTCTGTTCTTCTGATTGCAGGATGTCTTTTGAATCTGTCTTCAAGTTTGCTGATTCTTTTTCTGCCTGCTCAAATTTACTGTTGAGCCCTGCTAGTAAACTTCTTATTTGGATTATTACACTTTTAGCGCCAGAATTACCATTTGACTATTTTAAAACATTTCTATATCTTTACTATATAGGCTATTTGATAATATATTGTCATTATACCATCCTTTAATTATTGGAGAATGGTTTCCTTTAGTCTTTGAATATATTTATAATAATTGCCTTGAGATATTTTTCTAAGTCCTCCAAATGGACCTCTTCAATAGCATTTTCCATTGCCTGTTTTGTTTCTTTGTGATTGACACTTTCCTGTATCTTTGTATGCTTCATTTTTTGTTTTTGTTGTTGAAAACAAAAAATTTAAGTTATATATTCTAGCAACTCTATATACCGATTCCCCGTACCCACACATTGTGTTTTGCTTGGTTGCTTATTTGTTTAGTGACTTTGCTGAACTAGTTTTGCCAAATCTACATCCCGTACGGTATCAAGTTGCTGATAGCCCCACTCAGATTTTCGCCCTTGTTTTATCTTGCCACCTGCCTTTGCTCCTGGGTCTGCAGAAACCACTTATTCCTCAAAGACTACATCAAAGACTACATCTTATTCATCAAAGACCACTACACCCACTGAGTCAGACGAATTTTACCTTTTACCATTGTGGCTTGGAAGCTGCTATCACAATTCATGTTGTTTATACTTGTTTACTTATTTACTTACTTAACCTATGTTCGGCCAGTGGCTAGTAGCTTGGAGTTACCCTCTCTGATTTCTTCTGAAAGGGCATGACCTTGAGCATGCACACGGTCTTCCAGATTACCAGGAAGTTCTATATCTGGATTCCTAGGAGCTAGCCTCAGGTCAGAATAAGTTATCATAGAGGCAGTTTGCTTAAGAGTGTACATAAGCCTTTTGTATCAGTGATGATTCTGTAGGTAGTATGAGGAAAGCTTTCAAGGACTCCCTCGTCTTCTGCACTGATTCAGAGTAGAGCCCCTGCGGGTAGACCTTCTCTAAAACGAAACTTGGGGAAGGAAGCAGCGTGAAGGGAGCAGGTGAAGGCTTCAGCACCATAGACTCTCAATGTTCTTACTGAGTGTTAGTTGATTTTCTTGAATGAATATTTATCCATTTGCTGTATGCCCTTAGGACGCTTTCCATAAACTACAAATTATTGTTTCCCCATAATTTTCACAAATTTAATTACTGTTTTGCTGGGGAAAGGGTCCAGTGAGCTTACATGCCACTATTTGGGAAGTACTAATCACTAATACTGTTTTTTAGTATAGCATGGGTCTCTGAAGCTAGCTTCAGGTGACACCCATGAGCTTCATTTAAAGGTATGTGCACTGGATCCTTGCTTTATGCATTTTATCCCATTATTGACTTATCGAATATGCCGCAAGAAGACTCCGGGAGAACTGTTTCAACTATGGCTGTTGCTAACATCTAAAAAATAAAAGCCCAAACCATAACTTCACTGAATCAGTCACTAATTCCTTGAACTCCAGGTGTCAAGAGAATCCAAACCTTCCATCAAGAGACTGGTACATGAGTACCTTGAGCTGAGGCGGTCTGAAAGTCTTGATGATGGGAATACTCCTTTTTTGGATGGTGGCAAAGCTATAGAACAAATCAGTTATTTGCAGGAAGTACAAATGTTGAATAAAGGTAGAGAAGGCAGATCATTTGAGCTTAGTTTTTAATCCAAAAGACACTAAGCTATTTTTTACACTAAATTGTCTTCCCACTTCCTGATGCCTGCAGTACTTCTGATTCTTCGAAGCAGTGAAACCCAGAGGAGCTACGAGACAGCATTTCTGGCTAAATTACATTCTAGTGTATCCTTGCAATAAACACCTATTACCAAAGGCAATCCGTGTGTGTCTCTTTCTTGGAACCCTAAAGAGCCTGGCTATATATCTTGCATTTCCTACAGAGAATTATCCCCAAACATCTACATTGGTTTGAACAAGATGAAGTTTCCATTCTAACTACAAATGAATTTGCATTGTTCAGGTTGTATAGCTAACTTATGGTTCCCTGACTCTCGCTTTTGAGGGTTTTTTGGTTTAATTTAATAGAAAATCCAATTATTATGTAAATACAGACATAGCATAATTGCCACAAACAAGTGAGCATAACAATGAACTGGTGGAGTTTCCGGAGTTAAAAGAACCTGTGATTTATGAGTGTCTCTCTGGTATGATTGATAGACAATTCACAGAAATGTTTTTAACCATTTCCACCCAACACAGTGTTCATGTTTTCACTTTCTGATCATCCAATCTGATGCATGTCAGTGAAGAAAAGTTGTTTTGGGAGGGAATGTATCACAAATTCATTTTCATTATTTTCCTAGCTTATTAAAGGCATGAAGCTACAAACATCATTATTTAAAATGCCTCCCTTTAAAATTTTTCCAGCAGATGTTTATGTAGAGAGAACTCTAGATCTCTCTTGGCAAGACACAGAAGTGACATTTCTTGAGGGTTCCAGTTGAAAAATTTGTCTTTGGCATTCTGTCTTTAAACATCTGCAAAAGCAAAATCATCTTTATTATCCTGCTGACTTGGAGAAAAGCAAAGTACACAGCACCCTAATCTCTGGAATACTCTTCAATGGAGTGAAACGTTTCCAACATTACTTCTCTTCAGTAGAGTTTCTCTCTGTGACTTCTAAACTCCAAAGACAGAGTACTGTCTTCTTTAAATATTAATCGCTTACTTAATTAATAAGAAAGAGGCTAGCAAGCATAAACTTAAAATTCTGTTTTCCCCCCAAATTGCCAATTATCTATATTTTCCCTCTATGCTTACTATCATTTGAAGAGTCCAATACCCATTCGGAAATTTAAAATACAATGAAAAAAATGCTACACAACTATTTGAGGGAAACATGCCATATTTTCTAATATCCAGGATGTAATTTTAATTTGAATTTTTCTTCATTCTTTCTAAATTTAAAGACTTTATAACTTATTTTAAATCTTTTTATTTTAAATCATTTCTTATTTTGTCTTATTTTTTCTCATTCTTGTTTCCTATTTCTTAAATGAATAGTATACTTCATTTTCTGACATCTCAGCTGAGTTTGAGTGCTAACTAAAAAAGAATTGGGAGAATGTTCATTGGTCAAAACGTAAAATGATTCGTTGCTTCTTAAAATAACATGTTCAACAAATAATTCCAAATATTAGGAAGTTTTTTTTAATTTTTCTTTGTTTTTCTCATTCAAGCATTATATTCAAATATTTGTCAAGTTTCCACCGTACACTGGCTTTTTCCTCCATGATTTCCTCTGGGAAGAGTTTTCTGGACTGACATCCAACCAGTGTGACAATTCACAGCTGTGCTCCTTGACCCAAATATCAAGGTGCTTTTTTGGTATGGTCAACTGAGATCCAAGGTTTCTTTATGCAATTGGTGTCCCCCTACACTCCTAAAAGCTGCGCTGGTTGCAGAGACCTATAAGCAAGTGAAGTTTACTAGAACCACAAATTAATAGTGCAGGATTCAGTATATAAATCCCTTTACTATCCTATTTAATTGTATTTTTGGCATCTATTTCTGGATGCTTCATTTGGTTTTTTGGGAGTGTGTGCCAAAATAAAATTTAAAATTTTTGATTCATTATCTCAACAGGTGACATTAATAATAAATAATTTTTTTCTGTATTTTCTTTTCAAAACTATATGTGTGTGCTTTACTTATAAAATTAATGGAAGAAACACTACATTAAATTTAGAAAATAAATAAAGATAAAGAATATTTTTTTCTCTCATCAACCACAGATAGTTATTTTTAATGGGTTAATCTACCTCCTAATATTTCAAAGCATATATATGTATACATAAAATTATATATAAAATTGAGATCATGATTTTTTTAATTTAAAATTGTATTAAGAGAATTTCCTATGTCAGAAAATGTTCCACAAAACATGCATTTTATTTATTGTATAACACCTGCTGTACTTCTGTACATGTAAATTGCTAACAATATTTTGCTATTTTAAGAATGACACCGTAATAAACATCCTATGTACCAAGTTTATAAGTATGCTGCTTAGCTGTGGAAGGTAAATTTATAGAAATGGAATTACTAAATCACAATTCATATATATTCCTGACTCACAACAATAGTCTGACAAATTGCTTTCAAGACATTTTCAATAATTTACATTTTTTCCTATAGAGAATGACTGAATTTATCACAATCAAATTAAGCCAAATAGTATTGAAAGGCTTTATGTATATTGCCCCTTTGTTAGAAAAACAAAACCATATTGTGATATTCTTTTTTTTTTTTTTTTACGATTTCATTTATTTATTTGACAGAGAGAGAGATGGCCAGCGAGAGAGGGAGCACAGCAGGGGAGTGGGAGAGGAAGAAGCAGGCTCCCAGTGGAGGAGCCTGACGCGGGGCTCAATCCCAGGACTCCGGGATCACGCCCTGAGCCGAAGGCAGCCGCTTAACGACTGAGCCACCCAGGCGCCCCATATTGTGATATTCTTTTAACTTGTTTTCTTTCTAATTTACTGTTAGGTTGGAAATATCATTATTAAATATTTGCTTATTGAATATTTATGGCTCTTTATATGTGAATTTTCTGTTAATGTCTTTTAGAAATTCCATTGAAATGTTGAATAATTTCTTCATTGGTTTTTAGTAATTCCTTAAGTATAAATGATATTAGTTATTGGTCTTTTTTAATTTGTCATGAATGTGTTTCCCATTTTTGTCATTTTTATCTCTCTCAGAGTTATGTAACATAAAAGTTTTATGTAGTACTATCTATCTGTACTTTTCCCCTTACTTTTATACCTTAGTGATTCCTTTCCCACCCTGACGTTAAGTAACATAATTGTTCATAACAGTCTTCAGTTTAATAAATTGTTTAATGTATGACTGTAATACAAATATTTAACTTACTTTTGGAAAAAAAATAGCCAGTTTTTGCAGGATGATTTATTGAATTATTGGTCATTTTACACATCTTTCAAATGTTTTCACTATTATATTGTAGGTTGAAACACACACAGAGAAGGACATCTACTTTAGGGGCACAAACATTTTTTTTTTTTTTTTGTAATTCTGTAAGTATATTCCCTAGTATCTAGTAATTTAATTATTGTGGCTTTATGTTCTAATATATTATAAAGTAAGTATGCCTCTATTACTGTACTTTTCCAAATAAGGCTTACCTATTCTCATCTATTCTTCTAGATCAACTTTAGAATGATTTTGTGTCAAGTTATATAGCACATCGTTGGAAATTGCACTAATTATAAAATGAATTTGTTGTTGTTTCCAGTCATTATAGCCATTGTAGGAATAAGGGGATAGAGGAATATAAATATATGCATATACATATTTATATATTTTGTATATAATTTATTGAAAGATTCTTTTATCTTTGTAAGGTTCTGTGGTTTAATTATAAGTTTACAGTTTTTCTACTTAGGCTATTTCTACGAATTTTATGTGTTTTGAATAGCTGTGGACTCATTCTTTTCTTTTTTAGTATGTTCTGGATTCTTACTGATAACTTAGAGGAAAACTATTGATTTTTCTGTACTTAGCTATCCTGCCACTTTACAAAATGCTATTAGTTCTGTGTTTCAGTTGATTATTTCCATAGAGTTACTAAGTGCTTGTGCTTGCTTGCACTCTCTCTCTCTCTGACAAATATATAAATAAAATCTTTAAAAAAGAAGAAGAAAAAGAAAGAGATGAAGAACAAGAAGGAGGAGAAGAAGAAGAAGAAAGAGGAGGAGGGAGGAGGAGGAGGAGGAGGGGAAAGATACCTGCCTTCTGGCCTTAGGGAGCTCCCAGTCTAACAGAGGAAGCATGCTAGTAAACACTTTTGGATAGCGTTTCTCCTTACCCAGTGTATCAGTTTCCTAGCACTGCTGTGACAAATTATCACAAATTTCATAGCTACAAACAACACAAATTTATTATCTCAGAATTCTGGAGGTCAGAAGTCTAGAATAGATCTCACTGGCCAAAATCAAGGTGTTGGTAGATTACAGGGAGAATTCGTGTCTTTGCCTTTCCAGCTTCTAGAAGCTGCCCTCATTTCTTGGTTATGGTCCCCTACCGTCTTCAAATCCAGAACTGCTCATCAAATTTTTCTCATACTCTTCTGTCTCCCACTTTCCCATTTAGGGGCCCTTCTGATTACATTGAGCCCACCTGGAAAATCCAGGATAAAATTTTAAGGTCAACTAATTAACAATGGTAATTCCATCTACTGCCTTAATTCCCTCTTGCAATGTAACATAACATAGTCACAACTTCCACAGAGGAGGATGTGGGCATCTCTGGGGGTGGGGGAGCATTATTCTGCTTACCCCCCACAGGTAGAGCCAAGCATTCAACAAGCAGTTGTTGAACACAAGGAAGAACATGTACAGAGATCACGTGTGAAATAAGTCACAATGAAGCTACTAAGATAAATGAGTCCACAGCTATTCAAAACACATCTAACAGAGGGAGCAGTATATTCAAAGGAATGAAAGAAACAAAGTGAGGCTAGCAAATCTGGATTACTTGACTTAGTGTGGCATAGTTTTACGACTCTGAGGTAACATTGCTCTAGTAGCAAGATTTTCCAGAAGTTGGCTTGTGAACTCATAGATTCATCCTTGATACTGCTTAGGGCCCTAAACTGCATTCCATTCTCCTGCGTTCTGTCACACGGAAACTCCTCAATTAGTGTTACGAGGGGATGGACCCTGGGGTCTCACATACTGGTAATAAGGCCGTATAGGAAAAGGCTCAAGATGGCACTCATGTATAGACCTTTGGGAGTTTCTGTCACCTCGACAGAGGCTAGGGTGTATATATTCTTGTCACATGTCCACACTATGTAAACACAGTGATGACAGAAGTAATAATGAGTACAAAAGGAAGCCATTGAGGAGCCAATAAAAAGACACACACACACATACATACACACGGATGTATAGGGAACCAATAAGAGCTTATGACAAAGCACATAGGTCTACTGGAAGATTTTCAAATCCATGGAAGATTTTAACAGCTGTGTGCTTCCCTGTCACCTCAGTACGTTAAGAAACTCTCACTTACACCATCAACTCTCCATTGCACATAATCTTAAACTTGATTTTTAAGATTATGACACCCATAAGCACCCTTACTCTAAAAATTCTCAGAATAAAGAACAAACAACGTAAAACCAGACTATCTGAAAATTTAGAGAAAGATGAAATGCTTTTATGTGCTACATTTGTAATAGTAGTTGAGAGAAGCAAAACTAGCTGTGCCATATATTAATACCTGAAACAAACGTTAAATGGTACAGGGAGGTGAGCCCCTGAGGATCAAACTTCTTATCTCAGATGGGTTTGCTCCTTATTTTCCTATGACCATGAGTCTTCTTTGTTCATCGAATCTTGAGTTACCTTGTACTTGAATCCAGTCTTTGTGACAACTCGTCACTACCCCTCACCTACATGAGTCATTTCTAACTTCCTATCCATGATCTAATCCAAAGTGTTCACCACGTGGTGACTTCATTCTCCACCATCATCATTCCAGCCCCGTGAGTGAACTGCTTAGTTCTAGCCTATGAGACTCTGGTTGAACTAAGTGCCAAAGATCCCAGATAAAAATAAAACTTTCTGGCATTTAATAGACCTTCTAACAACTCTCTGTTATTTGGTAATCAACTGTGTTTGACCATCCTTTTAACCACATGATGAACTTAAAAATACTTTGGTCCAGGTTAATGTTTTGCTACTGTGTATAATAATCCAAAAGGGAGAAAGTAGTTATGTGTAAGATTTCTCTTGTAAAATTTCCATGCAAAGATGTTTGAAAAAAATTCATAAGCTAACACAGCTTTTCTATTCACTTGCTCTAGGCTTTCTGTCTCTCTATCTCCCCTCCTGGCCCCATTGTCAAAGGTCTGTTTTTCCATGGCGGTGTGGTATGCATGGGGGAGCTACAGAAAGCTTGATGAGACACAGAATGTTATCGTCAGTGTTCTACTCTTTAAATTTTTATAATGTAGAATCCAAAGGCCAAAGAAGGTAAAGAACCAAAATCACCAGAGAAAGGTGAGGAAAGCATGTAGGACTGTAAGCCACAGCATAATGAGAGTTGTCAGAACAAGGAATACAGAGAAAGGGAATTATGTTGGATGGGAAAAGGTGAAGAGAGAAGGAAGAAGATTTTGTGCTAGAGTAACTCTCAAGTCTAAGCCACATGTATAGTTGAGGAAAGGGGATTTTAAAAACTATTTCCAATATTTCATATGTGGCTCCCCTATGAATAAAATAGTTTATTTTTCATTAGGTTGGGCTGTTAAGCTTTGCCTCTTGCACATGACCCCTGTGCTCTGAGATTGAATATACAGATCTGTGAATACACAGAAGATAAAACTCAAAAAAAAAAAAAAAAAGAATTAGAATGGTCTACAATATCCCCTATTTGTTATATTTTATAAATCTCTTTAAACACATAAAGTTACACCAAATAATATCCTTTTATCACATTGATTGTCTGAAATATTTACAGGATCTGACTTTATTTATTTATTTATTTATTTATTTATTTTAAGATTTTATTTATTTGACAGAGAGAGAGACAGCCAAGGAGAGAGGGAACACAAGTAGGGGGAGTGGGAGAGAAAGAGGTAGGCTCCCAGCGGAGCAGGGAGCCCGATGCGGGGCTCGATTCCAGGACCCTGGGATCATGACCTGAGCTGAAGGCAGACGCTTAACGACTGAGCCACCCAGGCACCCCCGACTTCATTTATTTTTAACAAAACATTTATAAGTTATTTTGTCTTATTGTACTAGATACGCACAACATAATTGCAAAGTTATACCCCCCAAATGTGTGTGTGTGTGTGTGTGTGTTCATGAAAGAGACAGAGTGAGAGAGAGAGAGAGAGAGAGAGACTATGGTGCCAGAAACAAGAAACAGCTTGAGTGTTTAACCAACTCAGCATCTAAGATTTTTTTTTTTTAAAAAACCTACAGCATGCATGTTCTTTTTTTTTTTTTAAAGATTTTTTATTTATTTATGTGACAGAGATACAGCCAGCGAGAGAGGGAACACAGCAAGGGAGTGGGAGAGGAAGAAGCAGGCTCCCAGCGGAGGAGCCCGATGTGGGACTCGACCCGGAACTTCGGGATCACGCCCTGAGCCGAAGGCAGACGCTTAACGACTGCGCTACCCAGGCGCCCCAGCATCTAAGATTATATGGACTCCATTCTACTCATCATGATTGCACGATGAAGTACTTTGCATCCATCCGTGATCGCTTTCTATGACTCAGCTCCCTTCTTAATACATAATAATGTTAAAATCCAAGTTTTTCCAAGTATTATTCTTCCTAAGACTGCTTTGAAAGAACAAAACAAAATGAAACAAAAACAAAAATATCCAGCTTCATCTCAACCCCTACTTCTCTGCGTCTTCCTTTCTCTGTTTGCAATTTTCACTTTCCTTCTCTACTCATAGCCAATAGGAATGGATGTAGGGAGTGAAATCCTTAGGGGTAAAGGCAAGACATACAAAAACAAACCCACACAGGATGTGTGTCCAATGTCTCCTGAGCATGGGCAGTAGGACTTTCCCCAACATGCTACTTCTGCCTCCCCTGGGTACAAGGACTCACATTCATTTCAGGGCATTTACTTCTGCCCTGCGTCATTAAAGATGGAGTCCGCTCTGCCTAGATGGGATTAAAGCAACCTCCGAGAGTGGACGAGCTTTCCTTCACTGGGGCAGCTTCACACAGAAAACTGACACCCTCCTTCCCGGGAGGGAGGAGGGGTGGGGAGCACTTGCCTGAAACAAATGTGCTTTTCAAAGGTGCAAAGGTCTGCCCTGGGGAGAAAGTTGGGGGGGGGGAGGGGAAGGGCCGGGTGATATTGAAAACAATGTATTTTTCCTTCCCTGTCAATCACATTGCCCTGAGGTTTCTCACCCTTTGGATCAATGGCATTAATTGTTTGGGACTTGGGGGGGGGGGGGCAGCAAATGCCTTCTAGGACAAAGAAGTCATTGCTCAGCTTGAATTTCACACTAACTTTTTTTTTTTTCTTAAGTCCATGGTCTTAAAAGCCTAGCTTTGTTGAGCGAATAAAAGATTTCTAAATTCCAAAAACATTCCTTCTACATATCCCTAGCAGAGCTTGAGGGTCTGATCACAGAGGTTTACTGTAAGCCATCAAAACCGAGAGGAAGTCCCTGATAAATGGAAAAGGACAAGCTTCTGGGCAGGGAGGAGCTTGGAGTAATTAAGAAGGCACAAGTCTAAGGCTTCAATGTTATTTGAGTCCTTTCGGGAAACAGGAATCCCCTGTCCCAGGTGTTAGGTCCAGAGTCTATGGAGGCAAGAAAATAAAAAGTTCCCTTACAATGAGATGATGAGGCAGCCAAAAGCAGAAATAGCAGGTAATTCACTTCCTGTTTGGAGCTTCAGACCTAGTCATTGTCCCTCTAGTCCAAGAAAAGCTTTAGGTGACCCTAAACGAGGACAAGGTGAGGAAAATGGAGCCAAGAGGCACGTCTTAGGTTTTGATGTCTGTATGTGGAGGTTGAGGGAGAGGTAGGAACCTAGGTTGCTAGTCGGCTGGGTTGGATACAACAGTCATCCAATGAATGCAAGGGAAAAACTGCTTTGGGGCACGTTGACTGTGAAAATTCCCAGTGACGTCCAGATGTAAACACCTATCAGACAGTTAGATAGCCTCGCCTCAGGCTGAAGGGAGCCATTCTGGGCAACAGATACAGATCTTTCCAGGCTTTGGGTAGCTTCCAGGATGCCAGCTTCCAGGATGTTGGAACCTAGACTCCCAGATCTAGCATCACCTGAAAAAGGCCATGAAAGCCCAGATTCCTGGGCCCAGCCCCTAGCAATTTTCCCCCTGCAGGTTAGGGATGGTGGCCAGGAATCTGCATGAGCAATCATTCTGGGACGTGTCTCATTTTTGAAACCCCTAGATTGGACTATCTTGGGGATAGTGTGGAAAGTGAGATCAGTCAGCAGCAAAGCACTGATCTTTGTGGAACCCAGCACGAAGGAGGGGGCCTGGAGAAAGAGTCACCTGGGAAGGAGCCTATAAAGGAATGATCAGGCAGGTTGACGGGGAAGCAACAGAGAGAGATGTCAGACAATGAGCTTTTCTCTCCCCCTTTTGTACCATAAGTCACTACTACTACATTATCATTCTCCCAGTATTATTTTCTCAAAGACAGAAATGTTCCTTTTCTATAGATACTTCTCTATAGACTTCTTTTTTTTTTTTACAGTATCCCATTGAGTGAAAAAAGAAAGCATTTTATTAAAAGCAGTAATTTGTTACTGCCCTAAATGATCTTTTATAGTTTCTAAAACACAGTGTCTTCTTGATAAAGCTGGTCTGAGAGTGAATTATTAGGCTGCTGGAAGTCCCTGCCAATGAACAAAGACATGAAACATACTGTGTCTAAGCCAGCTAATGTAACGTGGCTAGCGCGTCGTTGCTAATTAGCATGCTGCTGTTAGCACCTTTCACCTTTCTTTGTTTCTTTTGGAGGTTTCTTCTTGGGGAAAAAAAAATTATGAAATACTTGCAAAAAATTTTTTTGAGACTCAAAACAAAACGCATGCTTTTGTGGAGGCAGAATTTATACAATGGCACGGTGAGCTGTCTTCCTTTGTCTCCAGCGAGGTGATGCTCGTTGGATGACCCCTAGGCTAGAGTATCGGGCAGAATCCGAATGCATGAAGGATGAGGCATTTCATTTTTACTTCTCTCCCACTTTCTCAAGCCATGCATAGGCTCTCCCGGCTAATGTGATCTGAAGGAGAGGAAATGAGAGGCATTGGCCGTCAACCCACAGCCGCCTCTGCACCTGGATTTGCACGCACCTGAAGGAGGCTCTCACATCCCTCTGTCCTTCCTGTTACAGACATCTGAGAGGGACCTTGGAGGACCGCAAAAGCCGGCACTATGTTGTCATCGAAAAGCTGTTAGGAATGTCACAGCGGACAGTCGTGTATCTAATTACTGAATTATTAAACAGAAGGCCCCTGCCTAAAAGAGCAATGTTCTGTCACTCAAGAAGATAAATTCATGTGAAAAGCAGAGGTGCAATTAGGTCACCTCTCTCATTTCTGCAGCTAAATTTGGGATATTCCAACTCAAGAGGCAAGCAAACTGAATTGCCTCGGGTACTTGTTTAAGTCGAACCTGAAATATTAAGTCAAATATGCTTTCAGTTTCTGCACTAGTGGCTGCAAGGACAAGTCCCAACCTTCTGTTATCTTGCATTTTTGGTTCAGGCCCAAAGATTCTTTTTCGAACTTAGACTTTCAGACCGTCACCCTACAGAAATCTTATCTGAGAGTTTGCAGTGGATGAAATAAATAAGGCAGATAAGGTACAGGTTAGAGGCCAAAAATGACTACCTTTTGAGACATTAGTTTTGTGCGTGAGTCTTTTTTTTTTTTTTTTTCTCAAAGTTTTGGAACCAGAATGCAGAAATCGCTTTGCCCTTCTCAGCCTGCTCAGGGAGAGGGCCAATAGCTGGCCTATTTTCCATTTTTGTGTTTAGGTCCTCAAAAAGCATTTCCATTTGACTGCAATAATATTAATCGTAGCACAATAAATAAAAGTTATTGAGCTTTCACTGTTGGTTTGGTACTATACTTCAAAAGCTTTATATTTTTCCCTACTTTATCCCCCATGATATATCCATGAGTTAGATATCATCACTAATAGCTCCAGTCCCAAGACGGAAAAACAGCCACAGAGATGTTAAGTAATCTATGTGCTCAAAATAACATGGCTAGAAAGTGGATGAGACAGGATATAAACCAAAAAATACATTCATCCTGAAAGTGTGTGTGTGTATGTGTGTATATATATATATATATATATATACACACACATATATATATACGTATATATATATATATACACATATATATATATGTGTATACATATATATATACGTATATATATATATATACACGTATATATATATGTATACATATATATATGTTTCTTAATTGGCTGTTTTATTCTTTTAGAGGATTTTACAAAAGGAGGTAAAGAGGATAGTAACTGGTTCTGCCATATTCTACTTTGTATTTCAATAGGATGTCCATTCTGTTAATTTAACAGAATGGTTGAGAAAATAGACTTTTGGCATCATCTCCCTATCAGGTGCCTTTACTTAGCCCCTGAGCCTCCCTTTGCAGAGCTTTCCACATTAACCATATTACTTTCACATACCTTTGCCCCTTCTACCCAAGGAGGGAGCTAAAGGGCAAGAGTCCTTTTAGATTTGCTCTTGTATACCCAATCTATTCATCAGGATTCTCCAGAGAAACAGAACCAGTAGGATATTGAAGGACATTTGTTATGAAGAATTGGCTCATAAAAATATGGAGGCTGAGAAGTCCCACAATCTGTCTTTTCCAAGGTGGGGACCCATGAAAGCTGTGGTGTACTTCAAGTCCATGTTCAAAGGCCTGAGAACCAGGGGAGCCAAGGGTGTAAATCCCAGTCTAATGGCTAGAGAAGATGAAATGAAATGTCCCACCCAAACACTGAGGCAGGAAAAGGAGCCAATTCCTCCTTCCTCCCCGTTTTGTTCTACTCAGGCCTTCAACGGATTGGGTGAAGCCCACCCACACTGGAGATAGCAGTTGACTTCACTGAATTCCACTGGTTCAAATGCTAATCTCAGCTACAGAAATCTGCACAGACACATTCAGAAATAATTTCATTTGGGCACCTGTGGCTCACTCAACTTGACACATCAAATTGATCATTACACCCAGATTGCCATTTTTTTTCCAGATTGCTATTTTTATAGTTTCTACTCAATAAATGTTTTTGAAGCTAAGTGAATCCAATTCCTTCAACTGCAAATAATGAATTCGAATAACATTTGGACTCAGTCATATGCCACCTGTTATTGGCTAAAGACATTTACTCATGTGATTACCAGGAACAGGTCTCCAGGTCAATCAGGAGGACCAGTGCTGAAGAATGTTCGTGATGGGGACCCGGCTCTAGCAGAAACGATTCAGAACCACCAGTTTCTTTTATTCTTCCTTTGCTATGTGAAAATTAATTTTGAGGATAACCTTCTCTAAAGTGATAGGGATCTTTGGCCTAGGTTAAGGCCATAGGGCTGTTTGTATACTGCTGAATTCTCGTGTGTGTGTGTGTGTGTGTGTGTGTGTGTGTGTATCCACACATGTTCGATGTTCCCACTTCTTCAAAGTGACATTTGACATTCCTCTATGTTCAGACCAAGCAACCATCTCAGACTCCAGATCCAGGATGGCATAATGGTGAGGAATACAGCCTCTAGGGTCAAATTTCCTAGGTGTAGAGAGGTATCGGTTCTGCTTCATACTAGCTGTGTGAACTTTGTGCCTCATTTCCCTGTCTGTTCAATAATAAAGTTTACATCCAAAAGTTACATACTCACTAATCTGTAGAGCTGGGGTTCAAACCGTGTGTCTCCACTGATCACATTAAATGTCAATTTAATTTTTGCCAGTGGATCTACTTGAGTGTCCTGGACTTGGCCTTATTTTTCTTTTGATCCCCAGGACCTAGCGTGCATTAGATGCTCAGTAAATTCATGTTGAATGGATTTTGGTTATTGTCAAAAGTCCAGCCTGTCGTGGGAAAACCACAGATTTAAAGAGATACTATTTTATGGTCCTGTAGGCGAAGTAGTTTCCAACAAAAAGCAATGGTCAAAGCTCAGTTATTGAAAAATTATATTTTCTTCCAATGTAACTACAGAAAAGTATACAATGGTATGCTGGGGATAACTTGAAGCTTACAAACATGTGAAAAATGTTAACATCACATTTTTAGGCTTATTAGAAACAGTCTAAATAATTACACTAGCCAAATTACTGGTGGCTTTTGGCTCATGTCCAGGATGAAGGTCATGACCCAACATACCAGCGCCCTGCATGGCATAAGTGATTGACAGGAAGGGGAAATAGATTGATACCTTTCACGTGGGAATCACAGCTTGTTGCAAATATAGGCAAAACACATATTTGGATTTTGTGGGAAAAGCTAATTGTGTTCTGATTCAAATTCTTTGTTCCCAAAGTCATTTAATTGTGATTTATTTGTGTGTGTGTGTGTGCATGTGTGTGTGCGTGCATGTGAGATCAAAACAGCTGCACACCATAATAAAATACAGGTCACTCACTGCTGGTTAAATCCTTACTGGATACGTCTCTGCTTTCTTTTCATTACAGTATCTATTGGATATTTGGCTCCAGGCAGAGAGGAAGCTGTTTCTCAAATGGATTTTTTTTTCAATCACTGTATAGGAAATTATTAATGTTTGAGTTTCCAGATAATTATCTACAGTCCATCCATAAAGAATATAGAAGGTATTTCATAAGGAAATTATGCTAAAAGGGGTAAGCTACCACAGCCTCTCGTATTTCTGTAATAACGAGCATGAGGATTCCATGTTGGATCTCCAACTCTGTGCTTTAGGTCCACTGGTGAGCCAATGACCCTAATGCAGAGAATAAGAAAAGGGTTTATTTTAGAGGTTTATAGGTTTGCTTTTTTGCTTTTGTGGTTTTATTTTTTTATTATTTTTTAAAGATTTTATTTTTTTATTTATGTGACAGAGAGACAGCCAGCGAGAGAGGGAACACAGCAGGGGAGTGGGAGAGGAAGAAGCAGGCTGCCAGTGGAGGAGCCCAATGTGGGGCTCGATCCCAGAGCGCCGGGATCACACCCTGAGCCGAAGGCAGACGCTTAAGGACTGCGCCACCCAGGCGCCCCTGCTTTTGTGGTTTTAATTCAGAGGCAGATAATACACTTCTCAGCTTCAATTCCATGACTCATGAAAAGATTTAAGGATTCGCCAGAATCTAAGAGCTAATTTTTCCCCAAGGTCCATCTTGTTTCCAGGTTTGTACATGTGACATTGGAAAGCTCTTTCATTGTAAGGCAGAAGTTATCAACCTCAGCTGCATATTAACCCACCATACTTTGCGACCAACTGAGTGAGGCCCAATTGGTATTTTTATACAGCTCCCAGGTGATTTCCATGTCAGCCTATGCTGAGTGCCACTGTTAGGTCATACACATTTAAATATACAGAATAACTCTATGTAAACATTATTCATCTTAATGATCTTTATTATTGTGTTTCAACGTTTTGAAAAATAAAAATTATAATTTTCGACTATCAAACATTGAGGAGGTTCACTTTACCTTGAAGTGTACAATCTGAGTCAATTCCCATTTCAAATCTCCTTTAACTACAGGGAAAAAAAACTTGATCATATTCATGTCCATAGTTTAGAATATTTGTATTCAGTATATTCCAGTATCATAGGAGAGAAAACCCACTGAGGAGCCCACCAGAATATAAGAAACTGGGTATTTTCCTTCACTTTTATCAAATAAACATTCTTGAGTATTTAATATATTCCTCGTAATAAGGATGCCTGAACAGTGTCCATACAACCAAAGAATTTGCTCTTAATGGGAAAACCAGTTGTGTGTACAAATAACCATAATACTTTGAGACAACTACACAGTATGAGCTGTTTATTAAGTACTATGAGGCATGATCAAGGAGTGATTAGAAGTTTGAGGGAGGAATCAGCCTTGTACTAGAACAAAGCAGGTGTTAGGAGGATCTCATGTGGGCAAGATGGGCCAAGATGGGCCAAAAGGAAGATGGGCATTCTGGACAAGGGCAAGGGCAAGGTCCTAGACCAATGAAGTATATGTTGTTTCCTGGGGGTGGGGAAGCAGTCTGTTGGGCTAGATTGCTGAGGTTTTGTACCACCAGCCCTACCGCAGAAGAAGGGCTTTTCTTCTCAGTGGCTCAAAAGAAGTAGGGATGAGACATTAATTTTTTTTAATTGAAGTATAGCTGACGTATACTATTAAACCAGTTTTGGGTGTACAACATAGTGACTCAACAATTGTATACATTATGAAATGCTCACCACGAAAAGTGTATTGCAACATCATTGACTATATTCCCTAGGCTGTACTTTTCATCCCCGTGAATTATTTATTTTATACTTGGAGGTTTGTACCTCTTAATCCGCTTCACCCATTTCACCCATCCTCCACCCACCTCCCCCTTGGCACCCACCAGTTTGTTCTCTCCACCTAATAGTCTGTTTCTCATTTCATTTTCCTTGTTGTTTGTTAGCTTGCTTTGATTTTTAAAAAAATATTTCTGGTTATTTATATCTTTTCCTTATCTTATATAATATGACAGAAACTTCTTTGATTCATGATTCGTCAGAGCATTTTTCTGTAACTTTATGACCATATAACAATACTTATTATTGTTAGATTTTCTTGAATTAATATATTACACAAGGGTTAATAGTCCCAGAGGACATGTACTAATACAATACTCATTAGACCATAAAGACTAAGTGGAAACAATTGCTTTCATAAGTTTATACTTAATTGCATGCACAGGTGTTTTTGTTTTGAAGAGGAAATTTTAGGGAAAAAGTATGATTAATACTCATGCCAACCCAGAATGCCAGATGAAGAAAAGTTTTCCTCAATTTTAGAGAGAATAGAGTGCGCAGATGTTTAGGTCATGGTGATAGAAAGTGTTTCTGACCTGCACTACATTACTTTTCTCCAGATTGCCAAAATGGTTTCTCAATGGATTCCACTGTGGTACCAATCCAGAGCATTCCTCTGTGTTTATATACAGACCTAGTCCTATAGACAGATTCCATATTCTGTTATTTTGTCACAGAAAATCCTGTCCCAACTATGCTACTAAAAAGTCTCCTGGGATTATTCAGAAGTGTTTAACTGAAACCCGGAAGGGGAATTCAGATTCCACCAACCCCCCCAAAAAACACAGAAGTCTTCAAGCAGTGAATTACACACTTCATACAAAGGAAAGAAACATCTTGATGAGTGGAGTGGACATTGAATTAGAAACAAAGAAACAAGAATTAAGGTCCTACCACATACTAGCTAGATGACCTCAAAGTCTTTTACATGATAAGATGATACTTTGGAAATAACTGTATGTTTGGACTTTTCACTTACTGCCTATCAAAAGGATTGTTCTGTGCCTTTAAAAAGTCTCCATAAATATACAGACATATATTATCCCAATGTATAGGTGCTTCTCATTTTGTAATTTGACCTTTATGAACAAAACTTTACCTGGATTTCAAATTTTCTCATGTCAGGTACACAAGAAAGAGATCATTGGGTCAAAACATGTAAGTCTTGTGATTCATAATTCCAAACAGATTTTTTAATAGTTGCACAAATTTATAACAACATCATCAATATGTGAGTGTATCTGTTTCGGCATACCCTTGTCTGCATTGCATATTTCGATGTTCGACATTCTGTTACGCATCTTAAACAAGTTGTGAATCTCATTTTTATTTTAGTTATCTATATTCTTCTCCTTTGATTAGTCTCCTTATTCTCTTTCGCATTTACTTACTCAGGCATTTCTGAGGATTTGTATGTGTCTAGAAATATTAAGACTATAAACTTCTAAATATTTACACAAAATATTCCCTACCAGTTTTTTTCTTAATCTTCTAATTTGCTCTATGCTGCTTCTTACTGCAGAGATCATTTTTCTCCTCATTTTGTCAAAATGATAGACTTTTACTTTGCATCTCTCCCATTGGAAAGCAATGCCATTGTTGTTGTTGTTGGAGCTGAAACAAAGCCTACACTATCCACACATAAAGTTCTGCCCTAACTTCATTCAGTCTACAGATGCTCATTGAAAGAATCATATAAACCAGGCATAGAAGTTTGATCCTAGCTGACCCATGGGGCGCCTGGGTGGCACAGCGGTTAAGCATCTGCCTTCAGCTCAGGGCGTGATCCCGGCGTTATGGGATTGAGCCCCACATCAGGCTCTTCCACTATGAGCTTGTTTCTTCCTCTCCCACTCCCCCTGCTTGTGTTCCCTCTCTCGCTGGCTGTCTCTATCTCTGTCAAATAAATAAATAAAATCTTTAAAAAAAAAAAAAAAAAAGAAGAAGTTTGATCCTAGCTGACCCAAACACAAATAATGTATATCTTCTTCTCTGGAAGAGTTTTGAGGTACATGGTACCTCCTGATTGGAAAAGGAGGCAGATTTAAGGCTAGAATTGTTTTTCTTTATTTTTAGAGTCTGCATTACGACCGCACTCCCTTAGAAGTTCAAGTTTTTCCTTTCACTATTATTTTTATATAAAACTAAGAAATTTTTTAAAGTCACAATGACAGATCCAAAATGAGTCTTATAAACAGATTTTTCTGTTATTATTTATGATCATAAAAGTGAAGCCATATCGATTTTCTAAATCAAGGATATTAATAAACTAGATAAACTGTACAATATGGCAGATGATTTACTTGCTTATCTAACATCCATATACCCCCCTTTTTCTTAAGAACAACTTGGTAATATAGTTTGGGATTGTAATTGCCCAGACCCAACAGATGAGGTTGACCTGACCCAATCATGAAAATCTCGTTCTTTTTTGGCAGATAATGTTCGTTTTTCAGTTTCTCTTGATGGAGTGCACACATCGCCCTTTCTGGCCAATGAAATATGAAAGAAAGTGTAGGAGAAGGTTTCTGCGAAGGAAAACCCTTGTTTGTTCCACTTTAGGCTTACCTAATAGGATATTGGTGGAAAGATGGAATACATAGATTGAGACAGCCATGTTGGCATCATGAGAAAAAGGCCATGAGAATCCCGGAAGCACATAAATTCTGCGGATACTGGATCAATGGTAGACTCGCCTACCACCAAGGGTACGTCCAGCTTTTTATGGTTTTAAGAAACTAAGAGTTGATTTGTGAAATAAATAAAGAAGATAAGAACAAGATATATGAAACTAACTCATAAGCTACATACAAAAATTAATAATATGTACATTTGAAAAACAATGAGGAGCTCATAGTGAACACAAGGGAGGATGGGTGAAATAGGAGATGGGGATTAAGGAGCGCACTTGTCGTGATAAGCACTGGGTGATGCGTGGAGTTGTCAAATCACTATATTGTACACCTGAAACTAATATAAACCTGTATGTTAGCTACACTGGAATTTAAAATTAAATTAAATAGGGGCCCATGGGTGGCTAAGTCAGTGAAGCATCTCTTCCAGACGATGAGAACAGAACCAGGATTCATCACACATTTGAGACAGGCCATTTACATGAAAAAGAAACAGCAAGTCCAAAGAGAAGAAAATGTTACACCCAGGACAGTGAAAGTAGTAGAGTAAGTACATGAACAAAAATCAACCAAACCAACAAACAAAAAACACCTTAAAATAGAAGGTAATAGCGGGTGAGGTGATAGTCAGTAGGAGAAAGAGAGAAAAAAATGTGTGCGGTGAAACAAATACAGGTAATAAGAAAAGGAACAAAATAGAGATTTTGCAAAGAAAAATATGTCCTGTAATGATTATTATACTTGTATAAATTAACTTGTATAAATAATTATGCATACTGAAGAGCAAGTTACATAGTATTGAAAGGCAACTTGAAAAGATAGAAAGTTATGTTAAGATACATTCATAGATCACAAAACAAAGAGAAAAACAAATAAAAGTTGAACTAAAAATTTAAGTATTTTAAAGATAAAAACAAAATTTCTACCATCCATCTGAAAACATTTATATAGAGAGTAAAGAGAGGATGAAGGGGAACTATTTGAAAAAAAATATAGTAAGAAATATCCCAGAACTGTTACCTAAATAATAAATACATGCACATATATATGCATATATGTATATATGAATAAATGACGTTTGGCTTCAAATGGAATGAGTACACAGAGCTGGATAAATTTCATCTAACACAAATCAAAAACTCACATTGAGAGACAAGAAATGAAGTTGCATAATACCAATAAAAAAAAATATTCCTAAAAGATGCCAGTAGGAAAAGAATGATTATTTACAAGGGCAAGAAAATCAGACTGACACCAGATTTCTCATCAGCAGTGGTGAATAGAAGAATGCCAAGTAGTATCATCAAAGTTCTGAGAAACAGGATTTTGAACCTAGCAGGTTACACTAAGCTCAACTAACCAAACTATAATTTAAGAAGGAAGAAGACAATAAAGACTCTTTTTCAGGCCTAGAAACTCTACAATTTACAGAACTCCCCTAAAAGAACCATAAGAGAATTTACGGAAAGTTCAAAATGGAAAAGAGGGTTATTCAGGAATTATTTTAAACAAACATATAAAGCCGTGTCAAGGTTTAATCAATTTGTAAGTTTATTTCACAACATTAATCTAAGGTAAAGCGCATCTGAAAAAAATCGGCTGAGCAAAGAGAAGACAAGTTTGGTCAGATATAAGATATACACACTGAAAAAGAAAGATACACATAGTGATAAATTCTGCACTGAAAACTGTATTTAAGATACTAAATGTACCTAAATTGTTATGCAATATAAGGAAAAGGTTAGGGAGATTACTTTCCAAACCCACGCTACGAGTTAGAGGAAGGAGCCTGGGATATACTTTGAGGCAGGATTCGCAATATTGATCATATTAAATTTAATTACAATGCTTAAATTATTAAAAGGGAGATAGAGGGACACCTGGGTGGCTCAGTCAGTTAAGCATCTACCTTTGGCTCAGGTCATGGTCTCAGAGTCCTGGGATCGAGCCCCACATTGGGCTCCCTGCTCAATGGTGAGTCTGCTTTACCTCTCTCACTCTCTCTCAAATAAATAAATAAAAATCTTTTTAAAAATTTAAATAAATAAATAAAAGGGAGATAGATGTGTGCATTTTAATAAAAATTTAAAGCAGTGTATATGCATGATAAGGTATATGTACAGAAACAAAGGAAAGAAGAAACAATTTTTACATCATTCATAATCCCACCGTAAAATTAAAATATCACCACTGATACTTGGGAAGTATTTTCTTCCAAGGTTTTTTCCTTTAGTTCAGGGAAAATATAAATGTTATATTTTCATTTAATTGTGATCAGATCAGAACAACCGAAAAAATGTGGTCAAATTTTCTACTTACTAATATTAAGTTGTATTTCCATACCACCTATTTTTAGCATAGAAAATTTCCATTTTATGATGGGCATCATTTCGTGGCTCCCATTTTGTCTCAAAATTCCTCCATGTAGTTGTCTATACGAGCTGTTTCTACTCCAGATTTTCTCTAGAACACAGCCTGTGGGGCTTGTGCCCATTGCTTCAGTTCAAACACGCGTCTGTCACCAACGACCCCACATGGTCAACTTCAAGTGCTGAGTCCCTGCCTTACAAACGGCCACACAGCATTCGGTGTACACACTAATGACTCCAAATTTTGTTCTCCAGCCCCATCTTTAAATTGAACTGACGTATCTAGCTTTCTCCCCTTGGACATCTGTTAATCATTGCAGGTTTCATCTATCTGATACCAACCTCTTGATTTCCACCCCCATAAAACAGTTCTCCCCACCTTTCTCAGGAAATGGTGACTTTTTTCACCCAAATGCTCAGGACACAAGCCTTAGTTCTGATTACTCGTCTCTCTCACACCCCTCTCCTGAATGTAATTGTTCCGGGATGTCATGACAAACACCCAGTCCGAGCCCCTGTCATCACTCCTCTGGGAGGCTGCAGGAGCTTCAACCTTGCTTCCCTGCTTCTATTTCTGTCTCCTAGCAATCTGTTTTCCACGCAGTGCCATGTTCGTCCTAATATGAAACTGTTATCATGTCACCATCACCCTCTGCTAAAAATCCTCTAATGGCATTTAATACCCCAATCCAGAACCTTCCTCATGGCTCTAAGCCCATGTAGGACATGGTCTCGGATCACCTCCCCTCTTACTCATGGACTTTGAGCCATACCTGTTGGTTACTCACTGTCCCTTGAGCACATCACGCCAGCTCCCCAGAACCAAGTTGGACACATCTGTTCTCCTCTGTGCCTGGAATGTTCTTTCCCCAGATAGTTTCATGGCTTGCTCACTCTTTTTGGCCTTCTTTTCAAGTGCCACATCCTCAGAGAGTCTTTTCTCATCCTTAGATCTGAAACTAATCACCCATACTCTCTATTCCCTTACCTTTATTTTGATTTACAGTATTTAGTACTCCTAACATTCTCTCGCCATTTCTATTTCTTCCCTCAACCATAAACTGTTCTTTATTTTACAGGTGAAGAAACTGAAGCTTTGACATGGCAATTGGGACTATTAGGTGTGGGGCTGAAACTGAAGGTTTTGAAGTCAAAGGATGCCATGATGCGGCTGGTAAGGATGGAAAGAAAAAGAGAGACGGGGTGGGGGGACGAAGGGGGAAGAAAGAAGAGAATATAGATGCAATTTATTTTTAATATTTGAGAGTGGAGGACAAAGCACTCTTTTAATTATAAATCATGGCTCTGTCCAGTGAGGAATAAAAGATTTGAATGCTGCATAGCAGCTGTTGCCAGGAATTGACCACAGCTTGGTGACACCATTTTAAATGACTGCAGGTGTGACTGAAAGGCACCAGAGAATCCAGGACAGGATGGAGGTCACCCTTTAGATGCCATAGGCTATTAAGGTAATTTGGGAGCTGAGTCAAGGAAGATGTGGTTTGTTGAACCACAAATCCAAACGGAAAGGGAAAGCCTTTGAAAATGGGTGAGGGTAAGTATTCCTTTGTCCTATTCAGGGAAAGGGCAAAGTATACCCAGCTGGACACAATTAAGTCTGCACAAAGTCCAGAGGGTCAGGGGCAAGAAAGAGGAACAGGTAAAAACTGACCTCTACGCCAACTCTGACACAAACCAGTGAGGGCAAAGAATGTGCTGTCAATTTGCATATTTCCAGAAGAGGAGAAGGCGGCCATCCACACCAGTGTTAATTGAGCCATATGTTGAAAGTATCATCTGAAATAAAATCTGAACCTCATAGAAGGTGCTCTGAAAGGGCTGGTGTTCCATACGGGACAGAGACTTCATTCTCTACCAGGCCCAACAGAGCCAACGCCAAAGTTTAAGCTGTGCTCCCTGTCCTGCTGCTCACGTGTCCTTCAGACCAATCACTGCACCCCTTCACCTCTACTAATATGTCTTTCTTCCCAGCTCTACTCTGAATTCTTTTTTTCTGGGGCAGAAATTTGCATTTCTCAACTCTATATCCCCCTGATCTTGGCATGGTTTTTGTTCAAAAAATTTAGTCATTGTGAATGAATAAAAGAGTCTCAATTTCCATTCTTAGAAATATATATTTGGGTCTGGCCATTTGAACAAAACCTAAATGCAGTCCATAGAGAAACAATGTGCCTATGACTATATTCCATCTGTCTGTGACAGGTCTATCGTACAGATGATTTGGTTTACTGTACCTCACATATGCACGACTGACTGACACATGTGTCCATAAATGAGAATATGCAAGAGGAAATGGAGTCTCACCTTTGTTTCCCAAGCAGCTCCTTCTTGATCTACAAATGATAGAGAAGCATCGTGTGACAATGCATAGTCACTGTGGGAAAAGTAGGAGGAAAACTATTTTGAAAATTAGTCACCTACATTCCTCTCATCCAGAGGTGAGAACTGGTAACAGGTTATGTCCCCATAAATTAATATGGACGATAGGAAGAGATTATATTTGACATGTGTATGTGCGTACACACAAAGCTCTATCTATCCATCTGTCTTCTCCTAGAATTTCAAAGTGTGTACTTAAAAGTCAGGCAAAACCTGGTTTTGAATCCATGAATAAAGAAAGTTACTTTTATTCAATCACTCTTTACCTGGGTGACTGCCAATTCTATAATGAAGACAATAATAGTACCCATTTTATTTTGTACTTATAATAATTAAGCAAGTTAATTGATTTAAAAGATTTAGCACAGTGTTTGCAAATGTAATCTCTCTAATATTAGCTATTTTCAGTATAAAATTGGGAACACATTGCAAATTGCTTTTTAACCTGTATTTTTCCACAAAAATCCCTTGTCCTTAAACATACTCCAAAACATGATGCTTAATTTTAATCATTGTACAGGATTTCATCATATGGGGTGCCGTAGTGTGTATGATCTTTGAGAAGGTTTTTCAATGTTTTACTCTTGCAAATAACACTGTAATGGAGGACTTCTATTCAGTTATGTTGGGGGAATGTTTATCGTGCACGGAGTGACATACAAGGCACTGGAATAAATGGTGCGGATACAATCACTACACTCATAGCATTAAAGGAAGTTAAGTAAAGAGTTTGGATACAGCATAATGTGACAGCATATGAAGAAGGTGTTACAGGACCACTTACTCAGAATTGGGAGTCACAGGTCTTCTGGGAGGGAGTAACGTCTAAATGGAACACAGAGGATGACTAGAAATCTCTCAAATGGACAAAAGGTGGAAGGGAAGAGCTTGTGGTATTTCAAGCAAAGAACACATCACATGAGAAAGCCTAGAGGTACAAGAGTGTATGGGCTGTTCTGGAGCTGACAGTGGTTCCCATGGACAAGGAACATGGTAGCAGGCAAGAATGGCAGGTTGACAGGATGCCTGGTTTGTTTAAACTCATCCTAAGGGGAAATCTATGGGCGAGCTTTACGAAGCAAATTGACATAATTGCATTTGTATTTTAGAAAGAGCCCCTCTCCAGCCCCAAACTTCACTGTGTGGCAAGAAGAAAGAGAAAGTGATGCTGAAAACTGGAGGGAAAACAAGCAAAGGGATCCCACAGGATGCTGAGCAAGACAGGACTTTAGCTTGGGACAAAGAAGTGACAAAGGGATGGAACAAAAAGAAGTGGATGGATTTCACTGGTATTTAGAAGGCAAAGTCAATAGGACAGATGTGGATGGATGGTGGAGGAATAAAGAACAGCAGTGGTCAAATGCAATATCCAGGGTTTTGTTTGAGCAGCTGGGTGGAAGGTGATGCCATTCACTGATTGTGACCCTCAAGAGAGGAACACATTTGGCTACGGGATGTAGAATATTATACAGTTTATGATTCCAGTTTTGTGTTTAATTACTTTTATGACAAACAAATAGGGATGTCCATGAAGCAATTGGAAATACAGATCTTCATTTCAGGGGAGATGTGGAGAAATTCGGTCTGGAGAGGTGCCATCATATGGTTGGTATGTGAAGTCATTAAAGAAAAAAAGAAAAAGCTGAGTTCACTTGGGCTGCGGGTGAAGAGTAAGCAAGAATGCAGAGCAGACAGATCCCTAAGGAGCTCAGATACCAGAGGAAAAAGCAAAGATGTGGAGCTCTCACTGGAGAACAGTCAACATGTACATTTCTAGTTATTTCTTTAGGGTAAATTCCTAGATATGATAATGTCTGCTCACTAGGTTTAAATGATTTTTATTTTATTTTTTTCTTTCAAGTTTTTCTTTAAAATCTGGTTAGTTAATACATAGTGCAAGATCTGTTTCAAGGAGTAGAATTTAGTGATTCATCACTTACACACAATATCCAGTACTCATCATAACAAGTGCCCTAAAACAAAGACCAAAAAAAACCAAGTGCCCTCCTTAATCCCCATCACCCATTTAGCCCATCCCCCACCAACCTCCCTCCATCAAACCTCAGTTTGTTCTCTGTAGTTAAGGGTCTCTTATGGCTTACCTCCCTTTCTATTTTTTCTCCTTTCTTCTCCTATATTCATCTGTTTTGTTTCTTAAATTCCACAAATCAGTGAAATCGTATGGTATTTGTCTTTCTCTGATTGACTTATTTCACTTAGCATAATAGGCTCTAGTTCCATCCACGTTGTTGCAAATGGCAAGAATTCATCCTTTTGATGGCTTGGTAATATTCCATTGTATATGTATATACCACATCTTCTTTATTCATTCATCAGTTGATGGACATTTGGGTTCTTTCATAATTTGGCTATTGCAGATAATGCTGCTATAAACAATGGGTGCATGTGTCCATTTGAATCAGTATTTTTGTATCCTTTGGGTAAATATCTACTAGTGCAATTGCTGGGTGATAGGTTAGTTCTAGTTTTAACTTTTTGAGGAACCTCCATACTGTTTTTTTCTTTTTTTTCAGATTTTTTTTAATCTTAAGTTTTTTAATTTAAATTCAATTAATTAACATACAGTGTATTATTAGTTTCAGAAGTGGAATTCAGTGATTCATCAGTCTTATATAATACCCAGCACTCATTACATCACGTGCCCTCCTTAATGTCTACCACCCCGTTATCCCACCCCTCCATTCTCCTCCCCTCCAGCAACCCTCAGTTTGGAATCTCCATACTGTTTTCCAAAGTGGCTGGACCAGTTTGCATTCCCACCTAAACTATTTTTAAACTGTTGGTAGGAATTGCAAAACTGACCTTTAGAAATTTTATATCAATCTTCATTCTCAAAGTACAGTGTATATAAGTACTCATTTCTGAAATATACACAACACTTGATATTAAGCACTTTGAAAGCCTCTGTCCATTAGTCACAGACAGATTTTGACTCCTAGCTTTATTAAATAACATGCCTGTACTGGTCATTAAATGACATGTAGAAGAAAGTCATGGATTCAATTCCTAGATCTAACTCTTGCTCGTTGAACTTCATTTTTCTGAGTTAGAGTTAGCTCATCTGCAAAACAAGTGTAATACTTGGATGTTAGGTTTGTGATTGCCTAAAAAAGGGGAACATTCAGAAAGTTCTCACACACAAAATATTTTTCCCTCTTCTTCTTACCTGTTTCTAGTGTATCTTAGAAAAACCATAAAAGCAATCATGTTCAGCAGATATTTCCCATCTGTAAAAATTTAATTCAGGAAACATATTTTGAAAACCTACACCATCCAAGATGTTCTTTTAGAATGCTGTGATTAGCTAGACATTGTTCTTGCTCTCATGGAGGATGAAAGAAACTAATATTAATTGCCGTGAGTGCAGTTAATATTTTACCAGGCATTTCATACACACTTATTCAAATTAATCTTTTCTTTGCAGAAGCCCCATTTTCTACCTGTGAAAACTGGCTCCAATAAATTCTATGTCCATCGTGAAAGATCTAGTGAGTAGCAGAATCAAGATTCAACCGTAGGCCTATTACTGATCCAAGCCAGGCTTTCTACAATGTTGAACAACCTATAATCTAAAATGTGTACTGTTTGGTAGTTTATTCTGCAAATACTTGCAGGACATGTTAAGGAAAAACATTCTACCAAATTTTCAAAATAAAGAATGAGTGGGTAGAATTTAGAAAGAATGCTTCAGTTGATGGGCTTATAAGTAATATTTTCAATTGAATTTGTTCATCTGTATGACTTCATAAAAATGATGTTGGAGGATATAGCCCATGCAACTAGGTAAGTGGAAGCATTTAGATATATAACAATTGGAAAGAGAGAGGTAAACAATCTTTATTTGGATTGACTGCTTATCTGGGAAAATCAATATAAATATTATTATATACAATAATGGAACCAAATACCATATTTACAAACAAACAAAAATGATAAATTTCTTCAGGATAAACTCGAACAAATATATGCAAAGACACGAAAGTTTACTAAAAACAAATTGAAAAATATATCATGCATTGGGATAGAAAGACTCACTGTCATGAAAATAAATGCTCCCCCCAAGATAATTTATAAATTTAATATAATCTCAATAAAAATATCAATAGATGTCTTCCTCTTGGAGTTAAAACACTGGTTACAAAGTTCAGTTGAAAACAGTAAACAAAAATGGCCAGCTTAACCCTTAAAAAGGGAAATGTGGGTATAAAACCAATTTAATCAAATCAGTGAATACTGGCACATGTATAGACAGGTAGTCCAATGGAACAGAATAGAAAATCTAGAAATACATTCAAGTGCTTATGACAATTTAGTATATGATAATCCTTATCATATCAAATTAGATAGATTTTTTTAATAAATCATGTTGAGACAACTGGGTAGCCATATGATAGCTATAAATACAAAGATATAATGGGTCTCAGTCACACAGTAAACCAGTATGAAATCCAAATAAATCAGAGATCTCGGTGTAAAAATTTGAAATCAGACAAGTAGAAGAAAACATAGGTGAATTCATTTCTATTTTGTGAGTGGGGGGAAAATTCTTCCTAAGAATTACTCAACATCAAGAATCCATTAAAAACACTAATAAATTCAAATACATTTTTTAAAAAAGTGTTTACATGGAAAACAAACAAAAGCAAACTTAAAAGACAAATAACACAGGAAAAAAATATTTGCAACTTACATCAGACAGAGCGACAGAAGCAGAGATCACAAAAATCCCAAAATAAGATCAACCAGCTGATATGAAATTGGAAAGGTATGAAAAGATATTTCAAAATGAAAGAAGTATAAATGGCCAATAAACATATGATAAATGCTCAATCTCATTTAAAGGATGAGAAATGCAGATTTAAACTAGACCGACATTTCACCAAAGCTTTGACACCATAGCCAGTTGGAGGAAAAATGGATCAACTGACACTTTCAGGCATTGCTGGTAGAAATGCAAAATGGTACATATTTGGAAAAATATTGACCATATCTAGCAAAATGACATACACAATTTCTTTTTTTAAATAAGTTTATTTTATTTTATTTTTTTAAATTTTTTATTATATTAGTCACCATACAGTCCATCATTAGTGTTTGATGCAGTGTTCCATGATTCATTGCGTATAACACCCAGTGCTCATTGCAATACGTGCCCTCTTTAATACTGAATAATCTTAATTTTAGGAATTTATTTCACTGGCAGAAGTAAGAAATTACTTAGACACAAGACTATTCTTTGTGACTTTTTTTTTTTTAAGATTGTACTTATTTGTCAGAGGGAAAGAGCACATGTGCAAGCAAGGGGAGTAGCAGGTAGAAGGAGAAGCAGGTAGAGGGAGAAGCAGGCTCCCCACTGAGCAGAGAGCCCGATGTGGGACTCCATCCTGGGACCCCGGGATCATGACCTGAGCCGAAGGCAGAGACGCTTAACCGACTGAGTCATCCAGGCATCCCTGACATTATTATTTTTTGTTTATTTTTGTTTTTTTCTCTTCAGAGTATTTTTGTATTATATTCAATCAGCCAACATATAGTTCATCATTAGTTTTTGATGTAATATCCAATGATTTATTAGCTGCGTATAACACCCAGTGCTCATCACCACGTGTGCCCCTTGACCATTTTTTAAAAGCAAGAGATTTGGAGCACCTGCCTGCCTCAGTTGATGGAGTCTGCGACTCTTGATCTCAGGGTTGTGAGTTCAAGCCCCACACTGGGTGTAGAGATTACGTAAAAATAAATTTATAAATAAATAAATAAAAATAAAAGCAAGAGATTCAATACAATCCAAATATCCTTCAATAGGGCACTGACTGAATAAACTATGGTACATTAAAATAATATCAACTAATATAATACTTTTGAGAAAAATCTATGGTATTTAAGTATAGCCTGGGAATTAGATGATATCAATGAATTATTGATAATTTTGTAAGATTATAACCATGGCATAATGGTTATATAAGATAATATCCTTTTTTTTAAAGATGGTGATGCATATTGATGTATATATGGATGAAATCACATGAGGTCTGTGATTCGCTTAAAAAATTATTATGGTAAAAAAAAATTATTATGGGAGACCAAAAATTTAACAATGGTTAAATTTTGGGTTATATAAGAGTCATGACAACTGGTAATCTACCTCCACATAGGTAACCTAAGAATACGTTTTAAAGTGTACAACAGTTGGGGCACCTGGGTGGCTCAATCAGTCAAGCATCTTACTCTTGATTTTGGCTCAGGTGATGACCACAGGGCTTTGAGATCCAACCCCACATCGGGCTCTGCACTGGGTGTCGAGTCTGCTTAAGATTCTCTCTCTCTCTCTCTCTCCCTCCAATCCAGCCCTCCACCCCCCCCCACTCACACTCTCTCTCTTCTTTCTCAAATAAATAAATAAATAAATAAATAAATAAGAAGTGCACAATAGTTTAGTAAAAACAACATTACTATTTGCAAAATAGTAATTTGCTATTTGCAAAATATATAATAAAATAATTGCAAAATATACCAGTATTGAATATATTGTTAGAGTATTCTACGACTTCAAATTTTGAAATGTTATGCTCAGCCATGTAACAGGACCCATAGAATTCCATCCTGGGAAGATCTTTAGTTCTTTGTGCCCATGCATACTCCCTTCTGATGCCTGAGTGAAGTAATTATCCAGCCTCTCTTTATACACTGCTAGCAACAGGGAACTCACTACCTTACGAGATAGCTCGTTTCACCCAGAAACAGCTCTTTTAGAGAATAACTTCCTTTTAGAGGTCCAGTGAGCCTTTTCACAGTTTTAAGCTTTAGATTGACCTCTTGTGTCCCTAGAGACACAAGTATAGTCCATAAGGAAAGAGGATAAGAGCTTGAGAAAGGGAAGGGCAAAAGTGAGTATTGGTGAACCCAAATCAGGACCCCATCCAAGGGACCTAGTCCTCAGTCCTCACCCAATGGGCCAGCCACTTTCAGGTCCAGCAAAACGACTCGGACTCCAGCCACATAATTCTGGTGCCAGTGGCATATTTCTGATGACATACAATTGACTACTTGGCTTGCATCCAAACGCAGATCAACTGCCTGGTTTCTCTTTCTTCCTCTCTCTTCAGGTAAGAATGTGGGTGTGAGGGAGAGGGAATAGGGTGGAGTGTGACCACACTCAAAGTGTCAGTGTTGACATCAAGGCAGATTGGGAGCCCTCTCTGGGGTCCCAGTCTGAGCTCCCACCCCATGCTAACATATAAATTTGAAGGAAACATTATTACTCTTGAATCATATCTTCACTAACATATATTGGCTATTTATTGTGTGTTAAGTGAAAATTAACATACTTATAACATTCAAAAGGACATTAGGGATGGTGTCTTATTTTTCTCATTTTACAGGCAAGGAGACAAAGAAAAATTGAGTGATCTATCCAAGAAAACATATTAATAAAGAGTCTTGGTTTATAAGACTTCAAGTCTATAAATGCATTCCATGACTTAAAGAGTCGGGTATAAAAATGAAGTCCAAATTCTAGATATGATTGAAATATTGCATATGTCTAAATGGCTCTTATTACTTACAATAAATAGATTTTATATTTTTCTTGGAAGAGCTGAAGTCTGATTCAGAAATTCGGCATGCAGAACACTGTCTTGACTTCTCATGCATGAACTTAGGGTTCTATACAATCACACCACCTCCCTCCCGGACATGTGTTATAGACCTTTTGGCCCCAAGTTTTGGTCACTACATTGATTCCCATTAAATTTTGTCTAATTTTATTCAGGCTACTGATTAGGTGACCATGACCTTTAAGACTTTGGATCTATTATGAAATGTTTTCTAATTTTCCCCAATTTGTGAACTCTGCAGTTTTGATTTCCCCCAAATTTTCAATATTTCCCTTCAATGTCAAATGACATAGATAGCGCTATGGGACAGATCCCTGTAACATACCACTGGAGATCACATTCCGTTTGGACCACAATTCCCCATCCAGCAAGCTGTGAAGCCAATATTCAGTCTCCTGACTGCAGGCACGTCGTACATGCTTCTCTCTTTGTTTACAGGTACTTCCAGAAAGGACTTGTGCAAGGACGTGCACCTTACTGGAACCCATCTGCATTATGACTGCCACAGTATCTTGGGGTGGAGGGAGCAGGGGCCCTCCGTGACTGTGCTTAGAAAATTTTATTGACTCTACAACTAGTTCCAGAACCTTCATCACTATCAATAGCAGTTTTCTTGTTTGTGAAGTTCTCCTTCCCACTTTCAGGGGAAGAGTGACAGGGGTCCTTTTGCTTCCCTCTTGTTTCCCAATCCCCCATTCCTCAAAGACCAGGGACCAACGCACCACAGAATCAGTTCAAACTTGTCTCAAAGCTCTTCACATCAGGACAAATTTTTCTTTTCACCCTCCTGGAATCACAGTAGTTGTTTTTCCCTCAGTGAGGAAATTGTTCTCCTTCCACTTCACTCACATCACACAAGTTGACTCCAAAGCTCTTCACAGAGAGTGCAGGTCTGAAACAGAAGTTGGCAATGGTTGTGTTTCCTTGGTGTCTACCGAAGCTATCACCACGTGAGCTGTAGCTCCATTTTCTAGCTATGGATGGAACCAAGCTGGGGATCCAGGGAGACAGTCTGTTTTCATTATCCTTGTCCTCTCTCTTCTTCCTGAGCTCGTTTAGAGTTTCAGCCAAGCAGACATTTTTTTTTCTGTCAGATTTTTGTCACCCCATTTTTTTGAAGAATTCTGCATGAAAACCCGCACGTGTCAGACAGCTTCCTCCATCACTCTCCCTTAGGAAGGTGCCCCAGCTTTCCTTCTTTGCAAGATAGTGGATTTCTCCTGCCTCCCTGTTATAGAATCAAAACAAGTTATGTATTTCCAGATAAAGATCATATTTATATCTTTATTAACATCCTGGTTTACATAAAAAGATAGCTTATGCCATGCACGTCATAGTCAGTCATTTTCCAGCAAGCCTTCAATACGCGCCAGACACATTGATAGCACTGGAGATGCAATAATGAACGACATGGGTTCTGTCCCAGCAAGTGACACCACCCGAGCTATGTGTGCACATTGGTAAAGATGGACCAAGACTGAATATAAATGATAATAAACAAATGCTGGAAAGATAGAGGACCAAAATGAGCATAGTAAAGATCTTTCTGTTGATCAAAAATGGTTGGTTAATTCCTGTTTCAATTCTTCATTAGGAAGCCACGATAGTGCAGTGATTCAGAACTTCAGCTTTGAAATTGCTTGCTACCCAAATGCTTCCACTTATTACCTCTGTGACCTTGGGGAAACTATTTATCTCTCTGATACTCAGTCCTTTCGACTCTAAATACCCCATGAGCGTATTGTGAGGCCTTAAGAGGGTGACGCATGTGCAGTGAGTGCCCAGAGAAGCACCAGCAATATTCGCGGTACTGGCCACCTGTGACTGAGCGCTTACCTGGGACACGTCCAATACTATTCTAAGATCTTTACAGGTATCTCCTCACGTGATCCTCACAATTTCCCTTCAAGTTAGTGCTCGTATGCTCATGTTCCCGATCACTCTGTTGTGGTCACTAGCTCAGGTTAAGTGGTGCTGTCAAGGCACTAAATCAAGCTGACCGATTCTAGAGCCCTTGGATTAACCACACAGCTGCGTGCACAGTAGCTTCAGTCGGTTACAGTAAAAACAACAACAACAACAAAATAGTAATCATAAAGTGGTGTGAGTCCCCTTACTCCTCCTCATCCATTCCTCTCATAAACAACTTTAGCCCAGTGGCTAATGGAGAGTTTCTGCCTCACAGGTGGGTGACTTCAGTCCATTTGCTGTATGGATGCAAGTTCATATGGCCCGGTTCCCCCAAGAAATAGGTTCCCAGTTCCCCCAACAAACACTCATTGTTCTTGCTGATAGGTGGAGCACAGGACTGTTGGGTATACCAAAGTTCAGAGAGCATTTTCCCATCTCTCCAGCTACAAGCTTGCAGAGCAATTGTTGTCCAAAACTCAAGATGGCTAACCGGTCTGCATAGAGTCCCATGGTTTCATTAATGAAGCTATACTCTACCTCCCAAGTAGTTAGATTCAGGAGGGGGGAAAAAAAAAAAGCTAATTCTTTCTGCCCCTGATACATAATCAAACTGAGCTGATGGCAGCCACATATCTTGATGACAATTCCAAAACATTCTAGTAAGTGGACCTCAGAATATCTATGGTTGATATACTGATTGGTTTCCTTTTTATTTTATTATGTTCAGTTAGCCAGCATGCAGTCTATCATTAGTTTTTGATGTAATATTCAATGATTCATTAGTTGCATATAACACCCAGTGCTCATCACAACACGTGCCCTCCTCAATACCCATCGCCCCACCCCTTCCCTTCTGTAACCCTCAGTTTGTTTCCCAGAGTCCAGAGTCTCTCATGGTTAGTTTTATCTGTCATCCTGGCAAGGCTATAGTATGCAGTTTTGCAATTGAACACTAAACTAAATATGCTGTGATTAACATCAACAATTAATTTTTTTTAAGATTGTATTTATTTATTTGAGAGCGAGAGTAAGCAGGAAGGAGAGAGAATCTGAAGCAGACACCGCATGCTGAGCACAGAGCCCGATGCGGGACTCGATCCCACAACCACGAGATCATGACCTGAGCTGAAACGAAGAGTTGGACGCTTAACCAATGGAGCCACTTTGACACCCTCACAACCAGTTAATTTTAAGTAAAGGAGATTATCCTCGATAATCAGAGTGGGCCTCATGCAGTCTATTGAAAGTCCTTAAGAGCAAAACCAGGGGTTTACCCTGAGAAAGAAAAGTGGTCTATGCATTGTTGTCATTGGCTCCTGCCTGAGAATTTCTAGTTTGCTGGCCTGCTCTACTGTGTCAGATTGGCCTAGCCAGCTCCCACAATCAGATACACCAGTTCCTTGCACTAAAGTTTCACTCTGCCCCTTTCTTTTCTGTCTGTCCATCTATCTATCATCTATCTGTTTATCTATCATCTATCTATACTGGTATCTATCTATCGATCAATCTGTATCTATATCTATCTATCATCTATCATCTATCGATCAATCTATTTATATAGTTATCTATCTATATCAGTATCTATCTCTCTCTCTCTATCTCGGAATCTATCTACCTATCATCTACCTATCTGTCTATATTGGTATCTATCTATCATCTATCTATCTATCTATCTATCGATCGATCAACCAATCTATTTATATCGGCATCTGTCTATCGGTCAATCTATTTATATAGGTATCTATCTATCTATCTATCTATCTATCTTGGTATCTGTCTATCTATCGTCTGTCTCTATCTGTCTGATATATAGGTTCATTTCTCTGGTAGAGTCCTAGCTCAGACAGTGGGTATCTACAAGCACCAAACACACTCTCACCCAGGGTACATACGTGCCTGTACCAGCCTGTCATGATTTTTCTCCCACCCAGATCTTGCACAATTAATTCATGCCTCAGAACAGAAGAGTGATAAAATAGTGATCTTTCAAAATAGAATTCTGGAGTCTGAGGCGCCCCATCACCTTCCACTTGTGGATTAGTCAGTTGCCATGGAAACCTGCTGTAGGTCCCCAACAACCTGCAGCTGCAGGTCCCCAAACCCTGACTCCATCACAATAGGCAGACAGAAGGGAGCCTGCAGTGTGCGCGCTCCCCCAGACGCAGAGCTGCAAGGCTGGGAGAAGCGGAAACGGGAAGCTGAAGGGCAGAAGGTGGTCGGGAATGAAGGAAATGAGGAGTTGACAATGTTTACAAAATGTTTAAGAAAGTATGGACACCATTTTTGTTTTTAACGTTCTTTTCATTTTGTTGCTTTCTGGTGCGCTGCTAAGAGAGGACCAGAGGACAGAATGAAAGTGACCACCTCCCGGCATCGCCTGTTGTCAGCTAAATGTGCTCCTGATGTCCTCCTGAGTGTTCATATCTCCCCAAGAGTGCTCTTTATCTCCCCCATTTATATGCACAGCAATATTTCAAATTTCTAATCAGATTTGAAAGCTACTCTGAGAAATCTGACCTGAGATGTTTTACTAATGATTGGAGGTGGTCCCTTTGTCCATTCTTTAATTTTCACTAGCAATTACCTAAATTGGTCCCCACCTCCCAAAAGAAAAATAAATTTCTGCCTGCGCCTTTGAGTGACGATGCATTGCCAATATAAAAACATGTACAATGATTGCACGATTACAAATGTACCTCACTATATATGGAGTGTAAATGTCAATGTAACACATGTACATACATACATATTCACATTTAATTATTGAACATTTACATAGTTTTTCATCTATCTTTCTAATGTTTGAATTCCCTTAAAATGTTTTGCCAGTTTAGCCTGGAAAATCCAAGAGAAAAAAAAATCACAACCAAATTTGTAAGTGGTAAGTGAAATGAATATACTCATTAATAAATTTAATGCACAATTGGTAGAGGTGCGTGGGAGTAAGAAAAGAAACTTCATTTATTCTTAAAATTTATTTTGGATGAGGCCTGAATGTCAAGATATACTGTGACCGCCATTAAAAAAGGAACCAGAACACTGAAACCATTTTTATTCCTATGTACTCCATCATCTATGTTTTGTTTGCTACTTTAAATTTCTATTTTTAAAGGCCAATGTTTTGTATTTAACAGTTTAAAAATATTTGAGAATCACACTTCATTTTTTTAAGATGTTTTTTATTTATTTGAGAGAGAGTATGAGCGGGGGAGGGGCAGAGGGAGAGAGAGAAGCAGACTCCCCACTGAGCGGAAAGCCCAACACAGGGGCTCAATCCCAGGACCCCAGGATCATGAACTGAGCTGAAGGCAGATGCTTAACGGATTGAGCCACCGAGTCGTCCTGAAAACCACACATTAAAACCTCATTTAAATACCTTCCTTTCTGGAACACAAACACGATTTTCCATAACTAAACTATAAATCTTCTTTTCTTGTTTTTTTTTATTAAAGATTATTATTTATTTGAGAGAGAGAGAATAAACAGTGGGGAGGGGCAGAGGGAGAGAGAAAGAGAGAGAGAAGCTGACTCCCTGCTGAGCAGAGAGCCTGATGAAGGGCTCGATCCCAGGACCCAGCAATCATGACCTGAGCCGAAAGCAGACGCTTAACCAACTGAGCCACCCAGGCACCCCTAAATCTTCTTTTCATTAGTATGTTTTATCAGCATTTAAAACCATACCTGGAATACAATGAGATTCCATACTTTTAATAACATGATTCAGCCATTTCTAAAATTCTAAGCTCTATCAAGATAAAAATGACTATTTAGGGGCATCTGGGTGGCTCAGTTGGTTAAGCCTCTGCCTTTGGTTCAGGTCACGATTTCAGGGTCCTGGGATGGAGCGCTGCATCAGGCTCCCTGCTCAGCTTGTCCCTCTGCCGTACTATAACCCAACTTAAATTCCTTTTGAAATAATGTGAAACATAAATAAACTTTGAAGTTATTATTTGTTGTAACATTCAAATAATATTGAAATAGTATCTGTGGTCTAACAGATGTGGTCTAACTTGTAAATAATCTTTGAGTGCTGAATTAAGTCCCTCCTTTTTTTTTCATTTTACCTTTTATTTATTTATTTTTTAATGTTTTTTTATTATATTATGTTAGTCACCATACAGTACATCCCCACTTTCCAATGTAAAGTTCGATGATTCATTAGTTGCGTATAACACCCAGTGCACCATGCAATACATGCCCTCCTTAATACCCATCACCGGTCTATCCCATTCCCCCACCCCCTCCCCTCTGTGGCCCCAGTTTGTTTCTCATAGCCCATAGTCTCTCATGCTTCATTCCCCCCTTCTTAATTGGTTATTTGTGTCCATTTTATATATCACTGAAAACAATTTCAAATTCCCCCAGTTGGAAAAGATCCAATATTAATTCAGTATTTGAAGACTTCTAGATCTTCTGTAAGGTTTAACTGATCAAACATGCAAAATATTTGGTTCTGTGTCTGGGACATAACAGGTACTAATGTTACATTATATAGTCATTTAAAAATATTTATTTCTTAAAGATTTTATTTATTTATTTGAGAGAGAGAGAGGGAGAGAGAAAGAGAGCATAAGTTTAAATAAAAGAGCATAAAAATAAATAAGTTTATTTATGTTTCACATTATTTCAAAAGGAATTTAAGTTGGGTTATAGTACGGTTGACCCTACTTCCCAGTTCACACAGCATATCCCAGTTTAGCTTGATGTCCAGAAGAAAAGATCACTCCCCCTTTCACCCTCAGAAGCGTGCCCATTAAGAATGCAAGTTGGTGCAGTCACTGTGGAAAACACTATGGAGGTTCCCCCCAAAAAACTGAAAATAGAAATACGATGTACTCCAGTTATTTCCACTACTAAATATTTACCCAAAGAAAATGAAAACACTAGTTCAAAGAGATATATGTACCCCTATGTATATTTCAGCGTTATTTACAGTAGCCAAGATATGGAAGCAACCCAAGTGTCTACAGATTGCGAAATGGATAAAGAGGAAGTGGTATACATATACTATGGAATATTACTCAGCCATAAAAAAATGCGATCTTGCCCTTTGCAACAACGTGGGCAGACCTAGACAGTATTACGCTAAGTGAAATAAATAAGACAAAGATAAACACCAGATGATTTCACTTATGTGGAATCTAAAGAAAAAAAAATAATAGACAAACAAAAAGCAGAAACAGACCCATAAATACAGAGAACAATCTGATGGTTGCCAGAGTGCAAAATTGGTGAAGGAGAGTGGGAGATACAGGCTTCTAGTTATGGAATGAGTAAGTCACAGGGATGAAAGGTACAACATAGGAAATAGAATCAATGCTACTATAATAGCGTTCTATGATGACAGATGGGAGCTCCACTTGTGCTGAGCATAATACAACCTACAGACTTGTCAAATCATTATGTTGTACATCTGAAACTAATGTTAACATTGTGTGTCAACTATACTTCGATTATCTTTTTTTTTAATTGAAGTATAGTCTTCACTAAAGAAGTTTTTAAGAGTGTGCCCATTAGGATGAGAATGTCCTTTAACTAGGACATCATCACATATGCCAAAATTATGCAAGTAGGTATATACAAGGAGGGCTTGAATTTCCATTGCTTCTGTGGTTAATTCTATTGTTGCTTTCATAGAACTGATGGGATATCCAGAAAAACTGCTATCGTCCAAAAGTAAAGTCTTAACAAATTTTTCCTAAGTAGAGCAGGCACTAGTCACATTCACTGAACACGATAACAAGAAACTAATATCAAAATTTTAAATAAAAGACCCATCTGCTAGAAATTAGAAAGTATTTTTAAATATATTTTTAAAATATTTTCTTTTTAATTTTTTAAGTAGGCTTCGCATCTAACGGGGGGCTTGAACTCATGGCCCCGAGATCAAGAGTCGCATGCTAGGTGCCCCAGAAAGTGTATTTTTAAAAAATAATTTCTGGATCATAGTGGAATTCAAGCTAGCAATTAGGGAATAATGATAACATGCATAGTAATAAACAGACTATTAAGGAGAGATGCAGTTCCCCACATTTAGAGTGAATTTCGTATCCTAAATGTTTTCATAATGAAATAGATAGATAAATAGATGATTTGGTTATAATACTGTACTGAGAGCAATAAGATATCTAAAGAAAGCAAGAGGAAATTTATGATAATATTAAAAAATGAATTCAAAAAACCCATTTTAAATGACAAATTCAGGAAATAGTTTGTTTTCTCTTTTAAAATACCAACCAAAGGAGAATTTTGTTCAAGAAGAAGTAAGAGAAAGGAGATAATGTGCAAAACTAATAATAAGAAATGGAAAATAATCCCAGGTACTGAGACCATTTTATAGTAAGAGACAACCAGATGCGATTCTCTCTTAAAAGAAATGAAAATGTTGGGGGGACTGGTTTTCTCGGTCAGTTAGGCGACTGCCTTCAGCTCACATCGCGATCTCAGGGTCTTGGGACCCAGCCCTGCATCGGCTCCCCATTCAGCGAGGAGTCTGCTTCTCCCTCTCCCTCTGCCCCTCTGCCTGCTTGTGCTCTCTCTCTCTCAAATAAGGAAATAAAATCTTTTAAAAAATATGGAAATGTGAACATCATAAAAAGTTATGTGGGGAAAAATAAATGTCGAAATTTGACTAAAAAGAATAAAAAAGAAACCTAAATATGCCAATAATATATATTTTTTTAATTCAAAAAGTCAAAGCTCCATCTCTAAAGCTCAAATTAAGTCTTCTGGGTTTTTTGTTGTTGTTATTTCGTTTGCTTATTTTTTGGTTTGGTTTGGTTTGGTTTTTGTGGGTATTTTTTTTTTCCCTTCAAAACTTCAGGGCCTCGGACTTCATATCATGG